>NC_086447.1:3873030-4225530 GCF_028390025.1 Pseudophryne corroboree | reverse complement strand
GTGCATAGTAATTATTATTATGTGTCATGTGGTAGCCCGCCCCGTGTAAGACATATACATTAGTGCATAGTAATTATTATTATTATGTGTCATGTGGTAGCACGCCTCGTGTAAGACATATACATTACTGCATAGTAATTATTATTATGTGTCATGTGGTAGCACGCCCCGTGTAATACATATACATTACTGCATAGTAATTATTATTATGTGTCATGTGGTAGCACGCCCCGTGTAAGACATATACATTACTGCATAGTAATTATTATTATGTGTCATGTGGTAGTACGCCTCGTGTAAGACATATACATTAGTGCATAGTAATTATTATTATGTCATGTGGTAGCACGCCCCATGTAAGACATATACATTACTGCATAGTAATTATTATTATGTGTCATGTGGTAGCACGCCCCGTGTAAGACATATACATTACTGCATAGTAATTATTATTATGTGTCATGAGATAGCACGTCCCGTGTAAGACATATACATTACTGCATAGTAATAATTATTATGTGTCATGCGGTAGCATGCCCCGTGTAAGACATATACATTAGTGTATAGTAATTATTATTATGTGTCATGTGGTAGCACGCCTCGTGTAAGACATATACATTACTGCATAGTAATTATTATTATGTGTAATGTGGTATCACGCCCCGTGTAAGACATATACATTACTGCATAGTAATTATTATTATGTGTCATGTGGTAGCACGCCCCGTGTAAGGCATATACATTAGTGCATAGTAATAATTATTATGTCATGTGGTAGCACGCCCCGTGTAAGACATATACATTACTGCATAGTAATTATTATTATGTGTCATGTGGTAGCACGCCCTGTGTAAGACATATACATTAGTGCATAGTAATTATTATTATGTGTCATGTGGTAGCACGCCCCGTGTAAGACATATACATTACTGCATAGTAATTATTATTATGTGTCATGTGGTAGCACGCCCCGTGTAAGACATATACATTAGTGCATAGTAATTATTATTATGTGTCATGTGGTAGCACGCCCCGTGTAAGACATATACATTACTGCATAGTAATTATTTTTATGTGTCATGTGGTAGCACGCCCCGTGTAAGACATATACATTACTGCATAGTAATTATTATTATGTGTCATGTGGTAGCACGCCCCGTGTAAGACATATACATTACTGCATAGTAATTATTATTATGTGTCATGTGGTAGCACGCCCCGTGTAAGACATATACATTAGTGCATAGTAATAATTATTATGTCATGTGGTAGCACGCCCCGTATAAGACATATACATTACTGCATAGTAATTATTATTATTATGTGTCATGTGGTAGCACGCCTCGTGTAAGACATATACATTACTGCATAGTAATTATTATTATGTGTCATGTGGTAGCACGCCCTGTGTAAGACATATATATTACTGCATAGTAATTATTATTATGTGTCATGTGGTAGCACGCCTCGTGTAAGACATATACATTAGTGCATAGTAATTATTATTATGTGTCATGTGGTAGCACGCCAGGTGTAAGACATATACATTAGTGCATAGTAATTATTATTATGTGTCATGTGGTAGCACGCCCCGTGTAAGACATATACATTACTGCATAGTAATTATTATTATGTGTCATGTGGTAGCATGCCCCGTGTAAGACATATACATTACTACATAGTAATAATTATTATATGTCATGTGGTAGCACGCCTCGTGTAAGACATATACATTACTGCATAGTAATTATTATTATGTGTCATGTGGTAGCACGCCCCGTGTAAGACATATACATTAGTGCATAGTAATAATTATTATGTCATGTGGTATCACGCCCCGTGTAAGACATATACATTACTGCATAGTAATTATTATTATGTGTCATGTGGTAGCACGCCCCGTGTAAGACATATACATTAGTGCATAGTAATAATTATTATGTCATGTGGTAGCACGCCCCGTGTAAGACATATACATTACTGCATAGTAATTATTATTATGTGTCATGTGGTAGCACGCCCTGTGTAAGACATATACATTACTGCATAGTAATTATTATTATGTGTCATGTGGTAGCACGCCTCGTGTAAGACATATACATTACTGCATAGTAATTATTATTATGTGTCATGTGGTAGCACGCCCTGTGTAAGACATATATATTACTGCATAGTAATTATTATTATGTGTCATGTGGTAGCACGCAAGACATATACATTACTGCATAGTAATTATTATAATGTGTCATGTGGTAGCACGCTCCGTGTAAGACATATACATTAGTGCATAGTAATAATTATTGTCATGTGGTAGCACGCCAGGTGTAAGACATATACATTAGTGCATAGTAATTATTATTATGTGTCATGTGGTAGCACGCCCCGTGTAAGACATATACATTACTGCATAGTAATTATTATTATGTGTCATGTGGTAGCACGCCCCGTGTAAGACATATACATTACTGCATAGTAATTATTATTATGTGTCATGTGGTAGCACGCCCTGTGTAAGACATATACATTACTGCATAGTAATTATTATTATGTGTCATGTGGTAGCACGCCCCGTGTAAGACATATACATTACTGCATAGTAATTATTATTATGTGTCATGTGGTAGCACGCCCCGTGTAAGACATATACATTAGTGCATAGTAATAATTATTATGTTATGTGGTATCACGCCCCGTGTAAGACATATACATTACTGCATAGTAATTATTATTATGTGTCATGTGGTAGCACGCCCCGTGTAAGACATATACATTACTGCATAGTAATTATTATTATGTGTCATGTGGTAGCACGCCCCGTGTAAGACATATACATTACTACATAGTAATAATTATTATATGTCATGTGGTAGCACGCCTCGTGTAAGACATATACATTACTGCATAGTAATTATTATTATGTGTCATGTGGTAGCACGCCCCGTGTAAGACATATACATTAGTGCATAGTAATAATTATCATGTCATGTGGTAGCACGCCCCGTGTAAGACATATACATTACTGCATAGTAATTATTATTATGTGTCATGTGGTAGCACGCCCTGTGTAAGACATATACCGTATTTTTCGGACCATAAGACGCACTTTTTCTCCCCAAAAATGTGGGGGGGAAAGTACATGCGTCTTATGGTCCAAATATGCGTCTTATGGTCCGAATAACAGAGCAGGAGTAAAAACCTTATGGAGCGCTCTCAATGTGCTCTCGATGCGCTGGGTGGGAGCGCACTGGGTGGGAGAGGCAGCAGTTACGAGTGCGGGTAGCGGCGGGTCCTGTCTGCTGCTGCTGCTGCTTTGCCGTCATCTGAGAGGCGGCATCACGTGACTCCCCCGCTTCCTCCCCTTGCCTCCTCCAAAGTACTGCTGCTGCTGCCTCGACGTCATCTGAGAGGCGGCATCACGTGACTCCCCCGCTTCCTCCCCTTGCCTCCTCCAAAGTATTGCTGCTGCTGCCTCGCCGTCATCTGTATGTTGTGAGGTAAAAAGGTTCTCGTCTGCTCTGTACTGTGACTATGGCTGTGCTTGTGTGGCTGCCTCTGTCGCACACTGTCCCAGAAAAATCTGTGTACCGTATTCTATGTAAATGGCCTGTAAAGCTGATGTCTGTGTCTACAGTATAGATTGTAAGCTTATTACACTATTTGGTTCAGAATATTTTTTTTCCTGTTTTCCTCCTCTAAAAACTAGGTGCGTCTTATGGTCCGAAAAATACGGTACATTACTGCATAGTAATTATTATTATGTGTCATGTGGTAGCACGCCCCGTGTAAGACATATACATTAGTGCATAGTAATTATTATTATGTGTCATGTGGTAGCACGCCCCGTGTAAGACATATACATTACTGCATAGTAATTATTATTATGTGTCATGTGGTAGCACGCCCCGTGTAAGACATATACATTATTGCATAGTAATTATTATTATGTGTCATGTGGTAGCACGCCTCGTGTAAGACATATACATTACTGCATAGTAATTATTATTATGTGTCATGTGGTAGCACGCCTCGTGTAAGACATATACATTAGTGCATAGTAATTATTATTATTATGTGTCATGTGGTAGCACGCCTCGTGTAAGACATATACATTAGTGCATAGTAATTATTATTATGTGTCATGTGGTAGCACGCCTCGTGTAAGACATATATATTACTGCATAGTAATTATTATTATGTGTCATGTGGTAGCACGCCCCGTGTAAGACATATACATTACTGCATAGTAATTATTATTATGTGTCATGTGGTAGCACGCCCCGTGTAAGACATATACATTACTGCATAGTAATTATTATTATGTGTCATGTGGTAGCACGCCCCGTGTAAGACATATACATTACTGCATAGTAATTATTATTATGTGTCATGTGGTAGCACGCCTCGTGTAAGACATATACATTACTGCATAGTAATTATTATTATGTGTCATGTGGTAGCACGCCTCGTGTAAGACATATATATTACTGCATAGTAATTATTATTATGTGTCATGTGGTAGCACGCCTCGTGTAAGACATATACATTACTGCATAGTAATTATTATTATGTGTCATGTGGTAGCACGCCTCGTGTAAGACATATACATTACTGCATAGTAATTATTATTATGTGTCATGTGGTAGCACGCAAGACATATACATTACTGCATAGTAAATATTATTATGTGTCATGTGGTAGCATGCAAGACATATACATTACTGCATAGTAATTATTATTATGTGTCACGTGGTAGCACGCCCTGTGTAAGACATATACATTAGTGCATAGTAATTATTATTATGTGTCACGTGGTAGCACGCCCCGTGTAAGACATATACATTACTGCATAGTAATTATTATTATGTGTCATGTGGTAGCACGCCCCGTGTAAGACATATATATTACTGCATAGTAATTATTATTATGTGTCATGTGGTAGCACGCAAGACATATACATTACTGCATAGTAATTATTATTATGTGTCATGTGGTAGCACGCCCCGTGTAAGACATATTCATTAGTGCATAGTAATTATTATTATGTGTCACGTGGTAGCACGCCCTGTGTAAGACATATACATTAGTGCATAGTAATTATTATTATGTGTCACGTGGTAGCACGCCCCGTGTAAGACATATACATTACTGCATAGTAATTATTATTATGTGTCACGTGGTAGCACGCCCCGTGTAAGACATATACATTAGTGCATAGTAATTATTATTATGTGTCATGTGGTAGCACGCCAGGTGTAAGACATATACATTAGTGCATAGTAATTATTATTATGTGTCATGTGGTAGCACGCCCCGTGTAAGACATATACATTACTGCATAGTAATTATTATTATGTGTCATGTGGTAGCACGCCTCGTGTAAGACATATACATTACTGCATAGTAATTATTATTATGTGTCATGTGGTAGCACGCCTCGTGTAAGACATATACATTACTGCATAGTAATTATTATTATGTGTCATGTGGTAGCACGCCCCGTGTAAGACATATACATTAGTGCATAGTAATTATTATTATGTGTCATGTGGTAGCACGCCTCGTGTAAGACATATACATTACTGCATAGTAATTATTATTATGTGTCATGTGGTAGCACGCCCCGTGTAAGACATATACATTAGTGCATAGTAATTATTATTATGTGTCATGTGGTAGCACGCCCCGTGTAAGACATATACATTACTGCATAGTAATTATTATTATGTGTCATGTGGTAGCACGCCCCGTGTAAGACATATACATTACCGCATAGTAATTATTATTGTGCGTCCTTTTCTTCTTTCGACAATTGGTTGTAAATATTATCCTGTGCGATTGGCTGTTTCTGTATTTCTAGAAGTGAAAATATTTGACATAATATCAAAGAAAAAATGTTTTTTTAAGCACTAAATTGCGGTATCTGTAAATGACGCTGGTTGACGCTTTTCCACAGATTGCAGGGGCTTCACAAGCTGCACGTCTAGATCATGACTCCAGTTACACACATGTGGCATCAGGTACAATACATATATGACAACGTTACCCCAGTACTGGTAATCAGATTCACAGCAGTTGTCTATGAAGCTTTACGTGTCATACAAGGTCTGGCTATTAAATAACGAGACTGATACTATAATTTCCGTTTAACTATATTACATATATTATAACTCTGTTCCCCTTCTATGTCCTCCTCTTCTGCGTCCACACATCGCTGCATTCTTATTTCCCATTGGTCAGAGCCGTGCTGTCGCTCATTCTCTGTCAGCAGTCTCACAGCTCCAGGATTTTTTCCTTTACCTCAGTAACTGATGCAGAACGGGTCCCTTGGGTGCAGATTTGACTGTAGGGAAAAGAAAGAAGTCACCAGGGGGTATATTTACTAAAATTTGATTTTGGGAAGCACCTTATGAATCTTCAAAATCGATTGAAATCGATTCCTTTTGAGTTTCTAACCTTTTGAAAGTTTTCCTCATTTACTAAAAATACATTTTGCATTCGATTTTCAAATTGAATTTGGAAGGGGATTTGAGTTGAATTTGTGAAATCCCTTACCAAATTGAACCTCAAATCCCCATTAAAATCCCCAGCAAAATCGAACAGAACTTTCTCATTGTTTCCTATTGGTCCAAATGTATCACATGCGCACTAATTAAAGGGCAAGCTCTCTCTTTACACTGATGTACACATGAAAACATAACTGATGATTACATTTTATTTTATTTTGATTTATTTTTTGCAATACTTACAGCTGAAATAGTTGACAATAAGCTTAGCCCTAATCTGCCTTCCGGCCTTCCACTTTCTGTGCACACATAGTCAGTTGTTGTTTAAAAAACCTCTGCCTGCTCCCTGTTGATTGCA
Organism: Pseudophryne corroboree; assembly: GCF_028390025.1. Classification (NCBI taxonomy): domain Eukaryota; kingdom Metazoa; phylum Chordata; class Amphibia; order Anura; family Myobatrachidae; genus Pseudophryne; species Pseudophryne corroboree. Next base: position 4,218,669 of record NC_086447.1, on the reverse strand, counting down.
TAATTTGGAGGGAGTGGTTTATTTAATGCGCGATTATGTAATAGATGTCAGCAGAGTGGAACATTTTTGCAAAATGATAAAATAATATGCCTTTTGAATAAATAAAAAAAACAAAAACAAAGATGCATTCTGTCATGGATTGGGTAGCTATATGTCCCTCTACATACTTATGCTCAGCAGGAGTCTGCGGATTTGACAATGGAGTCCGAAGCCAGGAGCAACAGCCATAGCCCAAATAACCTTTTTGGGTGGAACAAATTAGAACAATATAGTAATATTTACTATTAGCTGCTTTATTAGCACATACTGGTATCTTACACAACAACAATCCCTCTGGCATTTGTCCCACAAGTTTTTTTACAGACAGGGATGAATTGCTGAGGTTGTAGGCATTATGGGTTGAATCAGTATAGCCAGTTACTTCACTCATAATTTTAAATTTCTATGTATTTTCCAGCCAATTTGCCCAATATTGTGCTCTGGTGCTATCTATTGCACAATATTGTGCTTTGGTGCTATCTATTGCACATTAATAGAATAAGTATGATGTCTATAAGTATAAATATGTGTTCTATTCAATTCATTAAGATGCTGATGGGGCTTTGATTGACCCTCCAGGGTTATCTCAGTCAGGTGGTGATTTGCATTTTGCAGGTAGGTGCACAACATACCATAACCTTATGCATCCATTATTGCTACTTCCACACTGCCCTACATGCTTCTGGGTACTTAAAAAGTCATCACTATCAATTTCCTACCATAAGAATGGGTTTAGAAGTAAAAATCGAATGTCTAACATCATTCTAAACATTTGGGGATTTGAGGTTCGATTTAGAGTTTGATTTCAAATTGAAGTTTAGTAAATGAGGGGATTTCATGTTGGGCTATGGGAAAACATCGATGTTTTTTAGAAATCCGATTTCTATTGGGATGTGAGTTGAATCTGCCTTTAGAATCGATTTGACATTCGATTAGGTCTTTAGTAAATCTGTTCAACCCAAATCGAATAGAAATCGAATTGAAACAGAATGCCAAATCTCTTGACTCACCAAAATCGAACTTTAGTACATTTTGCCCCTGGTGCTAGGTCTGGTGAGTATGGAGGGTGTTCTAGCACTGCAATCTGTTTCTCGGCCAAACACTGTGTCACAGAGAGCGCTGTGGGCCGGTGCACTGTCCTGATGGAGGATGAAACAATTTTCCCAGCTCTAGCCTCTCCTGATTCTTTCCTGCCAAGTTTCTAGAACATTCTGTAGTAATGCTGAGTCCCTGTCGCACCCTCTTGCACCCAGTCTGCCAAAATAACAACCTGGATATCAAAGAAAACAATGAACATGGCTGGGGATTTGGAATAGCTGTGACGCGCTCTCCTCATTCCTGGTGATGGTGGTGTCTCCAGTGCATGGACTGGCGTTGTGTCTCAGGACCGTACTAGAAGATTCAGGTTTCATCACAGGTAATTCCTTTATCTAAAAAATGCAAGTCTGCCTGAATTTGTTCCAAAATGTCTGTAATTGACTTTTCTTTCTGCTCGGCAGTGAGGAGCCTCAGAACCATCTTATTACAAACTTTTGTCATGTTAAGATCTTGATGCAGAACTTGCCTGACAGTCTCTTTGCTGACGTTTACCATAGCTGCCGTTATTCCGATGCTGCGCCCACGGTCAACTACAACTATTTTCAGAATTTGTTCTCACATATTTGTTTATGATGTGTAAGACCGCCCGGGACGTTCATCATCTTCCATCTACTACAGAACGTCACTATCAGACACACGTGCACGTGACATATGATCTGCCCGGTAAGCAGGGGTGTTGTAGGAGAGGGCTACGTGCGGCTCGGGCCCCCTCCTCTCTGTCAGTGAGTAGACGCTGGCTTTATGCACATGCGCAGGTCTCCGGGAACATGGCGTCTGCACCTTGTTCCCAGGAACATCTCTATTGCGTGCATGCGCAAACCCCCCTCACACATTTTCTGAATGTCAGTATCGTCTCTGTACAGAGATCTTCCTTTTCTCCCCAGGGCTCTCACCATCTGTGCTGGCAGCGTTACTTATCGTTTGCTGCCATGTCGTCTTGGATGTTCTCCCACTAACTCATACTCAATAACAAAGCTAATATTATTCCCTCCAGCCAACACACATCTCCATTCATTATACCAACACAACCAACACAACATTAATAGCCCCACACGCTGCTGCCATCCCTGACTCCAAATCATCTTTTGTTCCACACAATCTGTTTCCAATGCTGTTACATACATCTATAAACATCTCTAGAGTATGACCATACCTAACACAGGACCCTGCAAACACTCTAATCCATGCTCTTATTATCTCCCGCATTGATTATTTTAATAGTCTCCTGACTGATCTTCCCAAACATAGACTCTCACCACTACAATCCATTCTGACTGCAGCTGCGAGGCTAATCTTCCTCGCTAGACGTTCATCGACTGCAGATCCGCTCTGTCAGTCCCTCCATTGGTTACCGGTATTCTACCGCATTCAATATAAAATACTTTTACTTACATTCAAGGCTATTAACCAAACTGCACCAACATAAATCACTACCCTCATCTCATAATATCTCCCGACCCGACCTCTCCGCTCTGCACAAGATCTACGTCTCTCATCCACACTCATTACTTGTTCACACTCAAAATTACAGGACTTTATTCCGGCTGCGCCCTCTCTGTGGAATGCCCTCCCACGCACAATAAGGGGTACATCTAATAAAGCTTCTAAAAGTGAAAAGAAATGATGTTGCCCATAGCAACCAATCAGATTCTCTCTATAATTTCCCTAACCCTAACCCTTAGTACATGTCCCCCTTAGTCCCCAAACCTTCAAGTGTTCCCTGAAAACTCCCCTCTTCAGGCAGCTTATCACATTCCAGACCCACCCACATAACCTCCACAAGGTGTCCTACAAGTGCAGCGCCTCTATACAGTCCTCACATAACCTCCACAAGGTGTCCTACAAGTGCAGCGCCTCTATACAGTCCACACATAACCTCCACAAGGTGTCCTACAAGTGCAGCGCCTCTATACAGTCCTCACATAACCTCCAGAGGGTGTCCTACATGTGCAGCACCTCTATACAGTCCACACATAACCTCCACAGGGTGTCCTACAAGTGCAGCTCCTCTATACAGTCCACACATAACCTCCACAAGGTGTCCTACAAGTGCAGCGCCTCTATACAGTCCTCACATAACCTAAACAGGGTGTCCTACAAGTGCAGCGCCTCTATACAGTCCACACATAACCTCCACAAGGTCTCCTACAAGTGCAGCGCCTCTATACAGTCCTCACATAACCTCCACAGGGTGTCCTACAAGTGCAGCGCCTCTATACAGTCCACACATAACCTCCACAGGGTGTCCTACAAGTGCAGCGCCTCTATACAGTCCACACATAACCTCCACAGGGTGTCCTACAAGTGCAGCTCCTCTATACAGTCCTCACATAACCTCCACAAGATGTCCTACAAGTGCAGCGCCTCTATACAGTCCTCACATAACCTCCACAAGGTATCCTACAAGTGCAGCGCCTCTATACAGTCCTCACATAACCTCCACAAGGTGTCCTACAAGTGCAGCTCCTCTATACAGTCCTCACATAACCTCCACAAGGTGTCCTACAAGTGCAGCACCTCTATACAGTCCACACATAACCTCCACAAGGTGTCCTACAAGTGCAGCACCTCTATACAGTCCACACATAACCTCCACAAGGTGTCCTACAAGTGCAGCGCCTCTATACAGTCCTCACATAACCTCCACAGGGTGTCCTACAAGTGCAGCACCTCTATACAGTCCACACATAACCTCCACAAGGTGTCCTACAAGTGCAGCTCCTCTATACAGTCCTCACATAACCTCCACAAGGTATCCTACAAGTGCAGCGCCTCTATACAGTCCTCACATAACCTCCACAGGGTGTCCTACAAGTGCAGCGCCTCTATACAGTCCTCACATAACCTTCACAAGTGTCCTACAAGTGCAGCGCCTCTATACAGTCCTCACATAACCTCCACAAGGTGTCCTACAAGTGCAGCGCCTCTATACAGTCCACACATAACCTCCACAAGATGTCCTACAAGTGCAGTGCCTCTATACAGTCCACACATAACCTCCACAGGGTGTCCTGCAAGTGCAGCACCTCTATACAGTCCTCACATAACCTCCACAGGGTGTCCTACAAGTGCAGCGCCTCTATACAGTCCACACATAACCTAAACAGGGTGTCCTACAAGTGCAGCGCCTCTATACAGTCCACACATAACCTAAACAGGGTGTCCTACAAGTGCAGCGCCTCTATACAGTCCACACATAACCTCCACAAGGTGTCCTACAAGTGCAGCTCCTCTATACAGTCCACACATAACCTCCACAGGGTGTCCTACAAGTGCAGCTCCTCTATACAGTCCTCACATAACCTCCACAAGGTGTCCTACAAGTGCAGCACCTCTATACAGTCCACACATAACCTCCACAAGGTGTCCTACAAGTGCAGCACCTCTATACAGTCCACACATAACCTCCACAAGGTGTCCTACAAGTGCAGCGCCTCTATACAGTCCTCACATAACCTCCACAGGGTGTCCTACAAGTGCAGCACCTCTATACAGTCCACACATAACCTAAACAGGGTGTCCTACAAGTGCAGCGCAACTATACAGTCCTCACATAACCTCCACAGGGTGTCCTACAAGTGCAGCGCCTCTATACAGTCCACACATAACCTCCACAAGGTGTCCTACAAGTGCAGCTCCTCTATACAGTCCTCACATAACCTCCACAAGGTATCCTACAAGTGCAGCGCCTCTATACAGTCCTCACATAACGTCCACAGGGTGTCCTACAAGTGCAGCCCCTCTATACAGTCCACACATAACCTCCACAGGGTGTCCTACAAGTGCAGCTCCTCTATACAGTCCACACATAACCTCCACAGGGTGTCCTACAAGTGCAGCGCCTCTATACAGTCCACACATAACCTCCACAAGATGTCCTACAAGTGCAGTGCCTCTATACAGTCCACACATAACCTCCACAGGGTGTCCTGCAAGTGCAGCACCTCTATACAGTCCTCACATAACCTCCACAGGGTGTCCTACAAGTGCAGCGCCTCTATACAGTCCACACATAACCTAAACAGGGTGTCCTACAAGTGCAGCGCCTCTATACAGTCCACACATAACCTAAACAGGGTGTCCTACAAGTGCAGCGCCTCTATACAGTCCACACATAACCTCCACAAGGTGTCCTACAAGTGCAGCTCCTCTATACAGTCCACACATAACCTCCACAGGGTGTCCTACAAGTGCAGTGCCTCTATACAGTCCACACATAACGTCAACAAGGTGTCCTAGAAGTGCAGCTCCTCTATACAGTCCACACATAACCTCCACAAGGTGTCCTACAAGTGCAGCGCCTCTATACAGTCCACACATAACCTCCACAAGGTGTCCTACAAGTGCAGCGCCTCTATACAGTCCTCACATAACCTCCAGAGGGTGTCCTACATGTGCAGCACCTCTATACAGTCCACACATAACCTCCACAGGGTGTCCTACAAGTGCAGCTCCTCTATACAGTCCACACATAACCTCCACAAGGTGTCCTACAAGTGCAGCTCCTCTATACAGTGCACACATAACCTCCACAAGGTGTCCTACAAGTGCAGCTCCTCTATACAGTCCACACATAACCTCCACAAGGTGTCCTACAAGTGCACCTCCTCTATACAGTCCACACATAACCTCCACAAGGTGTCCTACAAGTGCAGCGCCTCTATACAGTCCTCACATAACCTCCACAAGTGTCCTACAAGTGCAGCGCCTCTATACAGTCCTCACATAACCTCCACAAGGTGTCCTACAAGTGCAGCGCCTCTATACAGTCCACACATAACCTCCACAAGGTGTCCTACAAGTGCAGCGCCTCTATACAGTCCACACATAACCTCCACATGGTGTCCTACAAGTGCACCTCCTCTATACAGTCCACACATAACCTCCACAAGGTATCCTACAAGTGCAGCGCCTCTATACAGTCCTCACATTACCTCCACAGGGTGTCCTACAAGTGCAGCGCCTCTATACAGTCCACACATAACCTAAACAGGGTGTCCTACAAGTGCAGCGCAACTATACAGTCCTCACATAACCTCCACAGGGTGTCCTACAAGTGCAGCGCCTCTATACAGTCCACACATAACCTCCACAGGGTGTCCTGCAAGTGCAGCAAGTCTATACAGTCCTCACATAACCTCCACAGGGTGTCCTACAAGTGCAGCGCCTCTATACAGTCCACACATAACCTAAACAGGGTGTCCTACAAGTGCAGCGCCTCTATACAGTCCACACATAACCTCCACAGGGTGTCCTACAAGTGCAGCTCCTCTATACAGTCCACACATAACCTCCACAGGGTGTCCTACAAGTGCAGCTCCTCTATACAGTCCACACATAACCTCTACAAGGTGTCCTACAAGTGCAGCGCCTCTATACAGTCCTCACATAACCTCCACAAGGTGTCCTACAAGTGCAGCTCCTCTATACAGTCCTCACATAACCTCTACAAGGTGTCCTACAAGTGCAGCGCCTCTATACAGTCCACACATAACCTCCACAAGGTATCCTACAAGTGCAGCGCCTCTATACAGTCCTCACATTACCTCCACAGGGTGTCCTACAAGTGCAGCGCCTCTATACAGTCCACACATAACCTAAACAGGGTGTCCTACAAGTGCAGCGCAACTATACAGTCCTCACATAACCTCCACAGGGTGTCCTACAAGTGCAGCGCCTCTATACAGTCCACACATAACCTCCACAGGGTGTCCTGCAAGTGCAGCAAGTCTATACAGTCCTCACATAACCTCCACAGGGTGTCCTACAAGTGCAGCGCCTCTATACAGTCCACACATAACCTAAACAGGGTGTCCTACAAGTGCAGCGCCTCTATACAGTCCACACATAACCTCCACAGGGTGTCCTACAAGTGCAGCTCCTCTATACAGTCCACACATAACCTCCACAGGGTGTCCTACAAGTGCAGCTCCTCTATACAGTCCACACATAACCTCTACAAGGTGTCCTACAAGTGCAGCGCCTCTATACAGTCCACACATAACCTCCACAAGGTGTCCTACAAGTGCAGCGCCTCTATACAGTCCTCACATAACCTCCAGAGGGTGTCCTACATGTGCAGCACCTCCTATACAGTCCACACATAACCTCCACAAGGTGTCCTACAAGTGCAGCTCCTCTATACAGTCCACACATAACCTCCACAAGGTGTCCTACAAGTGCACCTCCTCTATACAGTGCACACATAACCTCCACAAGGTGTCCTACAAGTGCAGCGCCTCTATACAGTCCTCACATAACCTCCACAAAGTGTCCTACAAGTGCAGCGCCTCTATACAGTCCACACATAACCTCCACAAGATGTCCTACAAGTGCAGCGCCTCTATACAGTCCTCACATAACCTCCACAAGGTGTCCTACAAGTGCAGCGCCTCTATACAGTCCACACATAACCTAAACAGGGTGTCCCACAAGTGCAGCTCCTCTATACAGTCCACACATAACCTCCACAGGGTGTCCTACAAGTGCAGCTCCTCTGTACAGTCCACACATAACCTCCACAGGGTCTCCTACAAGTGCAGCTCCTCTATACAGTCCACACATAACCTCCACAGGGTGTCCTACAAGTGCAGTGCCTCTATACAGTCCACACATAACCTCAACAAGGTGTCCTACAAGTGCAGCTCCTCTATACAGTCCACACATAACCTCCACAGGGTGTCCTACAAGTGCAGCTCCTCTATACAGTCCACACATAACCTCCACAAGGTGTCCTACAAGTGCAGCTCCTCTATACAGTCCACACATAACCTCCACAAGGTTTCCTACAAGTGCAGCGCCTCTATACAGTCCACACATAACCTCCACAGGGTGTCCTACAAGTGCAGCGCCTCTATACAGTCCACACATAACCTCCACAGGGTGTCCTACAAGTGCAGCGCCTCTATACAGTCCACACATAACCTCCACAGGGTGTCCTACAAGTGCAGCGCCTCTATACAGTCCTCACATAACCTCCACAAGGTGTCCTACAAGTGCAGCGCCTCTATACAGTCCACACATAACCTCCACAAGATGTCCTACAAGTGCAGCGCCTCTATACAGTCCTCACATAACCTCCACAAGGTGTCCTACAAGTGCAGCGCCTCTATACAGTCCACACATAACCTCCACAGGGTGTCCTACAAGTGCACCTCCTCTATACAGTGCACACATAACCTCCACAAGGTATCCTACAAGTGCAGCGCCTCTATACAGTCCACACATAACCTCCACAGGGTGTCCTACAAGTGCAGCGCCTCTATACAGTCCACACATAACCTAAACAGGGTGTCCCACAAGTGCAGCGCCTCTATACAGTCCACACATAACCTCCACAGGGTGTCCTACAAGTGCAGCGCCTCTATACAGTCCACACATAACCTCCACAGGGTCTCCTACAAGTGCAGCTCCTCTATACAGTCCACACATAACCTCCACAGGGTGTCCTACAAGTGCAGTGCCTCTATACAGTCCACACATAACCTCAACAAGGTGTCCTACAAGTGCAGCTCCTCTATACAGTCCACACATAACCTCCACAGAGTGTCCTACAAGTGCAGCTTCTCTATACAGTCCACACATAACCTCCACAAGGTGTCCTAGAAGTGCAGCTCCTCTATACAGTCCACACATAACCTTCACAAGGTGTCCTACAAGTGCAGCGCCTCTATACAGTCCACACATAACCTCCACAGGGTGTCCTACAAGTGCAGCGCCTCTATACAGTCCACACATAACCTCCACAGGGTGTCCTACAAGTGCAGCGCTTCTATACAGTCCACACATAACCTCCACAGGGTGTCCTGCAAGTGCAGCGCCTCTATACAGTCCACACATAACCTCCACAGGGTGTCCTACAAGTGCAGCTCCTCTATACAGTCCACACATAACCTCCACAGGGTGTCCTACAAGTGCAGCGCCTCTATACAGTCCACACATAACCTCCACAGGGTGTCCTACAAGTGCAGCGCCTCTATACAGTCCACACATAACCTCCACAGGGTGTCCTACAAGTGCAGCTCCTCTATACAGTCCACACATAACCTCCACAGGGTGTCCTACAAGTGCAGCGCCTCTATACAGTCCACACACAACCTCCACAGGGTGTCCTACAAGTGCAGCTCCTCTATACAGTCCACACATAACCTAAACAGGGTGTCCTACAAGTGCAGCGCCTCTATACAGTCCACACATAACCTCCACAGGGTGTCCTACAAGTGCAGCTCCTCTATACAGTCCACACATAACCTAAACAGGGTGTCCTACAAGTGCAGCGCCTCTATACAGTCCACACATAACCTCCACAAGGTGTCCTACAAGTGCAGCGCCTCTATACAGTCCACACATAACCTCCACAGGGTGTCCCACAAGTGCAGCTCCTCTATACAGTCCACACATAACCTAAACAGGGTGTCCTACAAGTGCAGCGCCTCTATACAGTCCACACATAACCTCCACAAGGTGTCCTACAAGTGCAGCGCCTCTATACAGTCCACACATAACTCAATGTATTTTGGGGCCTCTCCATTGTGTGTTATGGGCGCGATACACATGTGGAAATGCTAGTTTCTGCATGTTACTGATTGCGCTGTTTGTCAGAGCCTCACTCATTCCTATGGGAGGTCCGGGGGTTGTGAAGAGGAATCCAAGCAGATCCCTTCACCGCCGCACAGCGTGATGTCCGGTCACATGACAATATCACTGCTGTCTCTTTGGTGAGGATAGCTGCTTTCTGGAGCAGCTGAGCCCACACCAGATCAAAGCTGATCTGATCCAGTAGGTATTCACCATCGCAGCTGGAGAGTTGGATACTTATCCACTTGCCTGGTGTGGGCACATCAGATGCGACCACACCAGGCTGGGCATCCCCTGTTATGGTCGCAGTCAGAATGCCCACAGTGCGGCTGCTGGAAGACAATCTTCCTGCAGCTGCCACTATCACAGGAACCTCACGGTCCCTCTGCTTCCTGGTTCCCTCCCCCCAGTGCTGCTGATCACTGCTTATTGGGCATCCGGCAGCACACCTACCCCACCCTGAGGCTGCAGAGATTAGTAGCCGCTGAGGAAATGTAATAGACACCCCCCCCCCCTTGCCATGTTTGTGTATACCCCACAGCTGAGGAGGAAGCAGCCTCTGGGAAACTTCAAACTATAGGTATCTGATGGTCACATCGGTCACTATGCTATGATTATCGATGGATCGATATTTCAGCCATTGATGTTTAAGCAATGTTTCTAAAAAAAAATATTTAAAAGTATAAATAAAATTGTGTTAGATATGTTTTGAGTAGATGTCCTTAGTGTAACTCAATCATGAAAAATTACAATTTCTGAGTGGTTTTTGGGGAAAAATATTAGCCAGATAAATGGTTAATGATTGGGGACAAATCAGCCGTTGATGATGAATAGCAGCCTTTGTGTTCCTTCACTTTCCCATCCTCCTGACCCCAGGCCACCATTGCTGTGTGACCGGATCATACAGCCCACCAAGAACCTCTGCAGTCTGGCTGGACCATTATGCAATATGTATCACCTATATACATACCCTCATGTACCACACTATTATTTCCCTATAGAGTGTAAGCTTCAAGCAGGGCCCTCCTACCTCCATGCCTGCCGGTTACTACCCAGTCTAATTTTATTACTGTATTTGCTCCCATGTGTAATGTGCAGCAGAAAATACAGTCGCTATGTATCAATATGTTAATAATGGTTTTATTAGATGCCTATATGGAGACTTTGTGTTTGTGTTATTGGGTTATATGAGAGAATTGAGGCCATGTGGTGTAATGTGACCACCTTCCCCATTCATGTCAGTCATCCGCAAGGTCTTCTCCTTGATACCCTTGGTTTGTCCCTCTACCCTCGTGAGCTGACCACCTCGTTGGCCTCTAATACCACCTTTATGCTGTATCTTACTTCTGCCCCCACGTGTGCTGCCTGGGTATCATCATCAATTCTGCCCCGTCTTTCTCCCCCCACATCCAGTCCCTCTCCACTGGACTTCATCAAGGGGACACCAGGAGAAAGACCAGTTGTGTTGGGTCTGCTTCCCCTGATACTTACCCGAGACACCCACTGGGGTCAGAGAAGATCATTTTATTTCTTGAATGTTTGTTACTTATCTGTGTTGTTTGTCAAATAATTTTTTTTAATTAAAATCCCACACTACCCATACTCGTCGTGTCCATGTTATTGGTGGGGTGGAGAGAAGGACCTGAGGGGCTGCACACCACAACCGTCAGAGATACGCCAAATATCCGCTGTATTCTGGTACGCAGGAAATCATTTTATAGTGTTTCTATATCTGACAATAGCACAAGAACGTCATCACACCAGTGTGTACTATGTTGTCTCTTCCCTCTTCATTTGCATATGGTATTATCATGGAGAATCCTGTGTGTGCTGTCCTGTCAGCCACCACTGAGAAGCAAGACGTGAAGGTAAGTGCATTTGTATCATATGCTTGGTACGCAAAATGTAATACGCACAAGCACTCTGTGGATGCATGCTAACTTAGAAACTAGACTAGTGTGATTGTGTGTGCGTGTGTCTCTGTCTGCCTCTGTGTCTGTGTCTATGTGTGTGTGAGTCTGTGTGTGTGTGCGTGTGTCTGTCTGTCTGCCTCTGTGTGTGTGTGTGTGTGTGTGTGTGTGTGTGTGTGCCTGCCCGTGTGTGTGTGAGTCTGTGTGTGCGTGTGTCTGTCTGTCTGCCTCTGTGTGTGTGTGTGTGTGTGTGTGTCTGTGTGTGCGTGTGTCTCTGTCTGCCTCTGTGTCTGTGTGTGTGAGTCTGTGTGTGCGTGTGTCTGTCTGTCTGCCTCTGTGTGTGTGTGTGTGTGTGTGTGCCTGCACGTGTGTGTCTGTGTGCATGTGTGTGTGTGTCTCTGTCTGCCTCTGTGTGTGCCTGCCTGTGTGAGTCTGTGTGTGTGTGTGTGTGTGTGTGTGTGTGTGTGTCTGTCTGCCTCTGTGTGTGTGTGCCTGCCTGTGTGTGTCTCTCTGTCCGTGTGTGTGTGTCTATGTGTGTGTCTGTCTGCCTGTGTGTGTGTGTGTGTGTGTGTCTGCCTGTGTGTGTGCCTGTCTGACTGACTCTGTGTGTGTGTGTGTGTGTGTGTGTGTGTGTGTGTCTGCCTGTGTGTGTCTGTCTGTCTGCCCATGTGTGTGTGTCTGCTTGTGTGTGTCTATGTGTGTGTCTGTCTGCTTTTGTGTGTGTGTGTGTGTGTGTGTGTGTGTGTGTGTCTGTCTGCTTGTATGTATGTGTTTCTCTGCCCGTGTGTCTATGTGTCTGTCTGTCTGCCTCTGTGTATGTGTGTGTGTGTGTGTGTGTGTGTGTGTATGCTTGTGTGTGTCTGTGTGTGTGTGTGTTTCTCTGCCCATGTGTCTATCTGCCTCTGTGTATGTGTCCGCGTGTGTGTGTGTCTGTGTGTGTGTGTTTCTCTGCCCATGTGTCTATGTGTGTGTCTGCCTCTGTGTATGTGTGTGTGTGTCTGTGTATGCTTGTGTGTGTCTGTGTGTGTGTGTTTCTCTGCCCAGGTGTCTATGTGTGTGTCTGCCTCTGTGTATGTGTGTGTGTCCGCGCGCGCGTGTGTGTGTGTGTGTGTGTGTGTGTGTGTGTGTGTGTGTGTTTCTCTGCCCATGTGTCTATGTGTGTGTCTGCCTCTGTGTATGTGTGTGTGTCCGCGTGTGTGTGTGTGTCTGCGTCTGTGTGTGTGTGTGTGTCTGTGTGTGTTTCTCTGCCCATGTGTCTATGTGTGTGTCTGCCTCTGTATGTGTGTGTGTGTCCGTGTGTGTGTGTGTATGCTTGTGTGCGCATAATAACTATATATCGCTGCATTTCCCACCCATGGTGAAGGGACAGGCTGTGAGTGTGACGCTAGGAGGAGTAGGACTGTGAGAGGATTGGGGTTATTACAGCCCCTCAGGTCCCCGGTCAGTGTCACATACACAGTAAGTGTAACTCCAGCCACGAGCTGATATTCGGGGGAACTTTCCTGTACTGTTGGATTGGCTGGGGGGGACAGTGTCCGCGGACAGTGGGGAAGAAACAGACGACGGACAATATGCACAACCAGCTTTATTGTACACCACAGACAGGAACACACAGCAGAGGAGCACGTGGGCAGATCACAGCACGATAGCAATAAATGAACGGGCCCTTTTCAGCTCTCGGGCCTAGTGCAGATTTTATTCTGTGTTCTTGGGAAACTCAACCACTATACACGGTGACTGCAATATATAACTTGTGCGGTGGAGATATACGTATGCCGGTACTGATATCCTGGAGACCAGGCACATATACATCTCACCTCCTGGATTAATGACTGTAAATGACATCATATCTATAGGGCCAGTACAGATACACTACAAGGTGCCTCAGTGGTAAGCATTGCTCCATTATCAGTCAGGGCTTATTCCATGATCACTTAGCGCCAGCGGATATAACATGGGTTTCTCCCAGACTCAGCCGTCTGCTCTAAAAACAGGATGTTTAATAATAATTCCCAATCCCTGCTGTTCCCGGTGAGATTACTGGCTCCGTACGCTGACCATAGGACGCTATATCTGGGCTTCACTGCATGTCCACAGAACCAGGACACGTGTATTATGGAACCTCTGACTGGATGGGAACCACCAGCTGAAGAAGGAACTGAAGTTGGATACAAGGAGAATAGGTTTACATTTTAGAGACACCTTATTGAACCCTCCCTCTGGCCCTGTGAGTTTACGGGCCGCATCGGAGCCCACCCCACCCCCGTGTGGACATAAGTCTTTGCTTTGTGAGGTATTGCACATCCCATGTTTTGGAGAAAGAGGGAGTATTACTGGGTCTGAAGTCCCAGAACCTTCAACGTCACTTCCCTACGGAATCGAATATAATTCGGTTCTGTTCGGCCTGCTGTTTCTGGTTCTGGGTCTTGGCGATCTCGATCATCTGCCTCAGTATGTGAAATGTCAAGTCAATAGAGATAGGAGGGTCTTCCCTCTTCAACCGGTCAGAGAAGACTTCCAGGAAGGCTTTGGATGGTTCTTCCGGCCTGTTCTCCTGAAACAGAGTCTGAAGGATGCTTAGAACCGGAGCTGTGTCCTGAAGGTCAGAAGGCAAAGAGCCCTTGGTGAGCCTCAGCTGAAATCGAGGGTCCCCTCCTTCTAAGCCGCGCTGGAATTTTTCCTTTAGAAAGTACAGCAGAGCCTGAGCACTCTCATCGCTTACTAGCCCATCTAGAGTGAGTCTCGGTCCCTCAAAAATACTCCTGTCCATGGGCCGGCCAACGACTTGGGTTGTAAGAATCAGGTAACAGAAGAGTCGCGTAAGCGGAGCGGGCTTCATGGCGTGATCTTCTTAGAGACCTATGAAGTAAAGAAGACAGGAGACGCTATTAATGACTGCAATATTACACAACATCTTCAATGTCACATGTAAGTATGTTCAGACATTTACATTTTGAAATGAATCTTTATGTAATCTTTGAAGCTGAATGGTTTTCAAACAATGAGGCTGATTTGAGGTGGACGCAGCCACATGTCGCGTCGATCTGGTCTGCACACGCGCACTCGGAAGGATGTGGCTGCAGTGTGATGCGGGGCCGGCGGCGCAGGGATGGGGGGGGGGGGGGCAGGGCAGGCCAAACGGGGATGTGCCATGACCGGTTTCAGGGTGGCTGCGTAACGTCACACGCATCTGCTTCAATTTTAAAAATGGTGGCCAACCGCCTAAAGCGCTGCCAGGGGTCAACATTTGGACCTTATTCAGAGATGAACGCAGATCGCTGTATATGCAGCCAGATCTGTGTCCGTCTCCTCACATGATGGTGGCCGGCCAGCCTGTGTAGCACCGTCTCACGATGCGTCTGCAGTTAGATAGTTTTGCATAGAGGTCTTCCCGAGCGTTCTCCACAAGTGCCTCCTTCCTCACTCCTATGGCATCTGTCTATTATATGTTATATTACATGTTCTCATTCTGTTTTCTATTCTTTTTCTAATTTATTTTTTTACTTTCACTTTTATTGAAATTATGAAAGGTAAAGGAGGGTAAAGAAAAGGGGAAACATTAGGGGAGTCAGGTAAGCTGCTCACAGAGAAGGCCGAAGCCCAAGCACGCTCTTCACACGTGAAGTACACGGAAATCAATGACTGACCGTAACAACAGGTAATAGACAAATATGTCAAGAGTCTGATTGAGGAGAACATGGGATGGAAGGGTCGACTGGAATACTAAATATGACCCTATAGTCACTCCTGCTGACCCACATCAAATGGATGTAGGAAGGAGAAGAGGAACCAGTCACAAAATGCTTATGAACCTTATTGTGAATAGCTGGAAGGCAGCGTAGTGACACAGGTCTACACAGCTGAAATATGGAGGCTGCAGTGGCCACCAGAATGTGTCCTGATATGTATCTGTCTCCTGGAGATAGCTCCCGGGGTATAGGGGAAATAGTGCAGTCACAGGTTCTGCAAGGACATCAATTCTAATCACCTTACTGAGAAACAGTTCCCTCCAGAGCGTCCGCAGGAGAGGACACGCCCAAAAGATATGGGATATGATGTTTTCTAGTCTTTATTTTTATTCCATCCATCAGTTCTATGTGAAAGATCTGCCTCACACACCTATGTATTGTATGTGAGGAAATGAGGGGCTGCTTAGGCTAGAATTCATCAGTTGTTGCCCCAGGGCTCACAGATTAGGGATTACAAGACTTGGTACTTTTGTAGCTCCATGTTTTCTCTGCTCCTCCCAGGACTGTGCAGGGTATAAGCACATGTTTATCCATTCCCTGTATACTGCCGTTCCCTCCCCGGGCCACATAGCTGTGCTGATGATACGTCTATGGAAATACGTGTTCTGGCTGGGGGAAGGCGGGCGTCTCTTTCCCTATGCAGGAGGAAGGGGCGTCCGGATGATAGGTCGATAATTAAAGGTTGACATTCAATAGGTCAATACCAAATGATCACCATGCATATAGCTGACATGTCAAAAGGTGGACATGACATTGGTTGTCAGAGGATATGGTCAAAATGAACTTTTTAGAATTTTTTTTCTTTCATTTTTTAAACTTTTCTATACTTTACCATCCACGTGAACTAGGATTTGGAATAGTAGCCTGCCTGAGAGCCATGCAAGGGAACATGGGGGGTCATTCCGAGTTGTTCGCTCGCTAGTTGCTTTTAGCAGCATTGCACACGCTAAGCCGCCGCCTCTGGGAGTGAATCTTAGCTTATCAAAATTGCGAACAAAAGTTTAGCAGAATAGCGAATAGACACTTCTTAGCAGTTTCTGAGTAGCTCCAGACTTACTCGGCATCTGCGATCATTCAGTGCTTGTCGTTCCTGGTTTGACGTCACAAATACACCCAGCGTTCGCCCAGACACTCCTCCGTTTCTCCAGCCACTCCCGCATTTTTCCCAGAAACGGTAGCGTTTTTTCACACACACCCATAAAACGGCCAGTTTCCGCCCAGAAACACCCACTTCCTGTCAATCACACTACGATCACCAGAACGAAGAAAAATCCTCGTAATGCCGTGAGTAAAATACCAAACTGCATAGCAAATTTACTTGGCGCAGTCGCACTGCGGACATTGCGCATGCGCATTAGCGACTAATCGCTCCGTTGCGAGAAAAAAATAACGAGCGAACAACTCGGAATGACCCCCATGGTGCACTAGTTGGGGTGCCACGTGCTGGAAGGGAAAATCTGACACAAAAATAATATGCAAAAATAATCTTGACCTTTTCATGTGTCAAACATTTCCATGTCGACCTCTCAACCGTTTGACCATGTTGACCTTATGTAAGTCGACCATTTGGAGTTGACCTTTGGACTGTTGTCCTATTATACCATAACCAGAGGAAGGCTGTGTGCTTCATCCATACAGTTACATCTTTGGGACATCACAGAACATTTGCACTGTATAATCATTTTGCACATGCGTATGTATATTTTCCCCCGGGACATTAAGGACCTGGTACGGGGAGTGACGCAGGGTGGTCCCCCGCCTGCAACTTTATGCAAATACCACTACAAGACCTGTCCATCTCTGCGTTGGAATGCACAAGAACTGAGGTGCCCACGTCCTGCATCTACAGACCCTGTAATACAACCTGGTGACGCTTTACCATCGGCCGCACCATTGAAACTTGCGCAACCCAATCAAGGTGCAGATATTCCATCTGAATATGGCCTTTAGGCCTAATTCAGATCTGATCGCAACAGCAAATTTGTTAGCAAATGGGCAAAACCATGGGGGTAATTCCAAGTTGATCGCAGCAGGAAATTTTTTAGCAGTTGGGCAAAACCATGCGCACTGCAGGGGGGGCAGATATAACATGTGCAGTGAGAGATAGATTTGGGTGTGGTGAGTTCAATCTGCAATCACGGGTAAATGCACGGGGGCGCGCATTTACCCGTGTTTTTTGCAAGTGGAAAAGGGTAAACCCGGATCAAGTGACCCGTGAATCCTACCCGGCTATTTACCTGGGTAGGACACGGGACTGATCCGGGTAGGGTTGTAGTGTAAACGGGAGCCGTGTCGATGCGACACGGCTCCCATTTACACTGTATGGAAGGGCGGCGCTGGGAGATCATGTGATCTCCCTGCGCCGCCCCTGCCGCGTCACTAGAAGCGTCACCAACCCGGCATATGCCGGGTTGTGACTGCTGATGGGAAAGGGGCCAAGCACGGGTCGCAGCAGGGGGCAGCTCCCGTGTCAGGCTCCCGGCTGCGACCCGTGCTCGTAAGTGGAAAAGGGGTATTAATTGCAGTGTAAAAATAAAGCAGCCAGTATTTACCCTGCACAGAAACAAAGTAACCCACCCAAATCTAACTCTCTCTGCAAATGTTATATCTGCCCCCCCTGCAGTGCACATGGTTTTGCCCAACTGCTAAAAAATATCCTGCTGCGATCAACTTGGAATTACCCCCCATGTGCACTGCAGGTGGGGCAGATGTAACATGTGCAGAGAGAGTTAGATTTGGGTGGGGCGTGTTCAATCTGAAATTTAAATTGCAGTGTAAACATAAAGCAACCAGTATTTACCCTGCACAGAAACAATATAACCCACCCAAATCTAACTCTCTCTGCACATGTTACATCTGCCCCCCTCCCCCCCTGCAGGCACATGGTTTTGCCCATCCGCCAACCAATTTACTGCTATGATCAGGTCTGAATTAGGTCCTTAGATGTGAGAGGTTGAGAATCTGTGTACACAAACATTTCACTGATACTCCAGTAACGCTGCCATAACCTGTCCATAAGATGGAGCACAGCTTATTAGATCATGGTCAGGTTCTGTGAGCTCCAATCAGTCTCCTGGTAACTTGCAGCTGCGCAGAGTAGCCCTCATTGGGTATCTTTCTGACTTCTAATTGCTGCAGCTGGAGTTAGAGTCCTGCTTGGCTCTTTGACTGGTAGTGATTGGATGTTTCAGCCCTTATAGGGACTATCCTTGGACACTCTGTATTGGGTTGTATTCAGTCTGATTCTGTCTTGTCCTGATGGATTCCTGCTGTGATCTGCTCAGCAAAGTACATCTGCCTGTATCATTTGGAAAGCCTGTTCCCTGCTGGTATTTCTCTATGGTGAAGCTAACCTGGACTCTACTAAATAGTTTGCTGCTGTCTAAATTACTTGTGCTGTTCAGGAAACTATTAGCTGTTAACAGAAATCTACTGTGAAATACACTTGTACAATTAGAAATAACTTCAGTATTTCTCTACAAAGCATTTACTTGTGCATGGATAAAACGTTATCACTTATCAATTCATATCTCTACTGTAAAATATACTTGTGATATTGAAAAGAACTGTGCAGTATATCTCTACAAGGCAGTATATCTCTACAAGGCATTTACTTATGCAGGCAGAAAAACTGTTTCTTTTATCAATTCTCTATTGTGGAACTGACTTGTTATTTGATAGGGGTGGTCTTCAGTATGCTGACTGATGGAATCCCGGCGCACAGTATACCGGCGCCGGAATCCCGACAGCCGGCATACCGACACTTATTCTCCCTCGTGGGGGTCCACGACCCCCCTGGAGGGAGAATAAAATAGCCCGCAAAGGGGCTCATTTGCGCTCGCCACACTGTCGGTAAGCCGGCGGTCGGGCTCCCAGCGCCGGTATGCTGGCCGCCGGGAGCCCATATTGAACCCATTTGATAGATTTGACCAGTAATACATTTATGGAATATATTTGTGTTATTGGAAAGAACTGTGCAATATTTCTATACAAGGCATTTACCTATGCATGCAAAAAACGTGTTACTTCTCACGAAGACTCTATTGTGGATAATACTTTTATTATTTGAGAGAATTGTCCAGCAAAACATTTATTAGTGCTATTTGGAAAACGGGTGAGCATACTCTTTGGTGAAGATTGCCTGTGCTATCCTGAAGATCTGGCACGCTGTTTCTATATAGATATTTTGTAGTCTCTAAGGTATCCTGTTCCCTTTAAATATATGTGTCTGTGATCTTGAGCTTACACTACATAGAGTTGAAGTCAGCCGCTGTGCACCAGTGAACCATCGTAGCTTTGGGAAAAGGGGCTGTTATAGGTGAAGCACTCGGAAAGGGGGTTCTGTCAGCTTAGGTAGGCATATCTCTCCTTGGCTCTGAACTTTAGACCCCTCTTGGTCACTGCCCAGGAATGCCAGCACTTTTCCAAGACATTTTTGATACCGGCATCTTGATCACAAAAGAGCCTTGGTGCGCACACTATTTAGGGATTATCATGCATACGCCGTAGCAACAACATCAGCATTGAGCGCAACTTTCACTCCGGCTCTAAAGAAATATACTTTACTATTGTCTATGGACACAGTGTGGGTTTGTTAGTGGACAGTAGTGGTGCACATGTGTGTGTCCTTTATCTGGTTATTCCTTTGGGTATGGAGTTACTTGTGAGTGAACGATTGGTAACCATGGGGACACACGTGTTACTGGGAGCACCAACCATGGCGCCACACATGTGACTCAGACTGGTGACCATGGGAACACGTGTGACTCAGATTAGTAACAATGGTGCCACATGTGTGACTCAGATTAGTAACCATGGGG
Source organism: Pseudophryne corroboree (assembly GCF_028390025.1). NCBI lineage: Eukaryota > Metazoa > Chordata > Amphibia > Anura > Myobatrachidae > Pseudophryne > Pseudophryne corroboree. The sequence continues at coordinate 4,198,476 of NC_086447.1, read as the reverse complement.
ACACACGTGTGACTGGGAGCTCTAACCATCCGGACACACATGTGACATAGAGCGGTAACTATCAGGACACACGTGTGACTGGGAGCACTATCCATATTGGTAACCATCGGGACACACGTGTGGCTGGGAGCACTAACTATGGCGCCACACATGTGACTCAGACTGGTAACCATGGGGACACATGTGTGACTAAGATTAGTAACCATGGTGCCACACATGTGACTCAGATTGGTAACCATGGGGACACACGTGTGACTCAGATTGGTAACCATGGGGACACACGTGTGACTGGGTGCTCTAACCATCCGGACACACATGTGACATAGAGCAGTAACTATCGGCACACACGTGTGACTTGGAGCACTAACCATGGTGACACACGTGTGACTCAAACTGGTAACCATGGGGACACATGTGTGACTAAGATTAGTAACCATGGTGCCACACGTGTGACTCAGATTGGTAACCATGGGGACACGTGTGACTCAGATTGGTAACCATGGGGACACACGTGTGACTGTGAGCTCTAACCATCCGGACACACATGTGACATAGAGCGGTAACCATCGGAACACAAGTGTGTCTGGGAGCACTAACCTTGGCGCCACACGTGTGACTCAGATTGGTAACCATGGCGCCACACGTGTGACTCAGATTGGTAACCATGGTGCCACACGTGTGACACGGAGCGTTAACCATCGGGACATACGTGTGACACGGAGCGGTAACCATTGGGACACACGTGTGACACGGAGCGGTAACCATCGGTACACACGTGTGACACGGAGCGGTAACTATCAGGACATATGTGTAGTGTGACTCGGACGCAGGTACCCCTGCATCCACCTATAAATCCGGACCATTGTCTGCACATGAGAGATCACTCTGTATTGATCAGGATGATTACCTCAGCCAGGTGACGAGATTCTATTAGATTACAGCCGCCTGTGCGTCCCAGCTAATGTGTTCCAGGCCCCATTGCTCCCAGTGCCCTCTACACAAATGGAGTTCCCCGGTTTCTTCAGTCATCCTTCTGCGCGGGGTAAAGGGCCGGATACCGGGGACATTCAGCTATGGGATGTGTGTGGTCAGAGCTATAACCAGGTCCTGTGTGGGTGTAAGAGGGCAGCTGTTTCCAGGCCTACTCAGTCTGGCCTGCGCTATGCACAAGATACCTCAGGATGCGGACCAGCATCCGGCTACAGCATGGCTGGGGGATCTGTCAGTGGGGCAGTGGCGTAATTACTGCCCCCGCAGTCCTCGCGGTGGCTTGGGGGCGAGGGGCTGCGGGGGCGCCACTGACTTTGCACAGATTGACATGCGGTGAATCTGCGGTCTCCTTCCCTCCGCTGCTGTAAGGAGGGACACGAAGCGCACATCGCGCGCCTCTCCTGTGTCCCTCCCTGGCTCTCCCCCGGCCTGTCTAATAAAGGAAGTGCCGTTCGTGAGCTCTGATTGGCTCACGAACCGGCACTTCCTTTATTAGACCGGCAGGAGAGCCAGGAGGGACACAGGAGAGGCGCGCTATGCGCTCCGTGTCCCTCCAACACAAAGGAGCGGGGGGGTGGGAGCAGGCACTGTGGGGGAAGATCTGGCACTGGGGGCATATACCTGGCACTGTGGGGGAAGATCTGGCACTGGGGGCATATACCTGGCACTGTGGGGGAAGATCTGGCACTGGGGGCATATACCTGGCACTGTGGGGGAAGATCTGGCACTGGGGGCATATACCTGGCACTGTTGGGGAAGATCTGGCACTGGGGGCATATACCTGGCACTGTGGGGGAAGATCTGGCACTGGGGGCATATACCTGGCACTGTGGGGGAATATCTGGCACTGGGGGCATATACCTGGCACTGTGGGGGAATATCTGGCACTGGGGGGAGCAGGCACTGAGGGGGCATATGTGGCACTGTGGAGGAATATTTGGCACTGGGGGGAGCAGGCACTGAGGGGGCATATGTGGCACTGGGGGGGGGGGTATATGTGGCACTGGGGGCATGTACCTGGCACTGTGGGGGAATATCTGGCACTGGGGGCATGTACCTGGCACTGTGGGGGAATATCTGGCACTGGGGGCATATGTGGCACTGGGAGCATGGCCCTAGCAACAAGCACTACCCCGTAGCAACGAGCATGACACCCAGTGCATGAAACCCCTGGCAACGAGCATGACACCCAGTGCATGAAACCCCTGGCAACGAGCATGACACCCAGTGCATGAAACCCCTGGCAACGAGCATGACACCCTGAGCATGAAAACCCCTGGCACCGTGCATGGAACCAAGAGCATGAAACCCCTGGCAACGAGCAGGTAATTTAAAAGTAATTAGAAGCCTTACTGTAGGACTTAATGTGTAATGGGCATTACGGTGTGTGGCATAATGTATCACGGACATTGCGGTGTGTGTCATATTGTGTCAGGCATTACGGTGTGTTGTATTCCTTATCACGGGCATTGTGGTATGTGGTATAATGTCTCAGGATCATTGTGGTGTGTGTCATACTGTGTCACAGACATTGTATGTGCTATAATGTATCAGGGGTGTGTAGCATAATGTATAACGGGCATTGCGATTCCTGTCATAATGTGTTACAGGCATTACGGTGTGTGGCATAATGTGTCGGGGGCATTATGGTGTGTGGCATAATGTGTCCGGGGCATTACAGTGTGTGCATATTGTGTCATGTGCATTATTGTGTGTGGCATAATGGCAAAGGCCATTGCAGTATGTGGAATAATGTATACTGGGCATTACTATAAGGAGGAAAAATGACAAATAATGTAAGGGGCATGAATCAGGATTATTTTTCTTTCCTGTGGTGGCTAACGTCTGGGCGTGCAGGTTGCAAAACGGGGGTATAAGGTAGTCTTTTTACTGCAATGCCACGCCCATTTCAACGAAGCCACGCCCATTTCAACGAACCCACACCCCATTTTTGGCGGCGCGCGCATATTTGTCCCTTTACTAGTGCCAATTATGGGGGGTATGGGGGGGGGGGGGCGCCGAAGGATTTTTTGGCTTGGGGGACAAAAGTTTCTAGTTACGCCACTGCAGTGGGGCCAGGTGACAATGGGGGTCATTCCGAGTTGTTCGCTCGCTAGCAGTTTTTAGCAGCTGTGCAAACGCTATGCCGCTGCCCTCTGGGGGTGTATTTTAGCTTAGCAGAAGTGTGAACGAAAGGATCGCAGAGCGGCTACAAAAAATGTTTGTGCAGTTTCAGAGCAGCTCCAGACCTACTCAGCGCTTGTGATCACTTCAGACTATTCATTTCCTGTTTTGACGTCACAGACACGCCCTGCGTTCGGCCAGCCACACCTGCGTTTTTCCAGGCACGCCTGCGTTTTCACGATCCCTCCCTGAAAACGGTCAGTTGCCACCCAGAAACGCCCACTTCATGTCAATCACTCTGCGGTCAGCAGTGCGACTGAAAAGCTTCGCTAGAGCCTGTGTGAAACTACTACGGCTGCTGTGAAAGTACATTGCGCGTGCGCATTGTGCCGCATATGCATGCGCAGAAGTGCCGTTTTTTTTGCCTCATTGCTGCACAGCGAACGACCTCAGTGTAGAGATGTGGTGGAGTCCGGTGAACTGGTTTATTAGTGCAATCCGATGCGCTAATGACCACAAAGGACCTGTGGATGTTAGAAGTTTGTTCCTCTTTGATGCTGTAAACCCGGATGTACGTGAGATTATACAGTACTGCAGTAAAAATAGGATTTGGTACTTACCAGATAAATCCTTTTCTTTAAATCCACAGGGGGCACTGGAGTACTCTTGGGAAATGGACGGGGTGTTAGCATGGATAGGCACATTTAAATATTTAAATTCGTAACCCTCCATACTCCCAAGATGCCTCAGTGTTTTTTGCTGAGCCAAACAGGATCGAAAGAGAGGATGAACGATGGAGAATTACATACAGTATAACATTTATAAGATAACGAACAACTAGAAAGTTGACCCGTAACCTTCTAACAAGTCGGTGAGAATGTGTTACCATAAGATCCCCTGAACTTACCACAAACCAGGTAAAACTGCTCTGGGTGGGCGTCCAGTGCCCTCTATGGATTCAAAGAAAAGGATTTATCTGGTAAGTACCAAAATCCTATTTTCTTTTTCATCCACTAGGGGTCACTGGAGTACTCTTGGGACGTACCAAGGTTCCCCATTGGGCGGGAGAGCTGTTTGACACCTGTAACACTAGGCGGCCAAAGCTAGATGCGGATGCCGCAAAAATATAAAATTTGTAAAAGCGCACAAACGTGTGCACTGATGACCATGTAGCTGAACGGCAAAGTTGCATCGTGGAAGCTCTACGACCTGCTGCCCATGACGTTCCCACGAAGCGCATGAAATGTGCTGAAATAGATGCAGGCGGTTGTAGACCAGCATGAAAGTAAGTTTGACGAAAGGTCAGCTTAATCCATCTGGCCAAGGTCTGTTTGGAAGCTGGCCACCCTATCTTGACTGCATCGTAGAGTACAAACAATGTATCTGTTCCACGTAATGTTGATGTTCGAGCTACATAAATGTGAAGCGCGCGTACAACATCTAAAGTAGCTGGAATTCCTGAACCTTCTGAAAAACAGGAACCACGATTGATTGATTCATATGAAAACTAAAGACGATACTACCTTTGGTAGGAAAGCGGGATTCGTCCGAAGTTCCGCTCTGTCATCATGAAACAACAGATACGGTGGCTTGCATGAAAACGCACCGAATTCAGAAACACGCCTTGCTGAAGCTAAGGCTAGAAGAAACACTGTTTTCCAAGTAAGAAATCTAAAATCCACTTTTTGTAAGGGTTCAAAAATTGAAGACTGTAAAAAATCTAAAACTAGATTCAAGTCCCATGGCGCTGTAGGTGGTATAAATGGAGGTTGTACTCTGAGGACACCTTGCAGGAAAGTGTGAACTGTTGGCAAAAGAGCCAAACGGTGCTGAAAGTAAATTGACAAGGCAGAGACCTGCACCTTTAGTGTAGATAAATGTAGTCCTCCATCTAACCCCGTCTGTAAAAATAGCAAAAGACGGGATAATTTGAAAGATGATGTCTGAAACTTCTGAGCTTCACACCAACTAATATAAGCTCTCCAAATCCTGTGATAATGAGCTGCTGTAACTGGCTTCCTAGCACGTAACATGGTTGGTATAACAGACTCTGGAATGCCCTCTCGTCTTAAGAGAGCAGTATCAACAGCCACCCCGTCAAACGCAGCCGCGCTAAATCGGGGTAAAGAAACGGACCCTGTTGCAGAAGGTCTGACTATTTCGAAAGCACCCATGGATCATCTGCGAGTAAACAGCGGCGATCAGAGAACCAAGGTCTCCGGGCCAATGAAGCGCAACTAGTATGACTGTCATGGACTCTCTTTTGATCCGCTTTAGCAACCGAGGAAGCAGCAGGCAGAAACGGTGGAAACAGATAGACGAGGCTGTACGGCAACGCGATCATGAGAGCATCCACTGCCACCGCCTTTGTATCTCTTGTTCTGGACACATACTGGGGTGTCTGATGATTTTGGCGAGATGCCATTAGATCCACCCTGTGGGTAACCCCACCGCTGTACTAACATCTGGAACACTTCTGGATGTAAAGCCCATTCTCCTGGATGAAAATCCTGACGACTGAGATAATCTGCCTCCCAGTTGACCACTCCCGGAATGAAGACCGCTGACAATATCACTTGGTGACGGTCGGCCCAATTGAGGATTCAAGCAACTTCCCGCACGGCCATGCGACTTCGAGTTCCTCCTTGTTTGTTGATGTACGTGACTGCCGTCGCATTGTCTGAATGCACCTGGACAGTCTGAGACTGGAGCATGTGAACTGCCTGTTGCAGAGCGTTGTAAATTGCTCTGAGTTCCAGGACATTTATTGCCAGTAATCTTTCTTCGTCTGACCAGAGACCCTGAAACTGACAATGTAGAACCACTGCTCCCCAACCTTTGCGACTTGCATCCGTTGTCAGAATTATCCAGTTCCAGACCCCAAACCTTTTTCCCGCTGTGAGATTTCTTATTTGGAGCCACCAGAGCAGAGAAAGTCTGGTCCTTGGAGACAAGCGCACCATTTGATGAATCTGTAGATGGGACCCTGACCACTGTGCGAGAAGCTCTAGATGAAAAGGATGTGAGTGAAATCTTCCAAAGACGCCACCATATTTCCTAACAGTCGAATGCACACGTGCACCGAGACTGTCCGTGGTTTGAGCACTAGCTGTACCAGATGACGAATACTTTGTGCTTTCACCTCTGGAAGGTAAATTTGTTGATCTACTGTATCCAGAATCATTCCCAGAAATTGAATTTGTTAAGACGGGACAAGGCTTGACTTTTTGAAGCTGACAATCCAACCATGCTGAACTAGGACATTGGTGGTCATTCCGAGTTGTTCGCTCACTAGCAGTTTTTAGCAGCCGTGCTAACGCTATGCCGCCGCCCACTGGGAGTGTATTTTAGCTTAGCAGAAGTGCGAACGAAAGGATCGCAGAGCAGCTGCAAAGTTTTTTCGTGCAGTTTTAGAGTAGCTCAATACCTACTCAGCGCTTGCGATGACTTCAGACTGTTCAGTTCCATGTTTTGACGTCACAAACACGCCCTGCGTTCGCCCAGCGGCGTCTGCGTTTTTCCTGGCACGCCTGCATTTTTTCGAACACTCCCTGAAAACGGTCAGTTGACACCCAGAAACGCCCACTTCATGTCAATCACTCTGCGGCCAGTAGTGCGACTGAAAAGCTTCACTAGACCTTGTGTGAAACTACATCATTCATTATAATAGTACGTCGCGCGTGCGCATTGCGCCACATACGCATGCACAGAAGTGCCGTTTTTTTGCCTCATCTTTGCACAGCGAACGAATGCAGCTAGCGATCAACTCGGAATGACTACCATTGTACGTTAGTAAGGCATTTTGAAGGAGTATTTGTTGAGATGGAGCCTTGATGAGAAGGTCATCTAAGTACGGAACTATTATCACTCCCAGGGATCTGAGATGAGCTATCATCACAGACATCACTTTTGTGAATACCCGAGGCGCTGATGAGGGGCCAAACGATTGCGCCTGAAATTGATTATGGTTTTGTTGTACTGCAAACCTCAAGTACGCCTGATGCGGTGGCCAAATTGGAATGTGTAAGTACGCATCCTTGAGATCCAGCGAAATCATGAAATCCTGTGGTTCTAAACCTGCAATCACTGATCGCATGGATTCCATCTTGAATCTGTAGTAAGTGACGTACTGATTGAGCCCTTTTAGGTTCAATATCTGTCTGACCGAGCCATCCGGCTTTGGTACTAAAAAAAGATTGGAATAAAACCCTTGACCTTGTTGGTGTACTGGTACTTGAATCAAAACTGCTGAATCTGCGACAGACTGAATAGCGGTCTGCAGAACCGCCTTCTTGTCTCCTGACACAGGCAGACCTGGCTTGAAAACCCATATTGCTGGTAGACAATCCAAATCTATTTTGTAACCTTTGCACACTAAATTGCGGATCCACCCATCAGTGGATGTCTGAAACCACGCCAAGTGAAATGTTTGAAGGCGTGCTCCCACAACTGAAGATCTGAGATGGGCTGGAAGCCAGTCATGCCGCTGGTTTGTCAGCTGGCTTTATTTCTTGATGACTGTTAATGGTTTGTTGAAAACCATGTCCTCTACCACATCTACTCTGTAAAGTTGTTCCTCAAGCATGGCCTCAAAAGGACTGAGGTCTAAAAGTTCTGAACGCTGGTCCAGTGTACTTCCTTTAAGGAACTGGTGCGTGCAACAGTAGGAACACAGATTTCCCCCCCCGATGCCTGAGAAATCCATTTATCCAATTCAAGACCAAATAACATATCTCCAGTATAAGACAACACCTCTATTCCTCGTTTCGACTCAGCCTCGGCCTGCCAAGACCGCAACCAAAGCTCCCGATGGGCCACAATAATAGGGGCTGAAATCTGAGAACTGACTTGTCCAACATCCATAGATGCCATAGCCAAATACTCAACCGATTCACATATCAGTGACCTCACTGTCTGACTACTGTTAGAACTATTCATGGACCTTTTGTAAACTCTGCAAAGTTCTCAAAATATCCTGAGCCCACTCTGGCTGCTCAGATGGCATTGACCTTGGATTAGACTTTGCCGACTCTTGGTCCTTCCGTGCAGTGGACAATTCTGACGCCAAATCAGCCATCATACCTGCCATCATCGCCCAAGAGGATCAGGGCAAAGGTCCTTAATTGGACCCGAAGTTGAAAGACACACTGTGCAAGTGGAAGTTCCATCACATATCACACTATCACAGTTATCGCAGACAAGCTGCTTTTTTTATTTTGCGTTTGCTTTTCCAGTCATCATTCACACAGACAGTAATACAATAAAATAAAGTCCTCACGACTCAGTAAAAAATAACTGAAGTGTGTACAGCACCCTGGTACAAACCATGTTAAATTTGTGCTTCACTGAAAAAACCTACCAACACCCCTGCCCCCTCCAGTGGCCCATGTGTTGTAGGACCAAAACCAAATTCCTGCAGGAAGAAGCAGGAAGTCATTATAAAATGGCATCCCCACCATGTGCTTTTTTTTAAATATATACCCACAAATAACTGTATATATTCTCAGTATAGGCTTAATAACCTGTGGTGCCCACTTAGCTATGCAAACAGGAACAACAAGAAACACACTGTCCATGGCCTCCTGCCCTAATACTGAGGGGAATCGCTGGACTGGGGCACTCATTATCTCCCCCACTGCTTACTGCAACTCAGATCTCCCCCCCTGCAGTGAGCCGTGGAGCTTTCCTGCCGAGTGCAGGAAGCCCCGACTAGCTAGAAGACTGGGGTGAACGATGGTGCGCAGCCCGGTGGGATATATACCCCCCTGAAGCGGCGGCAGAGTTAGTTGACCATCGCATACACATGGCAGCTGTGGGGATCTGGGGATCGTGATGGATGCAGCCCAGTGGCATATTCCCACCCCCCTAAGCAGCGGCAGCGTAAGCACAGCCCAGCGTTACCTGCAGTAAGCAGCGACAGCCCACTATTCACATATATGCCCCTACACACAGAGCGGCGGCAGCGCGAGCTGACCAGCCACTCCTTACCTTATGCCGGGGTCTGGAGGCTTCTCTCCAAGCTCCGACCTGCTCCTGCAGCCAAGGCTGAAATCAGCTAACGCTGATTAAACTCTATGGCCGGGCTTCTCAATCAAGCACCGTAAAGCCTTTTGCTGCTTTTAGCAGCACACACAGTCCCAGACCCAAGCTTCTTAGTAAGCTGGGAAGCGTCTGCGACTTGAGAAAAATTAAAAAGTTTTAAAGAAAAAATAAAGTCTGGAGCTGAGTCCAGAACGTGCCTTCCCTGGTAGGCACAAAAAAAACAACACTGAGGCATCTTGGGAGTATGGAGGGGGGAGTGGGTTACTAATTTAAATACGCCTATCCCTGCTAACGCCCCATCCATATCCCCAAGAGTACTCCAGTGACCCCTAGTGGAGGAACAAGAAAGTAACTTTTTCTTACAGTCACCTATGACCCCCCATTCTCTGTTCTGGATGAATTGAGCCTATGGTTGAGGTTCTGTTAGATAAGGTTCCACACTACATCAGTAGTGTACTGCAGAACATTGCGCTTTCATTCATTTTCTATTCTAATCAGTGGTGGCTGCTGCCTGTGGAATGCCGTACAGACCACACATTGCATGGGGGGAGTGATTAACACATATAAACATGCATGTAACGTTGTATGTACTATATGTCTGTGACCTTCTTTTTATTATATTAAAGGAAGTGGAGTGCCGTCCAGTCTTTCACATCCACAGTTCTACCACCGGTTCCATAACTCACATTCACATCATCTGAAGTACATTGCATCAGGATGTACACCCCTTTCTCTCTGCATGTTGTAGATATCTATCGCCCACCTGGGGAACAGAAACAAGTTCTGGAGGATGTTTCTGCCTGGCTCCCTCACTTCCTATCCTCTGACCTCTCCACCCTCATCATGGGCGATTTCAATATCCACATAACCCGCATGACATTCATAAGCGTTCATATCTGATTAGGACTGTCTGCAATCTGGTGGGACCGCTATGCTATAGATAGGAAATGCGGTCACTTTACCTACAATAAAAATCCCGGCAAGGTCAAAACACCGACATTTAAAGTGTCGACAGGTCAAAAGTCGACATGAATTTTTCATGATTTGTTTATTGAAACCGACTTGTTCATGCTTTACCATCCCAGTGGACGTGGAGGGGAAATATAATAGGGTGCCAAACGCAGCGAGGCACCGCGCCCAAAGCATGCCGAGCGCAATGAGACATGCGAGGGGACACGGTACACTTATACGGTGTCCATGTCGACCTATGTTGACATACACCCCCAATTTTTTTTATACAAAACTTGTGTCGACTTTTTGACCTATCGACATTTTAAAAGTCGGTATTTGGACCTTGTCAGTATTTTAAATGCCGGCATCGTAACCTTGTCAGTATTTTGACCGTCGGGATTTTGATTGTAGATATTTCATGCTAAGGGGATCAGTCAGATCTGATCACTGCTGTTCGTTTTCGCACGGCGTTGCAATCACATCTGAACTGCGCATGCGTCTGAGCCGCAATGCGCAAGCGTGACGGACCGCAGCAACAGGGATCACCAGTCAGCGAGAGGACTGTGCGAAGGATCCATTTGCACGGGTGTTCGCAAGGAGATTGACAGGTAGAGGGCGTTTGTGGGTGGCAACTGACTGTTTTCAGGGAGTGTCTGGAAAAACGCAGGCGTGTCCAAGCGTTGGAAGGGAGGGTGTCTGACGTCAGCTCCGGCCCCGATCGCCAGGAAACAATCGCAGCGGCTGAGTAGGTCCTGAGCTGCGCAGAGACTGCAGAAAATCTGTTTGTACAGCTCGGCTACACATGGGATCGCACACTTGTACAGCTAAAATACACTCCCCTATGGGCGACGACTATCTGATCGCAGGACTGCATAAAACGCAGCCCAGCGATCCGATCTGAATTACCCCCTAAACTAGAGATGAGCGGGTTCGGTTCCTCTGAATCCGAACCCGCCCGAACTTCAGGTTTTTTACACGGGTCCGAGCAGGCTCGGATCTTCCCGCCTTGCTCGGCTAACCCGAGCGCGCCCGAACGTCATCATCACGCTGTCGGATTCTCGCGAGGCTCGGATTCTATCGCGAGATTCGGATTCTATATAAGGAGCCGCGCATCGCCGCCATTTTCACACGTGCATTGAGAGTCATAGGGAGAGGACGTGGCTGGCGTCCTCTCCGTTTAGAGAAGAGAGAGACACAGTATTTTGGGGAGCATTATTAGGAGGAGTACTACTATACTGTATACTACTATACTACTTGCTGAAGTGATATTTATACTAGATTAGATAATAGATAGTGTGACTGTAAGTGTATTATCTGACTTGTGGGGGAGACACTGACAGTGGGGAGCAGTTAGAGTCTGAGAGCAGGACTCAGGAGTACATATAACGTACAGTGCACACTTTTGCTGCCAGAGTCAGTGCCACACTGCCATTGTTGTGACCACACTGACCACCAGTATAATAATATATTTTGTGATTGTCTGCTTAGGCCTCGGAGTACTAGTTGCAAGTTGCAACGTGACCTGAAGTGACCACCAGTTTAATAATCAATCACCACCAGTTTAATATATATATATATATATATATATATATATATATAAAATTGTATATAATATATATATATATATAATATTGTATACCACCTACCCGTGGTTTTTTTTTTTTTTTTTCATTCTTCTTTATACATCCTACTATAGTAGCTTACTGTAGCAGTCTGCGGTGCTGTGCTGACCTGACAGTGTCCAGCAGGTCCGTCATCAGTCATTACATAATAAATATATATAGTACCTGTCCGGCTGCAGTACTAGTGATATTATATTGATTTCATCTCATTATCAATAATTTATCATCCAGTCTAGACTCTATATTAGCAGCAGACACAGTACGTTAGTCCACGGCTGTAGCTACCTCTGTGTCGGCACTCGGCAGTCCATCCATAATTGTATACCACCTACCCGTGTTTTTTTTTTTTCTTTCTTCTTTGTACATACTACTATAGAGTATAGTAGCTTACTGTAGCAGTCTGCGGTGCTGCTGAGCTGACAGTGTCCAGCAGGTCCGTCATCAGTCATCATTACCTAATAAATATATTATCTACCTGTCCGGCTGCAGTACTAGTGATATTATATATACATTCATATATATATTGATTTCATCTCATTATCAATCATCCAGTCTATATTAGCAGCAGACACAGTACGTTAGTCCACGGCTGTAGCTACCTCTGTGTCGGCACTCGGCAGTCCATCCATAATTGTATACCACCTACCCGTGGTTTTTTTTTTTTCTTTCTTCTTTGTACATACTACTATAGTATAGTAGCTTACTGTAGCAGTCTGCGGTGCTGCTGAGCTGACAGTGTCCAGCAGGTCCGTCATCAGTCATCATTACCTAATAAATATATTATCTACCTGTCCGGCTGCAGTACTAGTGATATTATATATACATACATATATATATATTGATTTCATCTCATTATCAATCATCCAGTCTATATTAGCAGCAGACACAGTACGTTAGTCCACGGCTGTAGCTACCTCTGTGTCGGCACTCGGCAGTCCATCCATAATTGTATACCACCTACCCGTGGTTTTTTTTTTCTTTCTTCTTTGTACATACTACTATAGTATAGTAGCTTACTGTAGCAGTCTGCGGTGCTGCTGAGCTGACAGTGTCCAGCAGGTCCGTCATCAGTCATCATTACCTAATAAATATATTATCTACCTATCCGGCTGCAGTACTAGTGATATTATATATACATACATATATATATATTGATTTCATCTCATTATCATCCAGTCTATATTAGCAGCAGACACAGTACGGTAGTCCACGGCTGTAGCTACCTCTGTGTCGGCACTCGGCAGTCCATCCATAATTGTATACCACCTACCCGTGGTTTTTTTTTTCTTTCTTCTTTGTACATACTACTATAGAGTATAGTAGCTTACTGTAGCAGTCTGCGGTGCTGCTGAGCTGACAGTGTCCAGCAGGTCCATCATCAGTCATCATTACCTAATAAATATATTATCTACCTGTCCGGCTGCAGTACTAGTGATATTATATATACATACATATATATATTGATTTCATCTCATTATCATCCAGTCTATATTAGCAGCAGACACAGTACGGTAGTCCACGGCTGTAGCTACCTCTGTGTCGGCACTCGGCAGTCCATCCATAATTGTATACCACCTACCCGTGGTTTTTTTTTTTCTTTCTTCTTTGTACATACTACTATAGAGTATAGTAGCTTACTGTAGCAGTCTGCGGTGCTGCTGAGCTGACAGTGTCCAGCAGGTCCGTCATCAGTCATCATTACCTAATAAATATATTATCTACCTGTCCGGCTGCAGTACTAGTGATATTATATATACATACATATATATATTGATTTCATCTCATTATCAATCATCCAGTCTATATTAGCAGCAGACACAGTACGTTAGTCCATGGCTGTAGCTACCTCTGTGTCGGCACTCGGCAGTCCATCCATAATTGTATACCACCTACCCGTGGTTTTTTTTTTTTTTTTCTTCTTCGTACATACTACTATAGTATAGTAGCTTACTGTAGCAGTCTGCGGTGCTGCTGAGCTGACAGTGTCCAGCAGGTCCGTCATCAGTCATCATTACCTAATAAATATATTATCTACCTGTCCGGCTGCAGTACTAGTGATATTATATATACATACATATATATATATTGATTTCATCTCATTATCATCCAGTCTATAATAGCAGCAGACACAGTACGGTAGTCCACGGCTGTAGCTACCTCTGTGTCGGCACTCGGCAGTCCATCCATAATTGTATACCACCTACCCGTGGTTTTTTTTTTCTTTCTTCTTTGTACATACTACTATAGAGTATAGTAGCTTACTGTAGCAGTCTGCGGTGCTGCTGAGCTGACAGTGTCCAGCAGGTCCGTCATCAGTCATCATTACCTAATAAATATATTATCTACCTGTCCGGCTGCAGTACTAGTGATATTATATCTACATACATATATATATTGATTTCATCTCATTATCAATCATCCAGTCTATATTAGCAGCAGACACAGTACGTTAGTCCACGGCTGTAGCTACCTCTGTGTCGGCACTCGGCAGTCCATCCATAATTGTATACCACCTACCCGTGGTTTTTTTTTTCTTTCTTCTTTGTACACACTACTATAGTATAGTAGCTTACTGTAGCAGTCTGCGGTGCTGCTGAGCTGACAGTGTCCAGCAGGTCCGTCATCAGTCATCATTACCTAATAAATATATTATCTACCTGTCCGGCTGCAGTACTAGTGATATTATATATACATACATATATATATATTGATTTCATCTCATTATCATCCAGTCTATATTAGCAGCAGACACAGTACGGTAGTCCATGGCTGTAGCTACCTCTGTGTCGGCACTCGGCAGTCCATCCATAATTGTATACCACCTACCCGTGGTTTTTTTTTTCTTTCTTCTTTGTACATACTACTATAGTATAGTAGCTTACTGTAGCAGTCTGCGGTGCTGCTGAGCTGACAGTGTCCAGCAGGTCCATCATCAGTCATCATTACCTAATAAATATATTATCTACCTGTCCGGCTGCAGTACTAGTGATATTATATATACATACATATATATATATTGATTTCATCTCATTATCATCCAGTCTATATTAGCAGCAGACACAGTACGGTAGTCCACGGCTGTAGCTACCTCTGTGTCGGCACTCGGCAGTCCATCCATAAGTATACTAGTATCCATCCATCTCCATTGTTTACCTGAGGTGCCTTTTAGTTGTGCCTATTAAAATATGGAGAACAAAAATGTTGAGGTTCCAAAATTAGGAAAGATCAAGATCCACTTCCACCTCGTGCTGAAGCTGCTGCCACTAGTCATGGCCGAGACGATGAAATGCCAGCAACGTCGTCTGCCAAGGCCGATGCCCAATGTCATAGTACAGAGCATGTCAAATCCAAAACACCAAATATCAGTAAAAAAAGGACTCCAAAACCTAAAATAAAATTGTCGGAGGAGAAGCGTAAACTTGCCAATATGCTATTTACCACACAGAGTGGCAAGGAACGGCTGAGGCCCTGGCCTATGTTCATGGCTAGTGGTTCAGCTTCACATGAGGATGGAAGCACTCAGCCTCTCGCTAGAAAACTGAAAAGACTCAAGCTGGCAAAAGCACCGCAAAGAACTGTGCGTTCTTCGAAATCCCAAATCCACAAGGAGAGTCCAATTGTGTCGGTTGCGATGCCTGACCTTCCCAACACTGGACGTGAAGAGCATGCGCCTTCCACCATTTGCACGCCCCCTGCAAGTGCTGGAAGGAGCACCCGCAGTCCAGTTCCTGATAGTCAGATTGAAGATGTCAGTGTTGAAGTACACCAGGATGAGGAGGATATGGGTGTTGCTGGCGCTGGGGAGGAAATTGACCAGGAGGATTCTGATGGTGAGGTGGTTTGTTTAAGTCAGGCACCCGGGGAGACACCTGTTGTCCGTGGGAGGAATAGGGCCATTGACATGCCTGGTCAAAATACAAAAAAAATCAGCTCTTCGGTGTGGAAGTATTTCACCAGAAATGCGGACAACATTTGTCAAGCCGTGTGTTGCCTTTGTCAAGCTGTAATAAGTAGGGGTAAGGACGTTAACCACCTCGGAACATCCTCCCTTATACGTCACCTGCAGCGCATTCATAATAAGTCAGTGACAAGTTCAAAAACTTTGGGTGACAGCGGAAGCAGTCCACTGACCAGTAAATCCCTTCCTCTTGTAACCAAGCTCACGCAAACCACCCCACCAACTCCCTCAGTGTCAATTTCCTCCTTACCCAGGAATGCCAATAGTCCTGCAGGCCATGTCACTGGCAATTCTGACGAGTCCTCTCCTGCCTGGGATTCCTCTGATGCATCCTTGAGTGTAATGCCTACTGCTGCTGGCGCTGCTGTTGTTGCTGCTGGGAGTCGATCGTCATCCCAGAGGGGAAGTCGTAAGCCCACTTGTACTACTTCCAGTAAGCAATTGACTGTCCAACAGTCCTTTGCGAGGAAGATGAAATATCACAGCAGTCATCCTGCTGCAAAGCGGATAACTGAGGCCTTGACAACTATGTTGGTGTTAGACGTGCGTCCGGTATCCGCCGTTAGTTCACAGGGAACTAGACAATTTATTGAGGCAGTGTGCCCCCGTTACCAAATACCATCTAGGTTCCACTTCTCTAGGCAGGCGATACCGAGAATGTACACGGACGTCAGAAAAAGACTCACCAGTGTCCTAAAAAATGCAGTTGTACCCAATGTCCACTTAACCACGGACATGTGGACAAGTGGAGCAGGGCAGGGTCAGGACTATATGACTGTGACAGCCCACTGGGTAGATGTATGGACTCCCGCCGCAAGAACAGCAGCGGCGGCACCAGTAGCAGCATCTCGCAAACGCCAACTCTTTCCTAGGCAGGCTACGCTTTGTATCACCGCTTTCCAGAATACGCACACAGCTGAAAACCTCTTACGGCAACTGAGGAAGATCATCGCGGAATGGCTTACCCCAATTGGACTCTCCTGTGGATTTGTGGCATCGGACAACGCCAGCAATATTGTGTGTGCATTAAATATGGGCAAATTCCAGCACGTCCCATGTTTTGCACATACCTTGAATTTGGTGGTGCAGAATTTTTTAAAAAACCACAGGGGCGTGCAAGAGATGCTGTCGGTGGCCAGAAGAATTGCGGGACACTTTCGGCGTACAGGCACCACGTACAGAAGACTGGAGCACCACCAAAAACTACTGAACCTGCCCTGCCATCATCTGAAGCAAGAAGTGGTAACGAGGTGGAATTCAACCCTCTATATGCTTCAGAGGTTGGAGGAGCAGCAAAAGGCCATTCAAGCCTATACAATTGAGCACGATATAGGAGGTGGAATGCACCTGTCTCAAGCGCAGTGGAGAATGATTTCAACGTTGTGCAAGGTTCTGATGCCCTTTGAACTTGCCATACGTGAAGTCAGTTCAGACACTGCCAGCCTGAGTCAGGTCATTCCCCTCATCAGGCTTTTGCAGAAGAAGCTGGAGACATTGAAGGAGGAGCTAACACGGAGCAATTCCGCTAGGCATGTGGGACTTGTGGATGGAGCCCTTAATTCGCTTAACAAGGATTCACGGGTGGTCAATCTGTTGAAATCAGAGCACTACATTTTGGCCACCGTGCTCGATCCTAGATTTAAAGCCTACCTTGGATCTCTCTTTCCGGCAGACACAAGTCTGCTGGGGTTCAAAGACCTGCTGGTGACAAAATTGTCAAGTCAAGCGGAACGCGACCTGTCAACATCTCCTCCTTCACATTCTCCCGCAACTGGGGGTGCGAGGAAAAGGCTCAGAATTCCGAGCCCACCCGCTGGCGGTGATGCAGGGCAGTCTGGAGCGACTGCTGATGCTGACATCTGGTCCGGACTGAAGGACCTGACAACGATTACGGACATGTCGTCTACTGTCACTGCATATGATTCTCTCACCATTGAAAGAATGGTGGAGGATTATATGAGTGACCGCATCCAAGTAGGCACGTCACACAGTCCGTACTTATACTGGCAGGAAAAAGAGGCAATTTGGAGGCCCTTGCACAAACTGGCTTTATTCTACCTAAGTTGCCCTCCCACAAGTGTGTACTCCGAAAGAGTGTTTAGTGCCGCCGCTCACCTTGTCAGCAATCGGCGTACGAGGTTACATCCAGAAAATGTGGAGAAGATGATGTTCATTAAAATGAATTATAATCAATTCCTCCGCGGAGACATTGACCAGCAGCAATTGCCTCCACAAAGTACACAGGGAGCTGAGATGGTGGATTCCAGTGGGGACGAATTGATAATCTGTGAGGAGGGGGATGTACACGGTGATATATCGGAGGATGATGATGAGGTGGACATCTTGCCTCTGTAGAGCCAGTTTGTGCAAGGAGAGATTAATTGCTTCTTTTTTGGTGGGGGTCCAAACCAACCCGTCATATCAGTCACAGTCGTGTGGCAGACCCTGTCACTGAAATGATGGGTTGGTTAAAGTGTGCATGTCCTGTTTATACAACATAAGGGTGGGTGGGAGGGCCCAAGGACAATTCCATGTTGCACCTCTTTTTTCTTTAATTTTTCTTTGCGTCATGTGCTGTTTGTGGAATGTTTTTTGGAAGGGCCATCCTGCGTGACACTGCAGTGCCACTCCTAGATGGGCCCGGTGCTTGTGTCGGCCACTAGGGTCGCTTATCTTACTCACACAGCTACCTCATTGCGCCTCTTTTTTTCTTTGCGTCATGTGCTGTTTGGGGAGGGTTTTTTGGAAGGGCCATCCTGCGTGACACTGCAGTGCCACTCCTAGATGGGCACGGTGTTTGTGTCGGCCACTAGGGTCGCTTATCTTACTCACACAGCTACCTCATTGCGCCTCTTTTTTTCTTTGCGTCATGTGCTGTTTGGGGAGGGTTTTTTGGAAGGGCCATCCTGCGTGACACTGCAGTGCCACTCCTAGATGGGCACGGTGTTTGTGTCGGCCACTAGGGTCGCTTATCTTACTCACACAGCTACCTCATTGCGCCTCTTTTTTTCTTTGCGTCATGTGCTGTTTGGGGAGGGTTTTTTGGAAGGGCCATCCTGCGTGACACTGCAGTGCCACTCCTAGATGGGCACGGTGTTTGTGTCGGCCACTAGGGTCGCTTATCTTACTCACACAGCTACCTCATTGCGCCTCTTTTTTTCTTTGCGTCATGTGCTGTTTGGGGAGGGTTTTTTGGAAGGGCCATCCTGCGTGACACTGCAGTGCCACTCCTAGATGGGCCCGGTGTTTGTGTCGGCCACTAGGGTCGCTTATCTTACTCACACAGCTACCTCATTGCGCCTCTTTTTTTCTTTGCGTCATGTGCTGTTTGGGGAGGGTTTTTTGGAAGGGCCATCCTGCTTGACACTGCAGTGCCACTCCTAGATGGGCACGGTGTTTGTGTCGGCCACTAGGGTCGCTTATCTTACTCACACAGCTACCTCATTGCGCCTCTTTTTTTCTTTGCGTCATGTGCTGTTTGGGGAGGGTTTTTTGGAAGGGCCATCCTGCGTGACACTGCAGTGCCACTCCTAGATGGGCCCGGTGTTTGTGTCGGCCACTAGGGTCGCTTATCTTACTCACACAGCTACCTCATTGCACCTCTTTTTTTCTTTGCGTCATGTGCTGTTTGGGGAGGGTTTTTTGGAAGGGCCATCCTGCGTGACACTGCAGTGCCACTCCTAGATGGGCACGGTGTTTGTGTCGGCCACTAGGGTCGCTTATCTTACTCACACAGCTACCTCATTGCGCCTCTTTTTTTCTTTGCGTCATGTGCTGTTTGGGGAGTGTTTTTTGGAAGGGCCATCCTGCGTGACACTGCAGTGCCACTCCTAGATGGGCCAGGTGTTTGTGTCGGCCACTAGGGTCGCTTAGCTTAGTCATCCAGCGACCTAGGTGCAAATTTTAGGACTAAAAATAATATTGTGAGGTGTGAGGTATTCAGAATAGACTGAAAATGAGTGGAAATTATGGTTTTTGAGGTTAATAATACTTTGGGATCAAAATGACCCCCAAATTCTATGATTTAAGCTGTTTTTTAGTGTTTTTTAAAAAAAACACCCGAATCCAAAACACACCCGAATCCAACAAAAAAAATTCGGTGAGGTTTTGCCAAAACGCGGTCGAACCCAAAACACGGCCGCGGAACCGAACCCAAAACCAAAACACAAAACCCGAAAAATTTCAAGTGCACATCTCTACCCTAAACCCATAGATAGCACCTTTCCTTATGTATCCTTCTTATTTCCCTACAGAGTGTAAGCTTGCGAGCAGGGCCTTCCTACAGCTGTCTTTCTGTTTGTCTTATCACTGATATCACCACAGAATATGCTGCGCTATATAAGAAACTGTAAATAAAATAAATAAATATCCGTATTGACAGTCCACAATCTCCTCGTGCCTCCAAACTACTCTCTCTAGTCTCCTTTCTTGGCCTTTCCCAATGGACTGACTCCTCTACTCATCAGGAGGCCGCTGCCTTGATTTTGTATTCACCAGACTATGGACCTCATTCACGTTGGATCGCAAATTGCAATGACGATGCGAGCGCATGTGAAAGGCCCATCCTTATAAAAGTGCCCGCATTTACTGCCGCTACCCCGCAGTATTTGCAAACGCTTCTGCCTGATTGACAAGATGGAGATGGAGCGTTGCGGCTTACAAACAGGAGCATGGCCGCAGCGTTATTGGGGCGGCTGTGTTGCGTCACACCCAGACGCTCCGATCAAAAAGATGGCGGCAGGCAAAAACTGTCTCAAAAAGCTGTCACATCAGTGTCGTAAATCTCATAGTCCAAGTGACCTCCTCACATATAAGACCGTCTACCACTCCTATCATAAAGCCCTGGACTCTGCCAAACAAACATATTTCCAAACTCTCATCTCTGCTCAACCCTCTAACCCCAAGTGACTTTTTAATAAATTGAAATCACTTCTTATCCCTCCCTCACCAATACCCCCAGCCACTGTCAGTGCGCAAGATCTGGCTTCCTACTTCAAGGACAAGTTTGATAAAATCTGAGATAAGATGGTACAGTATACTATTCCTCAGCCCGTGACCTGCTCAATTCCCTGCCTGATCCCTCTAACACCTTCTCTCTATGTGATCCCACAAATTAAGATGAAGTATCTGCACTCTTCTCATCCTCCTACTTTACTACCACTCCCCTTCATCCTGTACCCTCACAAGTAAATAAATCTGTCTCCTGTCCTCATCCAAACCTTACCTACAATCTGTAATCTCTCTCTCTACTGGTATCTTTCCTTCTCTGTACAAGCATGCAGTGATTACTCCCATTCTGGCAAACAAAATTCTGACCCTAATTCACTCTCAAACTGCCATCCCATCTCTCAGCTCCCATGCCTCTCTACCGTCCCATCTCTCAGCTCCCATGTCTCTCTCCCGTCCCATCTCTCAGCTCCCATGTCTCTCTCCCGTCCCATCTCTCAGCTCCCATGCCTCTCTCCCGTCCCATCTCTCAGCTCCCATGTCTCTCTCCCGTCCCATCTCTCAGCTCCCAAGTCTCTCTCCTGTCCCATCTCTCAGCTCCCATGCCTCTCTCCCGTCCCATCTCTCAGCTTCCATGTCTCTCTCCCGTCCCATCTCTCAGCTCCCATGTCTCTCTCCCGTCCCATCTCTCAGCTCCCATGTCTCTCTCCCGTCCCATCTCTCAGCTCCCATGCCTCTCTCCCGTCCCATCTCTCAGCTCCCATGCCTCTCTCCTGTCCCATCTCTCAGCTCCCATGCCTCTCTACCGTCCCATCTCTCAGCTCCCATGTCTCTCTCCCGTCCCATCTCTCAGCTCCCATGTCTCTCTCCCGTCCCATCTCTCAGCTCCCATGCCTCTCTCCCGTCCCATCTCTCAGCTCCCATGTCTCTCTCCCGTCCCATCTCTCAGCTCCCACGTCTCTCTCCTGTCCCATCTCTCAGCTCCCATGCCTCTCTCCCGTCCCATCTCTCAGCTTCCATGTCTCTCTCCCGTCCCATCTCTCAGCTCCCATGTCTCTCTCCCGTCCCATCTCTCAGCTCCCATGTCTCTCTCCCGTCCCATCTCTCAGCTCCCATGCCTCTCTCCCGTCCCATCTCTCAGCTCCCATGCCTCTCTCCCGTCCCATCTCTCAGCTCCCACGTCTCTCTCCCGTCCCATCTCTCAGCTCCCATGCCTCTCTCCCGTCCCATCTCTCAGCTTCCATGTCTCTCCCCCATCCCATATCTCAGCTCCCATGCCTCTCTACCGTCCCATCTCTCAGCTCCCACGTCTCTCTCCCATCCCATCTCTCAGCTTCCACGCCTCTCTCCCGTCCCATCTCTCAGCTCTCATGCCTCTCTCCCGTCCCATCTCTCAGCTCCCACGTCTCTCTCCCATCCCATCTCTCAGCTCCCATGCCTCTCTCCCGTCCCATCTCTCAGCTCTCATGCCTCTCTCCCGTCCCATCTCTCAGATCCCACGTCTCTCTCCCGTCCCATCTCTCAGCTCCCATGCCTCTCTCCCGTCCCATCTCTCAGCTCCCACGCCTCTCTCCCGTCCCATACCTCAGCTCCCATGCCTCTCTACTGTCCCATCTCTCAGCTCCCACGTCTCTCTCCCGTGCCATCTCTCAGCTCCCATGCCTCTCTACCATCTCATATCTCAGCTCCCATGCCTCTCTACCGTCCCATCTCTCAGCTCCCATGCCTCTCTCCCGTCCCATCTCTCAGCTCCCATGCCTCTCTCCCGTCCCATCTCTCAGCTCCCACGCCTCTCTCCCGTCCCATCTCTCAGCTCTCATGACTCTCTCCCGTCCCATCTCTCAGATCCCACGTCTCTCTCCCGTCCCATCTCTCAGCTCCCATGCTTCTCTCCCGTCCCATCTCTCAGCTCCCACGCCTCTCTCCCGTCCCATATCTCAGCTCCCATGCCTCTCTACCGTCCCATCTCTCAGCTGCCACGTCTCTCTCCCGTCCCATCTCTCAGCTCCCATGCCTCTCTACCATCTCATATCTCAGCTCCCATGCCTCTACCGTCCCATCTCTCAGCTCCCATGCCTCTCTCCCGTCCCATCTCTCAGCTCCCATGCCTCTCTCCCGTCCCATCTCTCAGCTCCCATGCCTCTCTACCGTCCCATCTCTCAGCTCCCATGCCTCTCTCCCGTCCCATCTCTCAGCTCCCATGCCTCTCTCCCGTCCCATCTCTCAGCTCCCATGCCTCTCTCCCGTCCCATCTCTCATCTCCCATGCCTCTCTCCCATCCCATCTCTCAGCTCCCATGCCTCTCTCCTGTCCCATATCTCAGCTCCCATGCTTCTCTCCCGTCCCATATCTCAGCTCCCATGTCTCTCTCCCGTCCCATCTCTCAGCTCCCATGTCTCTCTCCTGTCCCATATCTCAGCTCCCATGCCTCTCTCCCATCCCATCTCTCAGCTCCCATGCCTCTCTCCTGTCCCATCTCTCAGCTCCCATGCCTCTCTCCCATCCCATCTCTCAGCTCCCATGCCTCTCTCCCATCCCATCTCTCAGCTCCCATGCCTCTCTCCAGTCCCATCTCTCAGCTCCCATGTCTCTCTCCTGTCCCATATCTCAGCTCCCATGCCTCTCTCCCATCCCATCTCTCAGCTCCCATGCCTCTCTCCCGTCCCATCTCTCAGCTCCCACGTCTCTCTCCTGTCCCATCTCTCAGCTCCCATGCCTCTCTCCCGTCCCATCTCTCAGCTTCCATGTCTCTCTCCCGTCCCATCTCTCAGCTCCCATGTCTCTCTCCCGTCCCATCTCTCAGCTCCCATGTCTCTCTCCCGTCCCATCTCTCAGCTCCCATGCCTCTCTCCCGTCCCATCTCTCAGCTCCCATGCCTCTCTCCTGTCCCATCTCTCAGCTCCCATGCCTCTCTACCGTCCCATCTCTCAGCTCCCATGTCTCTCTCCCGTCCCATCTCTCAGCTCCCATGTCTCTCTCCCGTCCCATCTCTCAGCTCCCATGCCTCTCTCCCGTCCCATCTCTCAGCTCCCATGTCTCTCTCCCGTCCCATCTCTCAGCTCCCACGTCTCTCTCCCGTCCCATCTCTCAGCTCCCATGCTTCTCTCCCGTCCCATCTCTCAGCTCCCATGCCTCTCTCCTGTCCCATCTCTCAGCTCCCATGCCTCTCTCCCATCCCATCTCTCAGCTCCCATGCCTCTCTCCAGTCCCATCTCTCAGCTCCCATGTCTCTCTCCTGTCCCATATCTCAGCTCCCATGCCTCTCTCCCATCCCATCTCTCAGCTCCCATGCCTCTCTCCCGTCCCATCTCTCAGCTCCCACGTCTCTCTCCTGTCCCATCTCTCAGCTCCCATGCCTCTCTCCCGTCCCATCTCTCAGCTTCCATGTCTCTCTCCCGTCCCATCTCTCAGCTCCCATGTCTCTCTCCCGTCCCATCTCTCAGCTCCCATGTCTCTCTCCCGTCCCATCTCTCAGCTCCCATGCCTCTCTCCCGTCCCATCTCTCAGCTCCCATGCCTCTCTCCTGTCCCATCTCTCAGCTCCCATGCCTCTCTACCGTCCCATCTCTCAGCTCCCATGTCTCTCTCCCGTCCCATCTCTCAGCTCCCATGTCTCTCTCCCGTCCCATCTCTCAGCTCCCATGCCTCTCTCCCGTCCCATCTCTCAGCTCCCATGTCTCTCTCCCGTCCCATCTCTCAGCTCCCACGTCTCTCTCCCGTCCCATCTCTCAGCTCCCATGCTTCTCTCCCGTCCCATCTCTCAGCTCCCACGCCTCTCTCCCGTCCCATATCTCAGCTCCCATGCCTCTCTACCGTCCCATCTCTCAGCTGCCACGTCTCTCTCCCGTCCCATCTCTCAGCTCCCATGCCTCTCTACCATCTCATATCTCAGCTCCCATGCCTCTACCGTCCCATCTCTCAGCTCCCATGCCTCTCTCCCGTCCCATCTCTCAGCTCCCATGCCTCTCTCCCGTCCCATCTCTCAGCTCCCATGCCTCTCTACCGTCCCATCTCTCAGCTCCCATGCCTCTCTCCCGTCCCATCTCTCAGCTCCCATGCCTCACTCCCGTCCCATCTCTCAGCTCCCATGCCTCTCTCCCGTCCCATCTCTCATCTCCCATGTCTCTCTCCCATCCCATCTCTCAGCTCCCATGCCTCTCTCCTGTCCCATATCTCAGCTCCCATGCCTCTCTCCCGTCCCATATCTCAGCTCCCATGTCTCTCTCCCGTCCCATCTCTCAGCTCGCATGTCTCTCTCCTGTCCCATATCTCAGCTCCCATGCCTCTCTCCCATCCCATCTCTCAGCTCCCATGCCTCTCTCCTGTCCCATCTCTCAGCTCCCATGCCTCTCTCCCATCCCATCTCTCAGCTCCCATGCCTCTCTCCCATCCCATCTCTCAGCTCCCATGCCTCTCTCCAGTCCCATCTCTCAGCTCCCATGTCTCTCTCCTGTCCCATATCTCAGCTCCCATGCCTCTCTCCCATCCCATCTCTCAGCTCCCATGCCTCTCTCCCGTCCCATCTCTCAGCTCCCATGCCTCTCTTCTGTCCCATCTCTCAGCTCCCATGCCTCTCTCCCGTCCCATCTCTCATCTCCCATGCCTCTCTCCCATCCCATCTCTCAGCTCCCATGCCTCTCTCCTGTCCCATCTCTCAGCTCCCATGTCTCTCTACCGTCCCATCTCTCAGCTCCCATGCCTCTCTCCCGTCCCATCTCTCAACTCCCATGCCTCTCTCCCGTCCCATCTCTCAGCTCCCATGCCTCTCTCCCGTCCCATCTCTCATCTCCCATGCCTCTCTCCCATCCCATCTCTCAGCTCCCATGCCTCTCTCCTGTCCCATCTCTCAGCTCCCATGTCTCTCTACCGTCCCATCTCTCAGCTCCCATGCCTCTCCCCCGTCCCACTTCTCAGCTCCCATGTCTCTCTCCCGTCCCATCTCTCAGTTCCCATGCCTCTCTCCCATCCCATCTCTCAGCTCCCATGTCTCTCCCCCGTCCCATCTCTCAGCTCCCATGTCTCTCCCCCGTCCCACTTCTCAGCTCCCATGTCTCTCCCCCGTCCCACTTCTCAGCTCCCATGTCTCTCTCCCGTCCCATCTCTCAGCTCCCATGTCTCTCTCCTCTCCCATCTCTCAGCTCCCATGCCTCTCTCCCGTCCCATCTCTCATCTCCCATGCCTCTCTCCTATCCCATCTCTCAGCTCCCATGCCTCTCTCCTGTCCCATCTCTCAGCTCCCATGTCTCTCTACCGTCCCATCTCTCAGCTCCCATGCCTCTCTCCCGTCCCATCTCTCAGCTCCCATGCCTCTCTCCCGTCCCATCTCTCAGCTCCCATGCCTCTCTCCCGTCCCATCTCTCATCTCCCATGCCTCTCTCCCATCCCATCTCTCAGCTCCCATGCCTCTCTCCTGTCCCATCTCTCAGCTCCCATGTCTCTCTCCCGTCCCATCTCTCAGCTCCCATGCCTCTCCCCCGTCCCACTTCTCAGCTCCCATGTCTCTCTCCCGTCCCATCTCTCAGTTCCCATGCCTCTCTCCCATCCCATCTCTCAGCTCCCATGTCTCTCCCCCGTCCCATCTCTCAGCTCCCATGTCTCTCCCCCGTCCCACTTCTCAGCTCCCATGTCTCTCCCCCGTCCCACTTCTCAGCTCCCATGTCTCTCTCCCGTCCCATCTCTCAGCTCCCATGTCTCTCTCCTGTCCCATCTCTCAGCTCCCATGCCTCTCCCCCGTCCCACTTCTCAGCTCCCATGTCTCTCTCCCGTCCCATCTCTCAGTTCCCATGCCTCTCTACTGTCCCATCTCTCATCTCCCATGTCTCTCCCCCGTCCCATCTCTCAGCTCCCATGCCTCTCTCCCATCCCATCTCTCAGCTCCCATGTCTCTCTCCCGTCCCATCTCTCAGCTCCCATGTCTCTCTCCCATCCCATCTCTCAGCTCCCATGCCTCTCCAAGCTACTTGAGAGACTTGCCTACATTTGCCTCACACACTTTCTTAACTCCCACAACTTATTGGACCCACTTCAGTCAGGCTTTTGTGCCCAACACTCCACAGAGACAGCACTGAGTAAGGTAGTGAATGATCTGGTAACTACTTATTCTCCTTGATCTATCTGCTGCCTGTGACACTGTGACCACTCTCTTCTCATACAAACTCTACAATCCCTAGGTCTTCAGGACACAGGGGGTCATTCTGACTCGTTCACACGCTGTAATTTTTCGCAGCTGTACGAACGGGTCACAACTGCACATGCGCATGGGCGGGAATGTGCAGGCGGCCGTCACCAGGCAGCGACAAGAAAAGCGAGGGGAGCCATCGCAGCGGAGCCCGCAAGAAGATTGACAGCAGGGAGGCGGATCTGGGTGTCAACTGACCGTTTTCTAGGAGTGGTGAGGGAAACGCAGGCGTGTCGAGGCGTTTGCAGGGCGGGTGTCTGACGTCAATTCCTGGACCTGACACGCTGAAGTGATCGCAGCGGCTGAGTAAGTACAGAGCTACACAAAACGTTTTTGCTCCGCTCCCCTGCACATGCGATCGCACACTTGCTAAACTACAATGCACTCCCCCATAGGCGGCGTCTATCTGATCGCACGGCCTGCACAAAGTTGCAGCGTGCAATCAACTCGGAATGACCCCCACAGCTCTTTCTTGGTTCCTATCCTACCTATCTAATCGCTCCTTCAGTGTTCGTTTCTCTGATTCCACCTCTCCTTCGCTACCTCTTTCAGCTGGAGTACCGCAATGCTCAGTCTTGGGTCCTCTGCTTTTCTCTATCTATACCTCATCTCTTGGGAAACTAATCAGCTCTTTTGGATTTCAGTATCATCTGTACGCAGATGATACTCATATCTACCTATCCTCCCCTGACTTGTCCCTATCTGTACTGGGCCGTGTCACTGAATGCCTTTCTGCCATTTCATCCTGGCTGTCCTCTCGCCACCTCAAACTTAATATTTCCAAAACAGAATTATATTTCCACCGGGCAATAGTAGATACCAACCTGATATCTCTATCACAGTTGAGAACTCTGAAATCACCCCTACCCCACAAGCTCGCTGCCTAGGTGTCATCCCTGACTCTGATCTGTCCTTTATCCCCACATTCATTCTGTCTCACAGTCATGTTACATACATCTAAGAAACATATCCAAAATTAGAGATGAGCGCCTGAAATTTTTCGGGTTTTGTGTTTTGGTTTTGGGTTCGGTTCCGCGGCCGTGTTTTGGGTTCGAACGCGTTTTGGCAAAACCTCACCGAATTTTTTTTGTCGGATTCGGGTGTGTTTTGGATTCGGGTGTTTTTTTCAAAAAACACTAAAAAACAGCTTAAATCATAGAATTTGGGGGTCATTTTGATCCCAAAGTATTATTAACCTCAAAAACCATAATTTACACTCATTTTCAGTCTATTCTGAATACCTCACACCTCACAATATTATTTTTAGTCCTAAAATTTGCACCGAGGTCGCTGTGTGAGTAAGATAAGCGACCCTAGTGGCCGACACAAACACCGGGCCCATCTAGGAGTGGCACTGCAGTGTCACGCAGGATGTCCCTTCCAAAAAACCCTCCCCAAACAGCACATGACGCAAAGAAAAAAAGAGGCGCAATGAGGTAGCTGTGTGAGTAAGATTAGCGACCCTAGTGGCCGACACAAACACCGGGCCCATCTAGGAGTGGCACTGCAGTGTCACGCAGGATGGCCCTTCCAAAAAACCCTCCCCAAACAGCACATGACGCAAAGAAAAAAAGAGGCGCAATGAGGTAGCTGTGTGAGTAAGATTAGCGACCCTAGTGGCCGACACAAACACCGGGCCCATCTAGGAGTGGCACTGCAGTGTCACGCAGGATGTCCCTTCCAAAAAACCCTCCCCAAACAGCACATGACGCAAAGAAAAAAAGAGGCGCAATGAGGTAGCTGTGTGAGTAAGATTAGCGACCCTAGTGGCCGACACAAACACCGGGCCCATCTAGGAGTGGCACTGCAGTGTCACGCAGGATGTCCCTTCCAAAAAACCCTCCCCAAACAGCACATGACGCAAAGAAAAAAAGAGGCGCAATGAGGTAGCTGTGTGAGTAAGATTAGCGACCCTAGTGGCCGACACAAACACCGGGCCCATCTAGGAGTGGCACTGCAGTGTCACGCAGGATGTCCCTTCCAAAAAACCCTCCCCAAACAGCACATGACGCAAAGAAAAAAAGAGGCGCAATGAGGTAGCTGTGTGAGTAAGATTAGCGACCCTAGTGGCCGACACAAACACCGGGCCCATCTAGGAGTGGCACTGCAGTGTCACGCAGGATGTCCCTTCCAAAAAACCCTCCCCAAACAGCACATGACGCAAAGAAAAAAAGAGGCGCAATGAGGTAGCTGACTGTGTGAGTAAGATTAGCGACCCTAGTGGCCGACACAAACACCGGGCCCATCTAGGAGTGGCACTGCAGTGTCACGCAGGATGTCCCTTCCAAAAAAACCCTCCCCAATCAGCACATGATGCAAAGAAAAAGAAAAGAAAAAAGAGGTGCAAGATGGAATTGTCCTTGGGCCCTCCCACCCACCCTTATGTTGTATAAACAAAACAGGACATGCACACTTTAACCAACCCATCATTTCAGTGACAGGGTCTGCCACACGACTGTGACTGATATGACGGGTTGGTTTGGACCCCCCCCAAAAAAGAAGCAATTAATCTCTCCTTGCACAAACTGGCTCTACAGAGGCAAGATGTCCACCTCATCTTCACCCTCCGATATATCACCGTGTACATCCCCCTCCTCACAGATTATCAATTCGTCCCCACTGGAATCCACCATCTCAGCTCCCTGTGTACTTTGTGGAGGCAATTGCTGCTGGTCAATGTCTCCGCGGAGGAATTGATTATAATTCATTTTAATGAACATCATCTTCTCCACATTTTCTGGATGTAACCTCGTACGCCGATTGCTGACAAGGTGAGCGGCGGCACTAAACACTCTTTCGGAGTACACACTTGTGGGAGGGCAACTTAGGTAGAATAAAGCCAGTTTGTGCAAGGGCCTCCAAATTGCCTCTTTTTCCTGCCAGTATAAGTACGGACTGTGTGACGTGCCTACTTGGATGCGGTCACTCATATAATCCTCCACCATTCTATCAATGTTGAGAGAATCATATGCAGTGACAGTAGACGACATGTCCGTAATCGTTGTCAGGTCCTTCAGTCCGGACCAGATGTCAGCATCAGCAGTCGCTCCAGACTGCCCTGCATCACCGCCAGCGGGTGGGCTCGGAATTCTGAGCCTTTTCCTCGCACCCCCAGTTGCGGGAGAATGTGAAGGAGGAGATGTTGACAGGTCGCGTTCCGCTTGACTTGACAATTTTGTCACCAGCAGGTCTTTCAACCCCAGCAGACCTGTGTCTGCCGGAAAGAGAGATCCAAGGTAGGCTTTAAATCTAGGATCGAGCACGGTGGCCAAAATGTAGTGCTCTGATTTCAACAGATTGACCACCCGTGAATCCTTGTTAAGCGAATTAAGGGCTGCATCCACAAGTCCCACATGCCTAGCGGAATCGCTCCCTTTTAGCTCCTTCTTCAATGCCTCCAGCTTCTTCTGCAAAAGCCTGATGAGGGGAATGACCTGACTCAGGCTGGCAGTGTCTGAACTGACTTCACGTGTGGCAAGTTCAAAGGGCATCAGAACCTTGCACAACGTTGAAATCATTCTCCACTGCACTTGAGACAGGTGCATTCCATCTCCTATATCGTGCTCAATTGTATAGGCTTGAATGGCCTTTTGCTGCTCCTCCAACCTCTGAAGCATATAGAGGGTTGAATTCCACCTCGTTACCACTTCTTGCTTCAGATGATGGCAGGGCAGGTTCAGTAGTTTTTGGTGGTGCTCCAGTCTTCTGTACGTGGTGCCTGTACGCCGAAAGTGTCCCGCAATTTTTCTGGCCACCGACAGCATCTCTTGCACGCCCCTGTCGTTTTTTAAAAAATTCTGCACCACCAAATTCAAGGTATGTGCAAAACATGGGACGTGCTGGAATTTGCCCATATTTAATGCACACACAATATTGCTGGCGTTGTCCGATGCCACAAATCCACAGGAGAGTCCAATTGGGGTAAGCCATTCCGCGATGATCTTCCTCAGTTGCCGTAAGAGGTTTTCAGCTGTGTGCGTATTCTGGAAAGCGGTGATACAAAGCGTAGCCTGCCTAGGAAAGAGTTGGCGTTTGCGAGATGCTGCTACTGGTGCCGCCGCTGCTGTTCTTGCGGCGGGAGTCCATACATCTACCCAGTGGGCTGTCACAGTCATATAGTCCTGACCCTGCCCTGCTCCACTTGTCCACATGTCCGTGGTTAAGTGGACATTGGGTACAACTGCATTTTTTAGGAGACTGGTGAGTCTTTTTCTGACGTCCGTGTACATTCTCGGTATCGCCTGCCTAGAGAAGTGGAACCTAGATGGTATTTGGTAACGGGGGCACACTGCCTCAATAAATTGTCTAGTTCCCTGTGAACTAACGGCGGATACCGGACGCACGTCTAACACCAACATAGTTGTCAAGGACTCAGTTATCCGCTTTGCAGTAGGATGACTGCTGTGATATTTCATCTTCCTCGCAAAGGACTGTTGAACAGTCAATTGCTTACTGGAAGTAGTACAAGTGGGCTTACGACTTCCCCTCTGGGATGACCATCGACTCCCAGCGGCAACAACAGCAGCGCCAGCAGCAGTAGGCGTTACACGCAAGGATGCATCGGAGGAATCCCAGGCAGGAGAGGACTCGTCAGACTTGCCAGTGACATGGCCTGCAGGACTATTGGCATTCCTGGGGAAGGAGGAAATTGACACTGAGGGAGTTGGTGGGGTGGTTTGCGTGAGCTTGGTTACAAGAGGAAGGGATTTACTGGTCAGTGGACTGCTTCCGCTGTCACCCAAAGTTTTTGAACTTGTCACTGACTTATTATGAATGCGCTGCAGGTGACGTATAAGGGAGGATGTTCCGAGGTGGTTAACGTCCTTACCCCTACTTATTACAGCTTGACAAAGGGAACACACGGCTTGACACCTGTTGTCCGCATTTCTGGTGAAATACCTCCACACCGAAGAGCTGATTTTTTTGGTATTTTCACCTGGCATGTCAACGGCCATATTCCTCCCACGGACAACAGGTGTCTCCCCGGGTGCCTGACTTAAACAAACCACCTCACCATCAGAATCCTCCTGGTCAATTTCCTCCCCAGCGCCAGCAACACCCATATCCTCCTCATCCTGGTGTACTTCAACACTGACATCTTCAATCTGACTATCAGGAACTGGACTGCGGGTGCTCCTTCCAGCACTTGCAGGGGGCGTGCAAATGGTGGAAGGCGCATGCTCTTCACGTCCAGTGTTGGGAAGGTCAGGCATCGCAACCGACACAATTGGACTCTCCTTGTGGATTTGGGATTTCAAAGAACGCACAGTTCTTTGCGGTGCTTTTGCCAGCTTGAGTCTTTTCAGTTTTCTAGCGAGAGGCTGAGTGCTTCCATCCTCATGTGAAGCTGAACCACTAGCCATGAACATAGGCCAGGGCCTCAGCCGTTCCTTGCCACTCCGTGTGGTAAATGGCATATTGGCAAGTTTACGCTTCTCCTCCGACAATTTTATTTTAGGTTTTGGAGTCCTTTTTTTACTGATATTTGGTGTTTTGGTTTTGACATGCTCTGTACTATGCCATTGGGCATCGGCCTTGGCAGACGACGTTGCTGGCATTTCATCGTCTCGGCCATGACTAGTGGCAGCAGCTTCAGCACGAGGTGGAAGTGGATCTTGATCTTTCCCTAATTTTGGAACCTCAACATTTTTGTTCTCCATATTTTAATAGGCACAACTAAAAGGCACCTCAGGTAAACAATGGAGATGGATGGATTGGATACTAGTATACAATTATGGACGGGCTGCCGAGTGCCGACACAGAGGTAGCCACAGCCGTGAACTACCGCACTGTACTGTGTCTGCTGCTAATATATAGACTGGTTGATAAAGAGATAGTATACTCGTAACTAGTATGTATGTATAAAGAAAGAAAAAAAAACCACGGTTAGGTGGTATATACAATTATGGACGGGCTGCCGAGTGCCGACACAGAGGTAGCCACAGCCGTGAACTACCGCACTGTACTGTGTCTGCTGCTAATATAGACTGGTTGATAAAGAGATAGTATACTCGTAACTAGTATGTATGTATAAAGAAAGAAAAAAAAACCACGGTTAGGTGGTATATACAATTATGGACGGGCTGCCGAGTGCCGACACAGAGGTAGCCACAGCCGTGAACTACCGCACTGTACTGTGTCTGCTGCTAATATATAGACTGGTTGATAAAGAGATAGTATACTCGTAACTAGTATGTATGTATAAAGAAAGAAAAAAAAACCACGGTTAGGTGGTATATACAATTATGGACGGGCTGCCGAGTGCCGACACAGAGGTAGCCACAGCCGTGAACTACCGCACTGTACTGTGTCTGCTGCTAATATAGACTGGTTGATAAAGAGATAGTATACTCGTAACTAGTATGTATGTATAAAGAAAGAAAAAAAAACCACGGTTAGGTGGTATATACAATTATGGACGGGCTGCCGAGTGCCGACACAGAGGTAGCCACAGCCGTGAACTACCGCACTGTACTGTGTCTGCTGCTAATATAGACTGGTTGATAAAGAGATAGTATACTACTAATATTATATACTGGTGGTCAGGTCACTGGTCACTAGTCACACTGGCAGTGGCACTCCTGCAGCAAAAGTGTGCACTGTTTAATTTTAATATAATATTATGTACTCCTGGCTCCTGCTATAACCTATAACTGGCACTGCAGTAGTGCTCCCCAGTCTCCCCCACAATTATAAGCTGTGTGAGCTGAGCAGTCAGACAGATATATAATATATATAGATGATGCAGCACACTGGCCTGAGCCTGAGCAGTGCACACAGATATGGTATGTGACTGACTGAGTCACTGTGTGTATCGCTTTTTTCAGGCAGAGAACGGATATATTAAATAAACTGCACTGTGTGTCTGGTGGTCACTCACTATATAATATATTATGTACTCCTGGCTCCTGCTATAACCTATAACTGGCACTGCAGTAGTGCTCCCCAGTCTCCCCCACAATTATAAGCTGTGTGAGCTGAGCAGTCAGACAGATATATAATATATATAGATGATGCAGCACACTGGCCTGAGCCTGAGCAGTGCACACAGATATGGTATGTGACTGACTGAGTCACTGTGTGTATCGCTTTTTTCAGGCAGAGAACGGATATATTAAATAAACTGCACTGTGTGTCTGGTGGTCACTCACTATATAATATATTATGTACTCCTGGCTCCTGCTATAACCTATAACTGGCACTGCAGTAGTGCTCCCCAGTCTCCCCCACAATTATAAGCTGTGTGAGCTGAGCAGTCAGACAGATATATATAATATTATATATAGATAATAGATGATGCAGCACACTGGCCTGAGCCTGAGCAGTGCACACAGATATGGTATGTGACTGAGTCACTGTGTGCTGTGTATCGCTTTTTTCAGGCAGAGAACGGATTATAAATAAAAGTGGTGGTCACTGGTCACTATCAGCAAAACTCTGCACTGTACACTACTGAGTACTCCTAATGCTCCCCAAAATTAGTAAATCAAGTGTCTAAACGGAGAGGACGCCAGCCACGTCCTCTCCCTATCAATCTCAATGCACGTGTGAAAATGGCGGCGACGCGCGGCTCCTTATATAGAATCCGAGTCTCGCGATAGAATCCGAGCCTCGCGAGAATCCGACAGCGTCATGATGACGTTCGGGCGCGCTCGGGTTAACCGAGCAAGGCGGGAAGATCCGAGTCGCTCGGACCCGTGAAAAAAAACATGAAGTTCTGGCGGGTTCGGATTCAGAGAAACCGAACCCGCTCATCTCTATCCAAAATACGACCATACCTTACACAAGACACAGCAAACACTCTAATCCATGTTCTCATCATCTCCTGCATTGATTATTGTAATAGTCTCCTGACCGGTCTTCCCAAACATAGGCTCTCACCACTACAATCCATTCTGAATGCAGCTGCGAGGCTAATCTTCCTTGCCAGACGTTCATCGTCTGCAGATCCGCTCTGTCAGTCCCTCCATTGGTTACCTGTATTCTACTGTACTCACACACAAGGCGATTACCAAAACTGCTCCCTCCCTGGTGACACCTAACCTTACCCCCCCAGCCTAAACCAAACCCTTCCCCCTCTTCCTGAACCTAACAACCCCCCAACACATGGCTTACCTCTTCTGAGGGGCCGCAGTTCCTCGTTCGGGATCCCGCCGTTCGGGATACCGTCAGCAGCTTTGTAATCAATGTAGAGATACCAGTGTCGGCATTGCAATCAGTACAGGGATCCCAGCGTTGGTATTCCGGAGGCCGGGATCAAGACCGCAATCCAGAATAACACCCCCTACGATATAATACAGTATAAAACCAGCTCCTATATATAATACAGTATAAAACCAGCTCCTATATATAATACAGTATAAAACCAGCTCCTATATATAATACAGTGTAACACCAGTTCACATATAATACAGTATAACACCAGTTCATATATAATACAATATAATACCCAGCTCCTATATAAAATACAGTATAACACCCAGCTCCTATATAATACAGTATAACACCCAGCTCCTATATATAATACAGTATAACATCAGCTCATATATATAATACATATAATAACACCCAGCTCCCATATAATACAGTATAACACCCAGCTTCTATATATAATACAGTATAACATCAGCTCATATATATAATACATATAACACCCAGCTCCTATATATAATACATATAACACCCAGCTCCTATATATAATACAGTATAACACCCAGCTCCAATATATAATACAGTATAACACCCAGCTCCTATATATAATACAGTATAACACCCAGCTCCCATATAATACAGTATAACACCCAGCTTCTATATATAATACAGTATAACACCCAGCTCCTATATATAATACAGTATAACACCCAGCTCCCATATGTAATACATATAACACCCAGCTCCTATATATAATACAGTATAACACCCAGCTCCTATATATAATACAGTATAACACCCAGCTCCTATATATAATACATATAACACCCAGCTCCTATATATAATACATATAACACCCAGCTCCTATATATAATACATATAACACCCAGCTCCTATATATAATACAGTATAACACCCAGCTCCAATATATAATACAGTATAACACCCAGCTCCTATATATAATACAGTATAACACCCAGCTCCTATATATAAATAATACAGTATATATAATACATATAACACCCAGCTCCTATATATAATACATATAACACCCAGCTCCTATATATAATACAGTACAGGTTGAGTATCCCATTTCCAAATATTCCGAAATACGGAATATTCCGAAATACTGACTTTTTTGAGTGAGAGTGAGATAGTGAAACCTTTGTTTTTTGATGGCTCAATGTACACAAAGTTATTAATAATATTGTATTAAATGACCTTCAGGCTGTGTATATAAGGTGTATATGAAACATAAATGAATTGTGTGAATGTAGACACACTTTGTTTAATGCACAAAGTTAAAAAAAATATTGGCTAAAATTACTTTCATGCTGCGTGTATAGGGTGTAACATTCATAAATGCATTCTGTGCTTAGATTTAGGTCCCATCACCATGATATCTCACTATGGTATCTAATTATTCCAAAATACGGAAAAATCCGATATCCAAAATACCTCTGGTCCCAAGCATTTTGGATAAGGGATACTCAACCTGTATAACACCCAGCTCCCATATAATACAGTATAACACCCAGCTTCTTTATATAATACAGTATAACATCAGCTCATATATATAATACAGTATAACACCCAGCTCCTATATATAATACATATAACACCCAGCTCCTATATATAATACATATAACACCCAGCTCCTATATATAATACATAGAACACCCAGCTCCTATATATAATACGGTATAACACCCAGCTCCAATATATAATACAGTATAACACCCAGCTCCTATATATAATACAGTATAACACCCAACTCCTATATATATATATATATATATATATATATATATGTATGCAAACAAATGGTCCCGGCACTCCCCAGATTGATAGATGTAAACTGCTGCGGTGCCCTCCTAGTGGAATATGCTTTCCACAATACAGCGTGAAGGGATGACGGCGGCACTCAATCAGACTTTGTAGCTGAAGTATAATCTTTTATTATGCCAACATATTTTAACTGTTGTTATGCATGTTTTTTTTCAGTTCCCGTCCAGCGTTGGCTGGTTGCTATGGGAACTCCCCTGCGACGCGGCGCACCGTTGACGTCATGGGACGCCAATGCGGAAGCATGGTCGGACGGACTGGCGGGCGGTCGCGCCGTGGAGCAGGTGAGTAGGGTTAATGTTAATGTCAGTCTGTTTGTCTATAAATGTATGTTTTGTGGCATTGTGATGCTTGTCTGGCCCTGAGGACGGGGTTCTACCCCCGAAACATGTTGGCATAATAAAAGATTATACTTCAGCTACAAAGTCTGATTGAGTGCCGCCGTCATCCCTTCACGCTATATATATGTATGTATATATATAATACATATAACACCCAGCTCCTATATATAATACAGTATAACACCCAGCTCCCATATAATACAGTATAACACCCAGCTTCTATATATAATACAGTATAACACCCAGCTCCTATATATAATACAGTATAACACCCAGCTCCCATATAATACAGTATAACACCCAGCTCCTATATATAATATAGTATAACACCCAGCTCCCATATAATACAGTATAACATCAGCTCATATATATAATACATATAACACCCAGCTCCTATATATAATACATATAACACCCAGCTCCTATATATAATACATATAACACCCAGCTCCTATATATAATACATATAACACCCGGCTCCTATATATAATACAGTATAACACCCAGCTCCAATATATAATACAGTATAACACCCAGCTCCTATATATAATACAGTATAACACCCAGCTCCTATATATAAATAATTCATATAACACCCAGCTCCTATATATAATACAGTATAACACCCAGCTCCCATATAATACAGTATAACACCCAGCTTCTATATATAATACAGTATAACATCAGCTCATATATATAATAGATATAACACCCAGCTCCTATATATAATACATATAACACCCAGCTCCTATATATAATACATATAACACCCAGCTCCTATATATAATACAGTATAACACCCAGCTCCAATATATAATATAGTATAACACCCAGCTTCTATATATAATACAGTATAACATCAGCTCATATATATATAATACATATAACACCCAGCTCCTATATATAATACATATAACACCCAGCTCCTATATATAATACATATAACACCCAGCTCCTATATATAATACATATAACACCCAGCTCCTATATATAATACATATAACACCCAGCTCCTATATATAATACATATAACACCCAGCTCCTATATATAATACAGTATAACACCCAGCTCCAATATATAATATAGTATAACACCCAGCTTCTATATATAATACAGTATAACATCAGCTCATATATATAATACATATAACACCCAGCTCCTATATATAATACATATAACACCCAGCTCCTATATATAATACATATAACACCCAGCTCCTATATATAATACAGTATAACACCCAGCTCCAATATATAATACAGTATAACACCCAGCTCCCATATACAGGTTGAGTATCCGTTATCCAAAATGCTTGGGACCAGATGTATTTTGGATATCGGATTTTTCAGTATTTTGGAATAATTGCATACTATAATGAGATATCATGGTGATGGGACCGAAATCTAAGCACAGAATGCATTTATGTTACATATACACCCTATACACGCAGCATGAAGGTCATTTTAGCCAATATTTTTTATAACTTTGTGCATTAAACAAAGTGTGTCTACATTCACACAATTAATTTATGTTTCATATACACCTTATACACACAGGCTGAAGGTCATTTAATACAATATTTGTAATAACTTTGTGTATTAAATAATGTTTGTGTACATTGAGTCATCAAAAAACAAAGGTTTCACTATCTCACTCTCACTCAAAAAAGTCAGTATTTCGGAATATTCCGTATTTCGGAATATTTGGATATGGGATACTCAACCTGTAATACAGTATAACACCCAGCTCCCATATAATACTGTATAACACCCAGCTCCTATATAATACAGTATAACATCCAGCTCCTATATATAATACATATAACACCCAGCTCCTATATAAAATACATATAACACCCAGCTCCTATATATAATACAGTATAACACCCAGCTCCTATATATAATACAGTATAACACCCAGCTCCAATATATAATACAGTATAACACCCAGCTCCTATATATAAAACATATAACACCCAGCTCCTATATATAATACATATAACACCCAGCTCCTAAATATAATACAGTGTAACATCCAGCTCCTATATAATAATGTGTAACACCCAGACCCTATATATAATACAGTATAACACACAGCTCCTATATATAATACAGTATAACACCCAGCTCCAATATGTAATACAGTATAACACCCAGCTCCTATATATAATACAGTATAACACCCAGCTCCTATATATAATACAGTATAACACCCAGCTCCTATATAATACTGTGTAACACCCAGACCCTATATATAATACAGTATAACACCCAGCTCCTATATATAACACAGTATAACACCCAGCTCCTATATATAATACAGTATAACACCCAGCTCCAATATATAATACATATAACACCCAGCTCCTATATATAATACAGTATAACACCCAGCTCCTATATAATACTGTGTAACACCCATAACCTATATATAATACAGTATAACACCCAGCTCCTATATATAACACAGTATAACACCCAGCTCCTATATATAATACAGTATAACACCCAGCTCCAATATATAATACATATAACACCCAGCTCCTATATATAATACATTTAACACCCAGCTCCTATATATAATACAGTATAACACCCAGCTCCTATATATAATACAGTATAACACCCAGCTCCAATATATAATACAGTATAACACCCAGCTCCTATATTTAATACATATAATACCCAGCTCCTATATATAATACAGTATAACACCCAGCTCCTATATAATACTGTGTAACACCCTGCTCCAATATGTAATACAGTATAACACCCAGCTCCTAGATATAATACAGTATATCACACAGCTCCTATATATAATACAGTATAACACCCAGCTTCTATATATAATACAGTATAACACCCAGCTCCTATATATATAATACAATGTAACACCCAGCTCCTATATCTAATACCGTATAACACCCAGCTCCTATATATAATACAGTATAACACACAGCTCCTATATAATACTGTGTAACACCCAGACCCTATATATAATACAGTATAACACACAGCTCCTATATATAACACAGTATAACACCCAGCTCCTATATATAATACAGTATAACACCCAGCTCCTATATATTATACATATAACACCCAGCGTCTATATATAAT
Organism: Pseudophryne corroboree; assembly: GCF_028390025.1. Taxonomy (NCBI): domain Eukaryota; kingdom Metazoa; phylum Chordata; class Amphibia; order Anura; family Myobatrachidae; genus Pseudophryne; species Pseudophryne corroboree. The sequence continues at coordinate 4,158,208 of NC_086447.1, read as the reverse complement.
ACATATAACACCCAGCTCCTATATATAATACAGTATAACACCCAGCTCCCATATAATACAGTATAACACCCAGCTCCTATATATAATACAGTATAACACCTAGCTCCTATATATAATACAGTATAACACCCAGCTTCTACATATAATACAGTATAACATCAGCTCATATATATAATACTTATAACACCCAGCTCCTATATATAATACATATAACACACAGCTCCTTTATATAATACATATAACACCCAGCTCCTATATATAATACAGTATAACACCCAGCTCCTATATATAATACAGTATAACACCCAGCTCCAATATATAATACAGTATAACACCCAGCTCCTATATATAAAACATATAACACCCAGCTCCTGTATATAATAAATATAACACCCAGCTCCTATATATAATAAGGTGTAACAACCAGCTCCTATATAATAATGTGTAACACCCAGACCCTATATATAATACAGTATAACACCCAGCTCCAATATATAATACAGTATAACACCCAGCTCCTATATATAAAACATATAACACCCAGCTCCTGTATATATATAATACATATAACACCCAGCTCCTATATATAATAAGGTGTAGCAACCAGCTCCTATATAATAATGTGTAACACCCAGACCCTATATATAATACAGTATAACACACAGCTCCTATATATAATACAGTATAACACACAGCTCCTATATATAATACAGTATAACACACAGCTCCTATATATAAAACATATAACACCCAGCTCCTGTATATAATACATATAACACCCAGCTCCTATATATAATAAGGTGTAACAACCAGCTCCTATATAATAATGTGTAACACCCAGACCCTATATATAATACAGTATAACACACAGCTCCTATATATAATACAGTATAATGCCCAGCTCCTATATATAATACAGTATAACACACAGCTCCTATATATAATACAGTATAACACCCAGCTCCTATATAATACAGTCAGAGCCGGCCCTAACCAATAAGATGCCCTAGGCAAGATTTTGGCTAGTGCCCCCTAGCACCACCGCTGGTTCCGCCTCTGACCTTGCACCTCTTTCCCAGCACCATCACCCCTCACCCATAGCAGTCCTTATTTTGGTGTTTGTATCCCCTATATTTTAAATAGGAACAGTTCGCACATTTGGCGCACAGCCCAAAAAGGGGTGTGTTTTTGCTGGCAAGGGGCATGGCCACACAATAGTAACCCCAATTCCAAATACGCCACACAGTACTGCACTTTATTCACATTTGATCATGCGATAGTTTCCATAATTCATATTACATCCCACAGTAGTATCACTTTACCTTATAAACGTTACTCCTCACAGTAGAGCCCCTTATTCACATTACATCACACTGAATTGCTCCTTATTCACATTACACTACACCCTATTGCTCTTTATTCACATTAGACGACACAGTAGTGCCCTTTCTACACGCGACACCACATAGTAGAGCACCTTAAACACATAATTCCACACAGTAATGCCCCTAACACATATGAGACACATTATTAATGTCCTTCTAAACATAATGTGCTTACACATTATGACAACCTTTATTAATGCCCTTTTACACATAATGTCCCTTACACATGTGCCGCACATTATTAATGCCCTAATACACATAATGACACATAGTGCCCCCTGCACATTTGCTGCACATTGTTAGTGCCCCTATACACATAATGACACATACAGTAGTACCCTGTTACACATACAGTATGCCACACATTATTAATGCCCTTAAACACATAATGACACACATAGTGCCCCTTATACATATGTTGCACATTATTAATGCATTTTTACATGACACACAATGCTCCTTACACATATTCCGAACACTACTGCACAACCAACCCACTCACATGCACACAGCACTCACACTGCCGCTAACACTGTGACCTCTGCCTCTGCTTGGATACAGATGTGTCCTCATAAATATTGCCTCAGTGCTAACGTCGGGCAATTTTTTTAATGAAAATGCATCTTATTTGCATTGTTATGTGGCTAGGATGCACAAGCAGCTTCTGCTGATTAAAATGATATACAGCATGCCTATATACTGTGTGAGACTGTGGCTGTATCTGCATATGAAATGCTACACACAGAATATAGGCATGCCGCATATCATTTTAATCAGCAGAAGCTGCTGATGCCCCTGGGCATATCAAATGCCCTAGGCAATTGCCTAGTTTGTCTATAGCTATGGCCGGCTCTGAATACAGTGTAACACCCAGCTCCTATATCTAATACCGTATAACACCCAGCTCCTATATATAATACAGTATAACACCCAGCTCCTATATATAACACAGTATAACACCCAGCTCCAATATATAATACATATAACACCCAGCTCCTATATATAATACAGTATAACACCCAGCTCCTATATAATACTGTGTAACACCCAGACCCTATATATAATACAGTATAACACCCAGCTCCTATATATAACACAGTATAACACCCAGCTCCTATATATAATACAGTATAACACCCAGCTCCTATATATAACACAGTATAACACCCAGCTCCTATATATAATACAGTATAACACCCAGCTCCAATATATAATACATATAACACCCAGCTCCTATATATAATACATATAACACCCAGCTCCTATATATAATACAGTATAACACCCAGCTCCTATATAATACTGTGTAACACCCAGACCCTATATATAATACAGTATAACACCCAGCTCCTATATATAATACAGTATAACACCCAGCTCCTATATAATACTGTGTAACACCCAGACCCTATATATAATACAGTATAACACCCAGCTCCTATATATAACACAGTATAACACCCAGCTCCTATATATAATACAGTATAACACCCAGCTCCAATATATAATACATATAACACCCAGCTCCTATATATAATACATATAACACCCAGCTCCTATATATAATACAGTATAACACCCAGCTCCTATATAATACTGTGTAACACCCAGACCCTATATATAATACAGTATAACACCCAGCTCCTATATATAATACAGTATAACACCCAGCTCCTATATAATACTGTGTAACACCCAGACCCTATATATAATACAGTATAACACACAGCTCCTATATATAACACAGTATAACACCCAGCTCCTACATATAAAACAGTATAACACCCAGCTCCTATATATTATACATATAACACACAGCTCCTATATATAATACAGTATAACACCCAGCTCCTATATATAATACAGTATAACACCCAGCTCCCATATAATACAGTATAACACCAAGCTCCTATATATAATACAGTATAACACCCAGCTCCCATATAATACAGTATAACATCAGCTCATATATACAATACTTATAACACCCAGCTCCTATATATAATTCATATAACACCCAGCTCCTATATATAATTCATATAACACCCAGCTCCTATATATAATACAGTATAAAACCTAGCTCCAATATATAATACTTTATAACACCCAGCTCCTATATATAATACATATAACACCCAGCTCCTATATATAATGCATATAACACCCAGCTCCTATATATAATACATTTAACACCCAGCTCCTATATCTAATACAGTATAGCACCCATCTCCTATATATATAATGCATTATAACACCCAGCTCCTATATCTAATATCGTATAACAACCAGCTCCTATATATATAATACATATAACACCCAGCTCCTATTTATAATACAGTATAACACCCAGCTCCTATATAATACTGTGTAACACCCAGACCCTATATATAATACAGTATAACACACACAGCTCCTATATATAATACAGTACAACACCCAGCTCCTATATATAATACAGTATAACACCCAGCTCCTATATATAATACATATAACACCCAGCTCCTATATATATATAATACAGTATAACACCCAGCTCCTATATCTAATACCGTAGAACACCCAGCTCCTATATATAACACAGTAGAACATCCAGCTCCTATATATAATACAGTATAACACCCAGCTCCTATATATTATACATATAACACCCAGCTCCTATATATAATACAGTATAACACCCAGCTCCTATATAATACTGTGTAACACCCAGACCCTATATATAATACAGTATAACACCCAGCTCCTATATCTAATACCGTATAACACCCAGCTACGATATATAATACAGTATAACACCCAGCTCCTGTATATAATACCGTATAACACCCAGCTCCTATATATAATACCGTATAACACCCAGCTCCTATATATAATACAGTATAACACCCAGCTCCTATATATAATACAGTATAACACCCAGCTCCTATATATAATACCGTATAACACCCAGCTCCTATATAATACCTTATAACACCCAGCTCCTATATATAATACAGTATAACACCCAGCTCCTATATATAATACAGTATAATACCCAGCTCCTATATCTAACACCGTATAACACCCAGCTCCTATATATAATACAGTATAACACCCAGCTCCTATATATAATACAGTATAACACCCAGCTCCTCTATATAATGCAGTATAACACACAGCCCCTATATATAATACAGTATAAAACCAGCTCCTATATATAATACAGTATAACGTCCAGCTCCTATATATAATACATATAACACCCAGCTCCTATATATAATACAGTATAACACCCAGCTCCTATATATAATACATATAACACCCAGCTCCTATATGTAATACAGTATAACACCCAGCTCCTATATAATACTGTGTAACACCCAGACCCTATATATAATACTTTATAACACACAGCTCCTATATATAATACAGTATAATACCCAGCTCCTATATATAATACAGTATAACACCCAGCTCCTATATATAATATAGTATAACACCCAGATCCTATATATATAATATAGTATAACACTCAGCTCCTATATAATACAGTATAACACCCAGCTCCTATATAATACTGGGTAACACCCAGACCGTATATATAATACAGTATAACACACACAGCTCCTATATATTATACAGTATAACACCCAGCTCCTATATATAATACAGTATAACACCCAGCTCCTATATATAATACAGTATATCACCCAGCTCCTATATATAATACAGTATATCACCCTGCTCCTATATATAATACAGTATAACACAACAGCTCCTATATATAATACAGTATAACACCCAGCTCCTATATATAATACATATAACACCCAGCTCCTATATATAATACAGTATAATACCCAGCTCCTATATATAATACAGTATAACACCCAGCTCCTATATATAATATAGTATAACACCCAGATCCTATATATATAATATAGTATAACACTCAGCTCCTATATAATACAGTATAACACCCAGCTCCTATATAATACTGGGTAACACCCAGACCGTATATATAATACAGTATAACACACACAGCTCCTATATATTATACAGTATAACACCCAGCTCCTATATATAATACAGTATAACACCCAGCTCCTATATATAATACAGTATATCACCCAGCTCCTATATATAATACAGTATAACACCCAGCTCCTATATATAATACGTAGAACACCCAGCTCCTATATATAATACAGTATAACACCCAGCTCCTATATATAATACAGTATAACACCAGCTCATATAGAATACAGTATAACACCCAGCTCCTATATATAATACAGTATAACACCCAGCTCCTATATATAATACAGTATAACACCCAGCTCCTATATATAATACATATAACACCCAGCTCCTATATATAATACAGTATAACACCCAGCTCCTATATATAATACATATAACACCCAGCTCCCATATAATACATATAACACCCAGCTCCTATATAATACAGTATAACACCCAGCTCCTATATATAATACATATAACACCCAGCTCCTGTATATAATAAATATAACACCCAGCTCCTATATATAATAAGGTGTAACAACCAGCTCCTATATAATAATGTGTAACACCCAGACCCTATATATAATACAGTATAACACCCAGCTCCAATATATAATACAGTATAACACCCAGCTCCTATATATAAAACATATAACACCCAGCTCCTATATATAATACATATAACACCCAGCTCCTATATATAATACATATAACACCCAGCTCCTATATATAATACATATAACACCCAGCTCCCATATAATACATATAACACCCAGCTCCTATATAATACAGTATAACACCCAGACCCTATATATAATACAGTATAACACCCAGCTTCTACATATAATACAGTATAACACCCAGCTCCCATATAATACATATAACACCCAGCTCCTATATATAATACATATAACACCCAGCTCCCATATAATACATATAACACCCAGCTCCTATATAATACAGTATAACACCCAGCTCCTATATATAATACATATAATAACCAGCTCTTATATATAATACAGTATAACACCCAGCAGTGGCAAACGCAGGATTTAGCGAGGGGGGTTTCCGTGGGTGTGTATGTATATGTGCATGTATGTGTAATATATATATTAGAGATGAGCGCCTGAAATTTTTCGGGTTTTGTGTTTTGGTTTTGGGTTCGGTTCCGCGGCCGTGTTTTGGGTTCGACCGCGTTTTGGCAAAACCTCACCGAATTTTTTTTGTCGGATTCGGGTGTGTTTTGGATTCGGGTGTTTTTAAAAAAAAACACTAAAAAACAGCTTAAATCATAGAATTTGGGGGTCATTTTGATCCCATATTATTATTAACCTCAAAAACCATAATTTCCACTCATTTTCAGTCTATTCTGAATACCTCACACCTCACAATATTATTTTTAGTCCTAAAATTTGCACCAAGGTCGCAGGATGACTAAGCTAAGCGACACTAGTGGCCGACACAAACACCTGGCCCATCTAGGAGTGGCACTGCAGTGTCACGCAGGATGTCCCTTCCAAAAAACCCTCCCCAATCAGCACATGACGCAAAGAAAAAAAGAGGCGCAATGAGGTAGCTGACTGTGTGAGTAAGATAAGCGACCCTAGTGGCCGACACAAACACCGGGCCCATTTAGGAGTGGCACTGCAGTGTCACGCAGGATGTCCCTTCCAAAAAACCCTTCCCAATCAGCACATGACGCAAAGAAAAAAAGAGGCGCAATGAGGTAGCTGACTGTGTGAGTAAGATTAGCGACCCTAGTGGCCGACACAAACACCGGGCCCATTTAGGAGTGGCACTGCAGTGTCACGCAGGATGTCCCTTCCAAAAAACCCTCCCCAATCAGCACATGACGCAAAGAAAAAAAGAGGCGCAATGAGGTAGCTGACTTTGTGAGTAAGATTAGCGACCCTAGTGGCCGACACAAACACCGGGCCCATTTAGGAGCGGCACTGCAGTGTCACGCAGGATGTCCCTTCCAAAAAACCCTCCCCAATCAGCACATGACGCAAAGAAAAAAAGAGGCGCAATGAGGTAGCTGACTGTGTGAGTAAGATTAGCGACCCTAGTGGCCGACACAAACACCGGGCCCATTTAGGAGTGGCACTGCAGTGTCACGCAGGATGTCCCTTCCAAAAAACCCTCCCCAATCAGCACATGACGCAAAGAAAAAAAGAGGCGCAATGAGGTAGCTGACTGTGTGAGTAAGATTAGCGACCCTAGTGGCCGACACAAACACCGGGCCCATTTAGGAGTGGCACTGCAGTGTCACGCAGGATGTCCCTTCCAAAAAACCCTCCCCAATCAGCACATGACGCAAAGAAAAAAAGAGGCGCAATGAGGTAGCTGACTGTGTGAGTAAGATTAGCGACCCTAGTGGCCGACACAAACACCGGGCCCATTTAGGAGTGGCACTGCAGTGTCACGCAGGATGTCCCTTCCAAAAAACCCTCCCCAATCAGCACATGACGCAAAGAAAAAAAGAGGCGCAATGAGGTAGCTGACTGTGTGAGTAAGATTAGCGACCCTAGTGGCCGACACAAACACCGGGCCCATTTAGGAGTGGCACTGCAGTGTCACGCAGGATGTCCCTTCCAAAAAACCCTCCCCAAACAGCACATGACGCAAAGAAAAATAAAAGAAAAAAGAGGTGCAAGATGGAATAGTCCTTGGGCCCTCCCACCTACCCTTATGTTGTATAAACAAAACAGGACATGCACACTTTAACCAACCCATCATTTCAGTGACAGGGTCTGCCACACGACTGTGACTGATATGACGGGTTGGTTTGGACCCCCCCCAAAAAAGAAGCAATTAATCTCTCCTTGCACAAACTGGCTCTACAGAGGCAAGATGTCCACCTCATCATCACCCTCCGATATATCACCGTGTACATCCCCCTCCTCACAGATTATCAATTCGTCCCCACGGGAATCCACCATCTCAGCTCCCTGTGTACTTTGTGGAGGCAATTGCTGCTGGTCAATGTCTCCGCGGAGGAATTGATTATAATTCATTTTAATGAACATCATCTTCTCCACATTTTCTGGATGTAACCTCGTACGCCGATTGCTGACAAGGTGAGCGGCGGCACTAAACACTCTTTCGGAGTACACACTTAGCTCCTCCTTCAATGTCTCCAGCTTCTTCTCCGTGTTAGCTCCTCCTTCAATGTCTCCAGCTTCTTCTGATGAGGGGAATGACCTGACTCAGGCTGGCAGTGTCTGAACTGACTTCACGTGTGGCAAGTTCAAAGGGCATCAGAACCTTGCACAACGTTGAAATCATTCTCCACTGCACTTGAGACAGGTGCATTCCACCTCCTATATCGTGCTCAATTGTATAGGCTTGAATGGCCTTTTGCTGCTCCTCCAACCTCTGAAGCATATAGAGGGTTGAATTCCACCTCGTTACCACTTCTTGCTTCAGATGATGGCAGGGCAGGTTCAGTAGTTTTTGGTGGTGCTCCAGTCTTCTGTACGTGGTGCATGTACGCCGAAAGTGTCCCGCAATTTTTCTGGCCACCGACAGCATCTCTTGCACGCCCCTGTCGTTTTTTAAATAATTCTGCACCACCAAATTCAAGGTATGTGCAAAACATGGGACGTGCTGGAATTTGCCCATATTTAATGCACACACAATATTGCTGGCGTTGTCCGATGCCACAAATCCACAGGAGAGTCCAATTGGGGTAAGCCATTCCGCGATGATCTTCCTCAGTTGCCGTAAGAGGTTTTCAGCTGTGTGCGTATTCTGGAAACCGGTGATACAAAGCGTAGCCTGCCTAGGAAAGAGTTGGCGTTTGCGAGATGCTGCTACTGGTGCCGCCGCTGCTGTTCTTGCGGCGGGAGTCCATACATCTACCCAGTGGGCTGTCACAGTCATATAGTCCTGACCCTGCCCTGCTCCACTTGTCCACATGTCCGTGGTTAAGTGGACATTGGGTACAACTGCATTTTTTAGGACACTGGTGAGTCTTTTTCTGACGTCCGTGTACATTCTCGGTATCGCCTGCCTAGAGAAGTGGAACCTAGATGGTATTTGGTAACGGGGGCACACTGCCTCAATAAATTGTCTAGTTCCCTGTGAACTAACGGCGGATACCGGACGCACGTCTAACACCAACATAGTTGTCAAGGCCTCAGTTATCCGCTTTGCAGCAGGATGACTGCTGTGATATTTCATCTTCCTCGCAAAGGACTGTTGAACAGTCAATTGCTTACTGGAAGTAGTACAAGTGGGCTTACGACTTCCCCTCTGGGATGACCATCGACTCCCAGCAGCAACAACAGCAGCGCCAGCAGCAGTAGGCGTTACACGCAAGGATGCATCGGAGGAATCCCAGGCAGGAGAGGACTCGTCAGAATTGCCAGTGACATTGCCTGCAGGACTATTGGCATTCCTGGGGAAGGAGGAAATTGACACTGAGGGAGTTGGTGGGGTGGTTTGCGTGAGCTTGGTTACAAGAGGAAGGGATTTACTGGTCAGTGGACTGCTTCCGCTGTCACCCAAAGTTTTTGAACTTGTCACTGACTTATTATGAATGCGCTGCAGGTGACGTATAAGGGAGGATGTTCCGAGGTGGTTAACGTCCTTACCCCTACTTATTACAGCTTGACAAAGGGAACACACGGCTTGACACCTGTTGTCCGCATTTCTGTTGAAATAGTTCCACACCGAAGAGCTGATTTTTTTGGTATTTTCACCAGGCATGTCAACGGCCATATTCCTCCCACGGACAACAGGTGTCTCCCCGGGTGCCTGACTTAAACAAACCACCTCACCATCAGAATCCTCCTGGTCAATTTCCTCCCCAGCGCCAGCAACACCCATATCCTCCTCATCCTGGTGTACTTCAACACTGACATCTTCAATCTGACTATCAGGAACTGGACTGCGGGTGCTCCTTCCAGCACTTGCAGGGGGCGTGCAAATGGTGGAAGGCGCATGCTCTTCACGTCCAGTGTTGGGAAGGTCAGGCATCGCAACCGACACAATTGGACTCTCCTTGTGGATTTGGGATTTCAAAGAACGCACAGTTCTTTGCGGTGCTTTTGCCAGCTTGAGTCTTTTCAGTTTTCTAGCGAGAGGCTGAGTGCTTCCATCCTCATGTGAAGCTGAACCACTAGCCATGAACATAGGCCAGGGCCTCAGCCGTTCCTTGCCACTCCGTGTGGTAAATGGCATATTGGCAAGTTTACGCTTCTCCTCCGACAATTTTATTTTAGGTTTTGGAGTCCTTTTTTTACTGATATTTGGTGTTTTGGATTTGACATGCTCTGTACTATGACATTGGGCATCGGCCTTGGCAGACGACGTTGCTGGCATTTCATCGTCTCGGCCATGACTAGTGGCAGCAGCTTCAGCACGAGGTGGAAGTGGATCTTGATCTTTCCCTAATTTTGGAACCTCAACATTTTTGTTCTCCATATTTTAATAGGCACAACTAAAAGGCACCTCAGGTAAACAATGGAGATGGATGGATACTAGTATACAATTATGGACGGACTGCCGAGTGCCGACACAGAGGTAGCTACAGCCGTGAACTACCGTACTGTGTCTGCTGCTAATATAGACTGGTTGATAAAGAGATGTCGTAGTATGTATGTATGAAGAAGAAAGAAAAAAAAACCACGGTTAGGTGGTATACAATTATGGACGGACTGCCGAGTGCCGACACAGAGGTAGCCACAGCCGTGAACTACCGTACTGTACTGTGTCTGCTGCTAATATAGACTGGTTGATAAAGAGATGTCGTAGTATGTATGTATGAAGAAGAAAGAAAAAAAAACCACGGGTAGGTGGTATACAATTATGGACGGACTGCCGAGTGCCGACACAGAGGTAGCCACAGCCGTGAACTACCGTACTGTACTGTGTCTGCTGCTAATATAGACTGGTTGATAAAGAGATGTAGTAGTATGTATGTATAAAGAAGAAAGAAAAAAAAACCACGGGTAGGTGGTATACAATTATGGACGGACTGTCGAGTGCCGACACAGAGGTAGCCACAGCCGTGAACTACCGTACTGTACTGTGTCTGCTGCTAATATAGACTGGTTGATAAAGAGATGTCGTAGTATGTATGTATGAAGAAGAAAGAAAAAAAAACCACGGTTAGGTGGTATACAATTATGGACGGACTGCCGAGTGCCGACACAGAGGTAGCCACAGCCGTGAACTACCGTACTGTACTGTGTCTGCTGCTAATATAGACTGGTTGATAAAGAGATGTCGTAGTATGTATGTATAAAGAAGAAAGAAAAAAAAACCACGGTTAGGTGGTATACAATTATGGACAGACTGCCGAGTGCCGACACAGAGGTAGCCACAGCCGTGAACTACCGTACTGTACTGTGTCTGCTGCTAATATAGACTGGTTGATAAAGAGATGTCGTAGTATGTATGTATGAAGAAGAAAGAAAAAAAAACCACGGTTAGGTGGTATACAATTATGGACGGACTGCCGAGTGCCGACACAGAGGTAGCCACAGCCGTGAACTACCGTACTGTACTGTGTCTGCTGCTAATATAGACTGGTTGATAAAGAGATGTCGTAGTATGTATGTATAAAGAAGAAAAAAAAAAAAACCACGGTTAGGTGGTATACAATTATGGACGGACTGCCGAGTGCCGACACAGAGGTAGCTACAGCCGTGAACTACCGTACTGTACTGTGTCTGCTGCTAATATAGACTGGTTGATAAAGAGATGTAGTAGTATGTATGTATAAAGAAGAAAGAAAAAAAAACCACGGGTAGGTGGTATACAATTATGGATGGACTGCCGAGTGCCGACACAGAGGTAGCTACAGCCGTGAACTACCGTACTGTGTCTGCTGCGACTGGATGATAAATAATGATATAAAAAATATATATATATCACTACTGCAGCCGGACAGGTATATATATTATATAATGACGGACCTGCTGGACACTGTCAGCAGAATGAGTTTTTTATAGAATAAAAAAAAAACACCACACAAGTGAAGTCACACGACGAGTGTTTAACTTTTTCAGGCAATCACAATATAGTATACTACTAACTATACTGGTGGTCAGTGTGGTCAGGTCACTGGTCAGTCACACTGGCAGTGGCACTCCTGCAGCAAAAGTGTGCACTGTTTAATTTTAATATAATATGTACTCCTGGCTCCTGCTATAACCTATAACTGGCACTGCAGTGCTCCCCAGTCTCCCCCACAATTATAAGCTGTGTGAGCTGAGCACAGTCAGATATATAATATATATACATAGATGATGCAGCACACTGGGCTGAGCAGTGCACACAGATATGGTATGTGACTGTCTTGTACTCCTGGCTCCTGCTATAACCTATAACTGGCACTGCAGTGCTCCCCAGTCTCCCCCACAATTATAAGCTGTGTGAGCTGAGCACAGTCAGATATATAATATATACATAGATGATGCAGGCATGCAGCACACTGGGCTGAGCAGTGCACACAGATATGGTATGTGACTGAGTCACTGTGTGTACCATTTTTTTCAGGCAGAGAACGGATATATTAAATAAAACAACTGCACTGCTGGTGGTCACTGTGGTCAGTCACTAAACTCTGCACTCTCTTCTACAGTATCAGCCTCAGGTCAATCTCTCTCTCTCTCTCCTAATCTAAATGGAGAGGACGCCAGCCACGTCCTCTCCCTATCAATCTCAATGCACGTGTGAAAATGGCGGCGACGCGCGGCTCCTTATATAGAATCCGAGTCTCGCGAGAATCCGACAGCGTCATGATGACGTTCGGGCGCGCTCGGGTTAACCGAGCAAGGCGGGAAGATCCGAGTCGCTCGGACCCGTGAAAAAAAACATGAAGTTCGTGCGGGTTCGGATTCAGAGAAACCGAACCCGCTCATCTCTAATATATATATATATATATATATAAATATACACACAGTGGTCGAAGTGGAAATTTTGAAGTGGGGGTATGCAAAAGTCAAGAACTTAATTATGTGCGCCTTCGACACGCTCCAGAAAAGGGGGCGTGGTCACCCAAAAGGGGGCGTGTCCAGTGTAGAAGAACCCCTTATACTATCTAGTACTGGTGCCCCTATCACCTTATAGCACACGGTATAAGCTGAAATTCACATTATAGCACACGGTACAAGCTGAAATTCACAATATAGCCCACGGTACGAGCCGAAACTGTTACAATCCTGATGCTCAGGACAGGGGAGATCTTATGTAGTGAGTCCTGAGCACCAAGACGGAATGCTGGGATTGGGAAATGGGAAGGAAATAGCCCCTAGCACCCTACCTCCGTTGTCTTACCCGTGTTATCAATTCACGCCTAAACGACTATGGTTTCTTGGGCCCATGGCAGCCGCGTTTGAAGGGCGGATTAGGTCTGCCCAACTCCGATGCCCCCTCAGGTCTTAAAGAGAGACAAGGCGTGAACTGAGACAGGGTAATAACAAGGGGACCTCTAACTGAAACAACCACGCTAGGGGCTATAAACTACCTAAAAACTAAACGTATGTGCGGCACGCCGCCAAAGGAAAAAGAACTACAAAGAAACCACTGTCCACTCCCCTACACGGCACCGCCGAGTTCCGGGGAGGACAGTGAAAGCGGAAACCTCCGCAAATGCACCAATTCACAGTAAAGTAAACACTAAGCGGCATAGGCCGCAACACGCGGCAGAAGCCGCTATTCACGAAACCGGGCGAGAACCCCAGATGACAAACAGGTTCGCAAGGACTAGAAGGATTCCCAGGACCGGCTTCGGACCTCCAAAGTACCAAAGGGCAGGGAGCAAGATCCACCAAACACGGGTGACAGGAACAGAATTCTGCAAGGCAGGAACAGCATACAAGAAGCTATCACCGGCGGGGCTGCAGTGTGCTGGCTCACATAAAAAGGCCCTGCTGGCCAATAACAGGAGGGCCAGCAGGACCAGCCCCCAGTCCCTAATTACTAGTTGCCGTGCAGCTGCCCTGCTGCACGAGCAACCTAATTAACTATTCTTAGCAACGGGGAACGCGGTCCACCTGTGGCGTCCCCGTTGCTATGCACCCGGCGGCCCTGCACGCACGGCGTCCTGCGTTGCCAGGGACCCGGCGGCTATCGTGCGCACGGCATCCTGGCAGTGCTAGGCGCCGTGCGGGGGACAGGGAAGGAGAGAGGCGCGGCGGCCGTGACCGCTGCTCAGTCAGGGCACGGCCGAAGACCGCCGCGCCTAACAGTACCCCCCCCCCCCCTTGAGGAGGGGTTAAAGAACCCCTAGAGCCAGGTTTCTGAGGAAACTCCTGAAAGAAAATCCTCTTCAGCTTGGGAGCATGTAAATCTTCATCCAACACCCAAGATCTTTCTTCAGGGCCATAACCTTTCCAGTGGACCAAAAAATAGAGCCGACCCCAAGAAAGCTTAGAATCTAAAACCTTCTCCACCAAGAACTCTTGTTGCCCCAGAACATCCACCGGAGATCTACCCTGGGAAGTCCTCCGAGGAAATCTCCTGGAAGAAAAATACTGTTTCAAAAGAGAACAGTGAAAAGTATTGCCAATTTTGAGAGATCTCGGCAAGCGTAGCCGAAAAGCAACTGGGTTGACCTTCTTAATGATAAGGAATGGTCCAATAAATTTGGGTCCCAATCTAGCCGAAGGTTGTCGGAGCTTGATGTTGCGAGTTGACAACCATACTTTATCTCCCACCTTAAAAGTGCAAGGACGTCGGAGCCTATCAGAAAATTTATTTTCTCGGAAGGCAGCTTTTCTCAAGGCAAGGTGCACCTTTCTCCAAATTGTTCTGAGATGGGAGGTTAAGGTCAACGAGGAGACTGGAGAATGAGGAAAAAAAGAGTTGGCTCTAGGATGAAAGCCAAAGACTGAAAAGAATGGGGACTCCTTGGTGGAAGAATGACAAGAGTTATTATAAGCAAATTCGGCTAACGGAAGAAATTCAGACCAATCATTCTGGAGTTTGGCCGAATACAACCGTAAATACTGTTTTAATGACTGGTTAACTCGTTCGGTTTGTCCGTTAGATTGTGGATGGTACCCAGATGTTAAAGAGAGTTTCATATTTAATGAGGCACAAAAACGTTTCCAGAAACGAGCAATGAATTGCGGACCCCGATCAGAGACAATATCCCTGGGCAACCCATGGAGCCTGAACACATGACGGAGAAACAAGACTGCCAACCCTTGAGCAGAGGGTAATCGGGGAAGAGAAATGAAATGAGCCATCTTACTAAAACGATCTACTACCACCCAAATGACTCGAAATCCGGCTGAAAGAGGAAGGTCCACCACGAAATCCATGGATATATGTGACCATGGCCTGAGAGGAACGGCTAAAGGTACGAGTTGCCCGATCGGCAATGAACGAGGAACCTTATGCCGTGCACAAACCTGACAGGAATGGACAAATTCCCTTACATCTTTAGAAAGACTAGGCCACCACACCGAGCGAGAGACTAACTCTAAGGTCTTAGTGATACCTGGATGACCAGAGACTTTGTTGTCATGAAACTCAGCTAAAACAGTGCCTCTCAGAAATTCAGGGACAAAGAGACGATCAGCAGGAGTCGGTTTAGGAGCCTGCTGTTGAAGCTGGACTAACTGAGTAAATAAATCCTGTGTGAGGCCTGCCCGGATGACAGATGATGGAACTATGGGGGTAGTAGCAGGATGGTTATTGTGAACCGGAAGAAAACAACGTGACAGGGCATCAGCTTTAGTATTTTTGGAACCGGGCCTGAAGGTGATAATAAACCTGAAACGAGTAAAAAACAATGCCCAACGTGCCTGCCGAGCATTAAGCCGTTTAGCTGACTCAATATACTGCAGGTTCTTATGGTCAGTAAACACTGTAATGGTATGCCTAGCTCCCTCCAGCCAATGCCTCCACTCCTCAAAAGCCCATTTAACTGCCAGCAATTCTCGATTACCAACGTCATAGTTGGATTCTGCGGAGGAGAATTTCCTGGACATGAAGGCACAAGGGTGTAATTCCTGAGACTCCGGATCTTCCTGAGATAGGATAACCCCCACTCCAACCTCTGAGGCATCTACCTCGACTATAAAGGGGAGCTCCGGGTTAGGGTGCCTGAGAACAGGAGACGAGACAAAGGCCTGCTTTAAGGCCCGAAAGGCAGACTCGGCTGCAGGCGACCAATTGGAAGGGTCCGCTGCTTTTTTAGTCAATGCTACTATAGGAGCGACCAAATCAGAAAAGGTATGAATGAACCGCATATAATAGTTTGCAAACCCTAAAAAGCGCTGAATTGCTTTTAAATTTGTGGGTTGTGCCCAATTAAGGATGGCCTGGAGTTTTTTCGGTTCCATGAAAAATCCCTGGGGAGAAATAATATACCCCAAGAAGGACACTTCCGTGATGTGAAAATCACATTTCTCTAGTTTTGCGTATAAATGATTCTCCCGTAGTTTTTGAAGAACCAGACGCACATGGGTAATATGTTGTTCCATAGACTCAGAATAAATCAAAATGTCGTCTAAATAAATGACAACGAACTTTCCAAGAAAGTCACGAAGAACATCATTGATGAGGTCTTGAAATACCGCAGGAGCATTTGACAGCCCAAAGGGCATCACCAGGTATTCACAATGACCCGACTGTGTGCTGAAAGCCGTCTTCCACTCATCCCCAGATCTTATTCGGATGAGATTGTAAGCTCCTCTAAGATCGATTTTTGAGAAGATAACGGCAGAGCGTAACTGATCAAAAAGTACTGAAATCAAAGGCAAAGGGTAGGTGTTTTTAACAGAAATTTTATTCAGAGCCCGAAAATCTATACATGGTCTGAGCGACCCATCTTTTTTCTCAACAAAAAAGAATCCTGCACTCAAAGGAGATTTCGAAGGCCTAATGAAGCCTTTTTTCAGGCTTTCCTGGATATAATTATCCATAGCCGTGGTTTCTGGCCCGGAGAGGGCATATAATCTCCCCTTAGGTAAAGTGGCCCCGGGAACTAAATCTATAGCGCAGTCATAGGACCGATGGGGAGGCAGAACGTCCGCATTACCCTTGGAAAACACATCAGCAAAATCCTGATATTCCAGAGGAATAAGTTCTGGGGTAACTGCCGCAACCCGGACAGGATGGGAAATACACTCCTTAACACAAAAAGGACCCCACTGGGAAATCTCCCCAGACCGCCAATCTATGGTGGGATTATGAAAGGCAAGCCAGGGGTGACCCAAAACTACTGGAACTGCCGGACAATGTGTAAGGTAAAATTCTATTTCTTCTGAATGTAGGGCCCCCACTGTCAGCAATACTGGAGGTGTGCGGTGAGTAATAACCCCATTGGAAAGCGGACCCCCATCCAAGCCGTGCATGGTGATACGTCTATCTAAGGGTATCAGTGGAACGCCTAAAGCCTTAGCCCAAGCTAAATCCATAAAATTTCCTGCAGCTCCACTGTCGACGAAGGCCGACACCAACGAACCGAGGCTGCCAAAGGAAATCTTTACCGGAACTAATAGAGAATTATTAGAGGAGATTAACTGCAGACCCAAGTGAACCCCCTCACAATTCACTTGGTCAGAGCGTTTCCCGGCTTGTTCGGGCAGTTACGTGCGATATGTCCCTTACCACCACAATACAAACAGAGACCAGAACTTAACCTTCTGGTTCTTTCCTCTGGGGACAGCCGGGAGAGACCCATTTGCATGGGCTCCTCGACGTCCTCAGGAAAAGTATATACACATGGATTAGGCCTAAAAGTTGTTCCTCTTTCAGCCCTCCGCTCTCGGAGACGACGATCAATTTTAATAGCGAGCTCCATGAGTTTGTCTAGAGTCTCAGGAGCGGGGTACTGAAGGAGACTGTCTTTAATCACTTCCGACAGTCCGAGGCGAAACTGACTGC
The DNA here is from genome assembly GCF_028390025.1 of Pseudophryne corroboree. Classification (NCBI taxonomy): domain Eukaryota; kingdom Metazoa; phylum Chordata; class Amphibia; order Anura; family Myobatrachidae; genus Pseudophryne; species Pseudophryne corroboree. Next base: position 4,139,966 of record NC_086447.1, on the reverse strand, counting down.
GCAGGGCCGGGTCATTCCAGCCACAGTCATTCGACCAACGGCGAAATTAGGTACAATACACCTCTGCTGGATTTTTGCCTTGCTTAAGGGCACGCAGGTGACTCTCAGCTGATGCTTCTCTATCTGGGTCGTCATATAAGTGGCCTAAGGATTTAAAAAAGGCGTCTACTGATAACAAAGCAGCATCATCCGCTCTTAGCCCAAACGCCCAGGTCTGTGGATCACCCTGAAGTAGAGACATCACAATCCCGACCCGCTGAGACTCAGTACCAGAGGAACGGGGCCTTAAACAAAAATAAAGCTTACAAGCTTCCTTAAAATTAAAAAAATCCTTTCGGTTACCCGAAAAATGGTCAGGTAAATGCATCTTTGGTTCTGGAACCATACTCGGGGAGGCTCGCAAAAGATCTTCCAGCGATCTCACCCGAAGAGTAAGGTCCTGAACCATCTGAGTTAATTCCTGTATTTGGTTAACCAAAAGCTGACTGGGGTTTGGCCCTAAACCTGCCGGATTCATGAGGCCGAATTTCTAGGCCCACCAATACAACGGAAAAAATTAAACCCCTTTTTTTTTTTTTTTATGTGGGCCGGTGATAATGTTACGATCCTGATGCTCAGGACAGGGGAGATCTTATGTAGTGAGTCCTGAGCACCAAGACGGAATGCTGGGATAGGGAAATGGAATGGAAATAGCCCCTAGCACCCTACCTCCGTTGTCTTACCCGTGTTATCAATTCACGCCTGAACGACTATGGTTTCTTGGGCCCATGGCAGCCGCGTTTGAAGGGCGGATTAGGTCTGCCCAACTCCGATGCCCCCTCAGGTCTTAAAGAGAGACAAGGCGTGAACTGAGACAGGGTAATAACAAGGGGACCTCTAACTGAAACAACCACGCTAGGGGCTATAAACTACCTAAAAACTAAACGTATGTGCGGCACGCCGCCAAAGGAAAAAGAACTACAAAGAAACCACTGTCCACTCCCCTACACGGCACCGCCAAGTTCCGGGGAGGACAGTGAAAGCGGAAACCTCCGCAAATGCACCAATTCACAGTAAAGTAAACACTAAGCGGCATAGGCCGCAACACGCGGCAGAAGCCGCTATTCACGAAACCGGGCGAGAACCCCAGATGACAAACAGGTTGGCAAGGACTAGAAGGATTCCCAGGACCGGCTTCGGACCTCCAAAGTACCAAAGGGCAGGGAGCAAGATCCACCAAACACGGCTGACAGGAACAGAATTCTGCAAGGCAGGAACAGCATACAAGAAGCTATCACCGGCGGGGCAGCAGTGTGCTGGCTCACATAAAAAGGCCCTGCTGGCCAATAACAGGAGGGCCAGCAGGACCAGCCCCCAGACCCTAATTACTAGTTGCCGTGCAGCTGCCCTGCTGCACGAGCAACCTAATTAACTATTCTTAGCAACGGGAACGCGGTCCACCTGTGGCGTCCCCGTTGCTATGCACCCGGCGGCCCTGCACGCACGGCGTCCTGCGTTGCCAGGGACCCGGCGGCTATCGTGCGCACGGCGTCCTGGCGTTGCTAGGCGCCGTGCGGGGGACAGGGAAGGAGAGAGGCGCGGCGGCCGTGACCGCTGCTCAGTCAGGGCACGGCCAAAGACCGCCGCGCCTAACAGAAACTCACATTGTAGCACACTGAATGAGCCGAAATTCACATTGTAGCACACTGAATGAGCCGAAATTCACATTATAGCACACGGTACGAGCCGAAACTCACATTGTAGCACACTGAATGAGCCGGAATTCACATTGTAGCACACTGAATGAGCCGGAATTCACATTGTAGCACACTGAATGAGCCGGAATTCACATTGTAGCACACTGAATGAGGCGAAACTCACATTGTAGCACACCGAATGAGCCGAAATTCACATTGTAGCACACCGAATGAGCTGAAATTCACATTGTAGCACACTAAATGAGCCGAAATTCATCTTGTAGCACACTGAATGAGCTGAAATTCACCTTGTAGCACACTGAATGAGCCGAAATTCACATTGTAGCACACTTAATGAGCCGACAGTCACATTGTAGCACACTGAATGAGCCGAAATTCACATTATAGCACACGGTACGAGCCGAAACTCACATTGTAGCACACTGAATGAGCCGAAACTCACATTGTAGCACACAGAATGAGCCGAAACTCACATTGTAGCACACTGAATGAGCTGAAATTCACCTTGTAGCACACTGAATGAGCCGAAATTCACATTGTAGCACACTTAATGAGCCGACAGTCACATTGTAGCACACTGAATGAGCCGAAATTCACATTATAGCACACGGTACGAGCCGAAACTCACATTGTAGCACACGGTACGAGCCGAAACTCACATTGTAGCACACTGAATGAGCCGAAACTCACATTGTAGCACACAGAATGAGCCGTAATTCACCTTGTAGCACACTGAATGAGCCGAAATTCACATTGTAGCACACTGAATGAGCCGAAATTCACATTATAGCACACTGAATGAGCCGAAATTCACATTATAGCACACGGTACGAGCCGAAACTTACATTGTAGCACACTGAATGAGCCGAAATTTACATTATAGCACACGGTTCGAGCCGAAACTCACATTGTAGCACAATGAATGAGCCGAAATTCACCTTGTAGCACAATGAATGAGCCGAAACTCACATTGTAGCACACTGAATGAGCCGAAATTCACATTATAGCACACGGTTCGAGCCGAAACTCACATTGTAGCACAATGAATGAGCCGAAATTCACCTTGTAGCACACTGAATGAGCCGAAATTCACCTTGTAGCACACTGAATGAGCCGAAATTCACATTATAGCACACTGAATGAGCCGACATTCACATTGTAGCACAATGAATGAGCCGAAACTCACATTGTAGCACACTGAATGAGCCGAAATTCACATTATAGCACACTGAATGAGCCGACATTCCCATTGTAGTACACTGAATGAGCCGAAATTCACCTTGTACCATACTGAATGAGCCGAAATTCACCTTGTACCATACTGAATGAGCCGAAACTCACATTGTAGCACACTGAATGATCCGAAATTCACATTGTAGCACACTGAATGAGCCAAAATTCACATTGTAGCACACTGAATGAGCCGAAACTCACATTGTAGCACACTGAATGAGCCGAAATTCACATTATAGCACACTGAATGAGCCGAAATTCACATTGTAGCACACTGAATGAGCCGAAACTCACATTGTAGCACACTGAATGAGCCGAAATTCACATTATAGCACACTGAATGAGCCGAAATTCACATTGTAGCACACTGAATGAGCCAAAACTCACATTGTAGCACACTGAATGAGATGAAATTCACATTGTAGCACACTGAATGAGCCGAAATTCACATTATAGCACACTGAATGAGAAGAAATTCACCTTGTAGCACACTAAATGAGCCGAAATTCACATTATAGCACACTGAATGAGCCGAAATTCACATTGTAGCACACTGAATGAGCCGAAACTCACATTGTAGCACACTGAATGAGCCGAAATTCACATTATAGCACACTGAATGAGCCGAAATTCACATTGTAGCACACTGAATGAGCCGAAACTCACATTGTAGCACACTGAATGAGATGAAATTCACATTGTAGCACACTGAATGAGCCGAAATTCACATTATAGCACACTGAATGAGAAGAAATTCACCTTGTAGCACACTGAATGAGCCGAAATTCACATTATAGCACACTGAATGAGAAGAAATTCACATTATAGCACACTGAATGAGCCGAAATTCACATTATAGCACACGGTACGAGCCGAAACTCACATTGTAGCACACTGAATGAGCCGAAATTCACATTATAGCACACGGTTCGAGCCGAAACTCACATTGTAGCACAATGAATGAGCCGAAATTCACCTTGTAGCACAATGAATGAGCCGAAACTCACATTGTAGCACACTGAATGAGCCGAAATTCACATTATAGCACACGGTTCGAGCCGAAACTCACATTGTAGCACAATGAATGAGCCGAAATTCACATTGTAGCACACTGAATGAGCCGAAATTCACCTTGTAGCACACTGAATGAGCCGAAATTCACATTATAGCACACTGAATGAGCCGACATTCACATTGTAGCACACTGAATGCGCCGAAATTCACCTTGTACCATACTGAATGAGCCGAAATTCACCTTGTACCATACTGAATGAGCCGAAATTCACCTTGTAGCACACTGAATGATCCGAAATTCACATTATAGCACATTGAATGAGCCGAAACTCACATTGTAGCACACTGAATGATCCGAAATTCACATTGTAGCACACTGAATGAACCGAAATTCACATTGTAGCACACTGAATGAGCCGAAACTCACATTGTAGCACACTGAATGAGCCGAAATTCACATTATAGCACACTGAATGAGCCGAAATTCACATTGTAGCACACTGAATGAGCCGAAACTCACATTGTAGCACACTGAATGAGCCGAAATTCACATTATAGCACACTGAATGAGCCGAAATTCACATTGTAGCACACTGAATGAGCCAAAACTCACATTGTAGCACACTGAATGAGCCGAAATTCACATTATAGCACACTGAATGAGCCGAAATTCACATTGTAGCACACTGAATGAGCCGGAATTCACATTATAGCACACTGAATGAGCCGAAATTCACATTGTAGCACACTGAATGAGCCGGAATTCACATTATAGCACACTGAATGAGAAGAAATTCACCTTGTAGCACACTGAATGAGCTGAAATTTTGACAGCAGGGACAGCCAGAGTGACGACAGGGAGAGAGACAGGGAGAGAGAGAGTGACAACAGGGAGAGAGACAGGGAGAGAGAGAGTGACAACAGGGAGAGAGACAGGGAGAGAGAGAGTGACAACAGGGAGAGAGACAGGGAGAGAGAGAGTGACAACAGGGAGAGAGAGAGTGACGACAGTGACGACAGGGAGAGAGAGTGACGACAGTGAGAGAGTGACAACAGTGACGACAGGGAGAGAGAGTGATGACAGGGAGAGAGAGTGATGACAGGGAGAGAGAGTGACGATAGTGACGATAGGGAGAGAGAGTGACAACACGGAGAGAGAGTGACGACAGTGACGACAGGGAGAGAGAGTGACGACAGGGAGAGAGAGTGATGACAGGGAGAGAGAGTGACGACAGGGAGAGAGAGTGATGACAGGGAGAGAGAGTGATGACAGGGAGAGAGAGTGACGATAGTGACAGGGAGAGAGAGTGACAACACGGAGAGAGAGTGACGACAGTGACGACAGGGAGAGAGAGTGACGACAGTGACGACACGGAGAGAGAGTGACGACAGTGACGACAGGGAGAGAGAGTGACGACAGTGACGACACTGAGAGAGAGTGACGACAGGGAGGAAGAGTGACGACAGTGACGACAGGGAGAGAGAGTGATGACAGTGAGAGAGAGTGACGACACTGAGAGAGAGTGACGACAGGGAAAGAGAGTGATGACAGTGACGACAGGGAGAGAGAGTGACGTCAGTGACGACAGGGAGAGAGAGTGACGACAGTGACGACACGGAGAGAGAGTGACGACAGGGAGGGAGAGTGACGACAGTGACGACGGAGAGAGAGTGACGACAGTGACGACAGGGAGAGAGAGTGACGACACGGAGAGAGAGTGATGACAGGGAGAGAGAGTGATGACAGTGACGACAGGGAGAGAGAGTGACGTCAGTGACGACAGGGAGAGAGAGTGACGACAGTGACGACACGGAGAGAGAGTGACGACAGGGAGGGAGAGTGACGACAGTGACGACGGAGAGAGAGTGACGACAGTGACGACAGGGAGAGAGAGTGACAACACGGAGAGAGAGTGATGACAGGGAGAGAGAGTGACGACAGTGACGACGGAGAGAGAGTGACGACAGTGACGACAGGGAGAGAGAGTGATGACAGGGAGAGAGGTGACAGCAGAGGAACATTACCTAATTTGTTGCTGGTGGCTGGCAGCGGTGAGCGATGGGCTGCTGGCGGCGGGCGGCTGGTGGCTGGCAGCGAGCAGCGTGTGGTGAGCGGCTGGCGGCAGCTGGAGGTGAGCGACGTGCGGTGGGCACCGGCCACCGCACAGGGACAGGGAGCACAATGTGCAGCAGGATGGCCACTTCCCTCGCCTCCTGCTGCACTTTCAGTGCATTTCCGCCCCACTTCGACCACTATATATATATATATATATATATATTAGAGATGAGCGCCTGAAATTTTTCGGGTTTTGTGTTTTGGTTTTGGGTTCGGTTCCGCGGCCGTGTTTTGGGTTCGACCGCGTTTTGGCAAAACCTCACCGAATTTTTTTTGTCGGATTCGGGTGTGTTTTGGATTCGGGTGTTTTTTTCAAAAAACCCTAAAAAACAGCTTAAATCATAGAATTTGGGGGCAATTTTGATCCCAAAGTATTATTAACCTCAAAAAACATAATTTACACTCATTTTCAGCCTATTCTGAACACATCACACCTCACAATATTATTTTTAGTCCTAAAATTTGCACCGAGGTCGCTGTGTGAGTAAGATAAGCGACCCTAGTGGCCGACACAAACACCGGGCCCATCTAGGAGTGGCACTGCAGTGTCACGCAGGATGTCCCTTCCAAAAAACCCTCCCCAAACAGCACATGACGCAAAGAAAAAAAGAGGCGCAATGAGGTAGCTGACTGTGTGAGAAAGATAAGCGACCCTAGTGGCCGACACAAACACCGGGCCCATCTAGGAGTGGCACTGCAGTGTCACGCAGGATGTCCCTTCCAAAAAACCCTCCCCAATCAGCACATGATGCAAAGAAAAAGAAAAGAAAAAAGAGGTGCAAGATGGAATTATCCTTGGGCCCTCCCACCCACCCTTATGTTGTATAAACAAAACAGGACATGCACACTTTAACCAACCCATCATTTCAGTGACAGGGTCTGCCACACGACTGTGACTGATATGACGGGTTGGTTTGGACCCCCCCCAAAAAAGAAGCAATTAATCTCTCCTTGCACAAACTGGCTCTACAGAGGCAAGATGTCCACCTCATCTTCACCCTCCGATATATCACCGTGTACATCCCCCTCCTCACAGATTATCAATTCGTCCCCACTGGAATCCACCATCTCAGCTCCCTGTGTACTTTGTGGAGGCAATTGCTGCTGGTCAATGTCTCCGCGGAGGAATTGATTATAATTCATTTTAATGAACATCATCTTCTCCACATTTTCTGGAAGTAACCTCGTACGCCGATTGCTGACAAGGTGAGCGGCGGCACTAAACACTCTTTCGGAGTACACACTTGTGGGAGGGCAACTTAGGTAGAATAAAGCCAGTTTGTGCAAGGGCCTCCAAATTGCCTCTTTTTCCTGCCAGTATAAGTACGGACTGTGTGACGTGCCTACTTGGATGCGGTCACTCATATAATCCTCCACCATTCTATCAATGTTGAGAGAATCATATGCAGTGACAGTAGACGACATGTCCGTAATCGTTGTCAGGTCCTTCAGTCCGGACCAGATGTCAGCATCAGCAGTCGCTCCAGACTGCCCTGCATCACCGCCAGCGGGTGGGCTCGGAATTCTGAGCCTTTTCCTCGCACCCCCAGTTGCGGGAGAATGTGAAGGAGGAGATGTTGACAGGTCGCGTTCCGCTTGACTTGACAATTTTGTCACCAGCAGGTCTTTCAACCCCAGCAGACCTGTGTCTGCCGGAAAGAGAGATCCAAGGTAGGCTTTAAATCTAGGATCGAGCACGGTGGCCAAAATGTAGTGCTCTGATTTCAACAGATTGACCACCCGTGAATCCTTGTTAAGCGAATTAAGGGCTGCATCCACAAGTCCCACATGCCTAGCGGAATCGCTCCGTGTTAGCTCCTTCTTCAATGCCTCCAGCTTCTTCTGCAAAAGCCTGATGAGGGGAATGACCTGACTCAGGCTGGCAGTGTCTGAACTGACTTCACGTGTGGCAAGTTCAAAGGGCATCAGAACCTTGCACAACGTTGAAATCATTCTCCACTGCACTTGAGACAGGTGCATTCCATCTCCTATATCGTGCTCAATTGTATAGGCTTGAATGGCCTTTTGCTGCTCCTCCAACCTCTGAAGCATATAGAGGGTTGAATTCCACCTCGTTACCACTTCTTGCTTCAGATGATGGCAGGGCAGGTTCAGTAGTTTTTGGTGGTGCTCCAGTCTTCTGTACGTGGTGCCTGTACGCCGAAAGTGTCCCGCAATTTTTCTGGCCACCGACAGCATCTCTTGCACGCCCCTGTCGTTTTTTAAAAAATTCTGCACCACCAAATTCAAGGTATGTGCAAAACATGGGACGTGCTGGAATTTGCCCATATTTAATGCACACACAATATTGCTGGCGTTGTCCGATGCCACAAATCCACAGGAGAGTCCAATTGGGGTAAGCCATTCCGCGATGATCTTCCTCAGTTGCCGTAAGAGGTTTTCAGCTGTGTGCGTATTCTGGAAAGCGGTGATACAAAGCGTAGCCTGCCTAGGAAAGAGTTGGCGTTTGCGAGATGCTGCTACTGGTGCCGCCGCTGCTGTTTTTGTGGCGGGAGTCCATACATCTACCCAGTGGGCTGTCACAGTCATATAGTCCTGACCCTGCCCTGCTCCACTTGTCCACATGTCCGTGGTTAAGTGGACATTGGGTACAACTGCATTTTTTAGGACACTGGTGAGTCTTTTTCTGACGTCCGTGTACATTCTCGGTATCGCCTGCCTAGAGAAGTGGAACCTAGATGGTATTTGGTAACGGGGGCACACTGCCTCAATAAATTGTCTAGTTCCCTGTGAACTAACGGCGGATACCGGACGCACGTCTAACACCAACATAGTTGTCAAGGACTCAGTTATCCGCTTTGCAGTAGGATGACTGCTGTGATATTTCATCTTCCTCGCAAAGGACTGTTGAACAGTCAATTGCTTACTGGAAGTAGTACAAGTGGGCTTACGACTTCCCCTCTGGGATGACCATCGACTCCCAGCGGCAACAACAGCAGCGCCAGCAGCAGTAGGCGTTACACGCAAGGATGCATCGGAGGAATCACAGGCAGGAGAGGACTCGTCAGACTTGCCAGTGACATGGCCTGCAGGACTATTGGCATTCCTGGGGAAGGAGGAAATTGACACTGAGGGAGTTGGTGGGGTGGTTTGCGTGAGCTTGGTTACAAGAGGAAGGGATTTACTGGTCAGTGGACTGCTTCCGCTGTCACCCAAAGTTTTTGAACTTGTCACTGACTTATTATGAATGCGCTGCAGGTGACGTATAAGGGAGGATGTTCCGAGGTGGTTAACGTCCTTACCCCTACTTATTACAGCTTGACAAAGGGAACACACGGCTTGACACCTGTTGTCCGCATTTCTGGTGAAATACCTCCACACCGAAGAGCTGATTTTTTTGGTATTTTCACCTGGCATGTCAACGGCCATATTCCTCCCACGGACAACAGGTGTCTCCACGGGTGCCTGACTTAAACAAACCACCTCACCATCAGAATTCTCCTGGTCAATTTCCTCCCCAGCGCCAGCAACACCCATATCCTCCTCATCCTGGTGTACTTCAACACTGACATCTTCAATCTGACTATCAGGAACTGGACTGCGGGTGCTCCTTCCAGCACTTGCAGGGGGCATGCAAATAGTGGAAGGCGCATGCTCTTCACGTCCAGTGTTGGGAAGGTCAGGCATCGCAAACGACACAATTGGACTCTCCTTGTGGATTTGGGATTTCAAAGAACGCACAGTTCTTTGCGGTGCTTTTGCCAGCTTGAGTCTTTTCAGTTTTCTAGCGAGAGGCTGAGTGCTTCCATCCTCATGTGAAGCTGAACCACTAGCCATGAACATAGGCCAGGGCCTCAGCCGTTCCTTGCCACTCCGTGTGGTAAATGGCATATTGGCAAGTTTACGCTTCTCCTCCGACAATTTTATTTTAGGTTTTGGAGTCCTTTTTTTTCTGATATTTGGTGTTTTGGATTTGACATGCTCTGTACTATGACATTGGGCATCGGCCTTGGCAGACGACGTTGCTGGCATTTCATCGTCTCGGCCATGACTAGTGGCAGCAGCTTCAGCACGAGGTGGAAGTGGATCTTGATCTTTCCCTAATTTTGGAACCTCAACTTTTTTGTTCTCCATATTTTATAGGCAGAACTAAAAGGCACCTCAGGTAAACAATGGAGATGGATGGATTGGATACTAGTATACAATTATGGACGGACTGCCACGGTTAGGTGGTATAAAAAAACCACGGTTAGGTGGTATATATTATAATAATAATACAATTATGGATGGACGGACTGCCTGCCGACTGCCGACACAGAGGTAGCCACAGCCGTGAACTACCGCACTGTACACTGGTTGATAAAGAGATAGTAGTATACTCGTAACAACTAGTATGACACTATGACGACGGTATAAAGAAAGAAAAAAAAATACCACAGTTAGGTGGTATATATTATAATAATAATACAATTATGGATGGACGGACTGCCTGCCGACTGCCGACACAGAGGTAGCCACAGCCGTGAACTACCGCACTGTACACTGGTTGATAAAGAGATAGTAGTATACTCGTAACAACTAGTATGACACTATGACGACGGTATAAAGAAAGAAAAAAAAATACCACAGTTAGGTGGTATATATTATAATAATAATACAATTATGGATGGACGGACTGCCTGCCGACTGCCGACACAGAGGTAGCCACAGCCGTGAACTACCGCACTGTACACTGGTTGATAAAGAGATAGTAGTATACTCGTAACAACTAGTATGACACTATGACGACGGTATAAAGAAAGAAAAAAAAATACCACAGTTAGGTGGTATATATTATAATAATAATACAATTATGGATGGACGGACTGCCTGCCGACTGCCGACACAGAGGTAGCCACAGCCGTGAACTACCGCACTGTACACTGGTTGATAAAGAGATAGTAGTATACTCGTAACAACTAGTATGACACTATGACGACGGTATAAAGAATGAAAAAAAAACCACGGTTAGGTGGTATATATTATAATAATAATACAATTATGGATGGACGGACTGCCTGCCGACTGCCGACACAGAGGTAGCCACAGCCGTGAACTACCGCACTGTACACTGGTTGATAAAGAGATAGTAGTATACTCGTAACAACTAGTATGACACTATGACGACGGTATAAAGAATGAAAAAAAAACCACGGTTAGGTGGTATATATTATAATAATAATACAATTATGGATGGACGGACTGCCTGCCGACTGCCGACACAGAGGTAGCCACAGCCGTGAACTACCGCACTGTACACTGGTTGATAAAGAGATAGTAGTATACTCGTAACAACTAGTATGACACTATGACGACGGTATAAAGAATGAAAAAAAAACCACGGTTAGGTGGTATATATTATAATAATAATACAATTATGGATGGACGGACTGCCTGCCGACTGCCGACACAGAGGTAGCCACAGCCGTGAACTACCGCACTGTACACTGGTTGATAAAGAGATAGTAGTATACTCGTAACAACTAGTATGACACTATGACGACGGTATAAAGAAAGAAAAAAAAATACCACGGTTAGGTGGTATATATTGTAATACAATTATGGATGGACGGACTGCCTGCCGAGTTCCGACTGCCGACACAGAGGTAGCCACAGCCGTGAACTACCGCACTGTACTGTGTCTGCTGCTAATATAGACTGGTTGATAAAGAGATAGTATACAATACATACAACAATATACTACTATACTGGTGGTCAGGCACTGGTCACCACTAGTCACACTGGCAGTGGCACTCCTGCAGCAAAAGTGTGCACTGTTTAATTTTAAATTAATATAATATTATGTACTCCTGGGGGCTCCTGCTATAACAACCTGCAGTGCTCCCCAGTCTCCCCCACAATTATTATAAGCTTTGCCTTTTATACATTGATGTGCAGCACACTGGGCTGAGCTGAGTGCACACAGACTGAGTCACACTGTGTGACTGGCTGCTGCTGTGTATCGTTTTTTTTCAGGCAGAGAACGGATATAGCAGAGAACGGATATATATTAAAATAAATAAAAGTTAACTAACAACAACTGCACTGGTCACTGTGGTAAACTCTGTCTGACTCTGCACAATCTCTCTCTCTCTTCTAATCTAATTTCTAATGGAGAGGACGCCAGCCACGTCCTCTCCCTATCAATCTCAATGCACGTGTGAAAATGGCGGCGACGCGCGGCTCCTTATATAGAATCCGAGTCTCGCGAGAATCCGACAGCGTCATGATGACGTTCGGGCGCGCTCGGGTTAACCGAGCAAGGCGGGAGGATCCGAGTCTGCTCGGACCCGTAAAAAAAACATGAAGTTCGTGCGGGTTCGGTTTCAGAGAAACCGAACCCGCTCATCTCTAATATATATGTATATATATACACATACATACATGTGTGTGTGTGTATATATATATACACACATGCACACACATACATAAATACATATATACCACATTCAAACATACATACACAAACACACACATACATATACACAAGTACACATCCATACATACATACATACTGTACATACACCAGTGCACAAACACACAGGCATACTGTACATACAAACATACAAATACACACATCAACACTGGCTGCAAACTTACATGATCCAACAGGGCCTGGGAGCAGAAGGACGGCAGAGTGAGGACGGAGCGGAGGGAGCTGCTGTTGCTGAGCATGCGCAGCCAGCAGCTCCCCCGGCACATTCTGCAAGCAGAGAGCTCCACAGCTCTCTCTTGCTGCTGCAGCTCCGCGGTCGCGATCGAGGTAGCGGCTTTTGCTGAGACGGAGACAAAGCTGTCTCCGTCTCAAAATAGAAATCTCGGCTCATCAGGGGGGTTTCCAGGTACTCGGAAACCCCCCCTGCGTGCGCCACTGCCCAGCTCCTATATATAATACAGCATAACACCCAGATCCTATATATAATACAGTATAACACCCAGCTCCTATATAGAATACAGTATAACACCCAGATCCTATATAATACAGTATAACACCCAGCTCCTATATATAATACAGTATAACGCCCAGCTCCTATATATAATACATATAACACCCAGCTCCTATATATAATATAGTATAACACCCAGCTCCTATATATAATACATATAACACCCAGCTCCTATATATAATACAGTATAACGCCCAGCTCCTATATATAATACAGTATAATGCCCAGCTCCTATATATAATACAGTATAACACCCAGTCCCTATATATAATACAGTATAACGCCCAGCTCCTATATATAATACATATAACACCCAGCTCCTATATATAACATAGTATAACACCCAGCTCCTATATATAATACATATAACACCCAGCTCCTATATATAATACAGTATAACACACAGCTCCTATATATAATACAGTATAACACCAAGCTCCTATATATAATACATATAGCACCCAGCTCCTATATATATAATATAGTATATCACACAGCTCCTATATATAATACAGTATAACACCCAGTTCCTATATATAATACAGTATAACACCCAGCTTCTATATATAATACAGTATAACACCTGGCTCCTATATATAATACAGTAAAACATCCATGTCATATATATATAATGTATTATAACACCCAGCTCCTATATATAATACATATAGCACCCAGCTCCTATATATATAATATAGTATATCACACAGCTCCTATATATAATACAGTATAACACCCAGTTCCTATATATAATACAGTATAACACCCAGCTTCTATATATAATACAGTATAACACCTGGCTCCTATATATAATACAGTATAACACCCATGTCATATATATATAATATATTATAACACCCAGCTCCTATATATAATACATATAACACCCAGCTCCTATATATAATACAGTATAACACCCAGCTCCTATATATAATACAGTATAACACCAGCTCATATATAATACAGTATAACACCCTGCTCCTACAGATAATACAGTATAACACCCAGCTCCTATATAATACATATAACACCCAGCTCCTATATAATACAGTATAACACCCAGCTCCTATATATAATACAGCATAACACCCAGATCCTATATATAATACATATAACTAGAGATGAGCGGGTTCGGTTCCTCGGAATCCGAACCCCCCCGAACTTCAGCCTTTTTACACGGGTCCGAGGCAGACTCGGATCTTCCCGCCTTGCTCGGCTAACCCGAGCGCGCCCGAACGTCATCATCCCGCTGTCGGATTCTCGCGAGGCTCGTATTCTATCGCGAGACTCGGATTCTATATAAGGAGCCGCGCGTCGCCGCCATTTTCACACGTGCATTGAGATTGATAGGGAGAGGACGTGGCTGGCGTCCTCTCCGTTTAGATAGAGAGTGAGACACTTGATTTACTAGTAATTTAATTTTAGTAATTTTGGGGAGCATTAGGAGTACTCAGAGAGTGCAGAGTATTGCTGATAGTTATACTAGTGACCACCAGTTTTATTTATTATTTAAAATCCGTTCTCTGCCTGAAAAAAAAGATACACAGTCACATACCATATCTGTGCTCAGCCTCAGTGTGCTGCATGATAATATCATCTATGTATATCTGACTGTGCTGAGTGCTCACTGCTCACACAGCTTAATTGTGGGGGAGACTGGGGAGCAGTTATAGCAGGAGTACAGTGCACACTTTTGCTGCCAGTGTGACTGACCAGTGACCACCAGTATATTGTCTGCCTGAAAAAGTTAAACACTCGTGTGGTGTTTTTTTATTTTATTCTATAAACGCATTCTGCTGACAGACAGTGTCCAGCAGGTCCGTCATTCATTATATTATAATATATACCTGCAGTAGTGATATATATATATTTTTTATATCATTATCATCCAGTCTATACTAGCAGACGCAGTACGGTAGTCCACGGCTGTAGCTACCTCTGTGTCGGCAGCGCTCGTCCATAATTGTATACCTACCTGTGGTGGGTTTTTTTTTCCTATCTTCTTCATACTAGTAGTTTAGGAGTCTGCTGCTGACAGTGTCCAGCAGGTCCGTCATTATATAATATATACCTGTCCTGCAGTAGTGATATATATATATTTTTTATATCATTATCATCCAGTCTATACTAGCAGACGCAGTACGGTAGTCCACGGCTGTAGCTACCTCTGTGTCGGCAGCGCTCGTCCATAATTGTATACCTACCTGTGGTGGGTTTTTTTTTCCTATCTTCTTCATACTAGTAGTTTAGGAGTCTGCTGCTGACAGTGTCCAGCAGGTCCGTCATTATATAATATATACCTGTCCTGCAGTAGTGATATATATATATTTTTTATATCATTATCATCCAGTCTATACTAGCAGACGCAGTACGGTAGTCCACGGCTGTAGCTACCTCTGTGTCGGCAGTGCTCGTCCATAATTGTATACCTACCTGTGGTGGGTTTTTTTTTTCTATCTTCTTCATACTAGTAGTTTAGGAGTCTGCTGCTGACAGTGTCCAGCAGGTCCGTCATTATATAATATATACCTGTCCTGCAGTAGTGATATATATATATTTTTTATATCATTATCATCCAGTCTATACTAGCAGACGCAGTACGGTAGTCCACGGCTGTAGCTACCTCTGTGTCGGCAGTGCTCGTCCATAATCGTATACCTACCTGTGGTGGATTTTTTTTTTCTATCTTCTTCATACTAGTAGTTTAGGAGTCTGCTGCTGACAGTGTCCAGCAGGTCCGTCATTATATAATATATACCTGTCCTGCAGTAGTGATATATATATTTTTTATATCATTATCATCCAGTCTATACTAGCAGACGCAGTACGGTAGTCCACGGCTGTAGCTACCTCTGTGTCGGCAGTGCTCGTCCATAATCGTATACCTACCTGTGGTGGATTTTTTTTTTCTATCTTCTTCATACTAGTAGTTTAGGAGTCTGCTGCTGACAGTGTCCAGCAGGTCCGTCATTATATAATATATACCTGTCCTGCAGTAGTGATATATATATATTTTTTATATCATTATCATCCAGTCTATACTAGCAGACGCAGTACGGTAGTCCACGGCTGTAGCTACCTCTGTGTCGGCAGTCACTCGTCATCCATAAGTATACTAGTATCCATCCATCTCCATTGTTTACCTGAGGTGCCTTTTAGTTGTGCCTATTAAAATATGGAGAACAAAAATGTTGAGGTTCCAAAAATAGGGAAAGATCAAGATCGACTTCCACCTCGTGCTGAAGCTGCTGCCACTAGTCATGGCCGAGACGATGAAATGCCATCAACGTCGTCTGCCAAGGCCGATGCCCAATGTCATAGTACAGAGCATGTAAAATCCAAAACACCAAATATCAGTAAAAAAAGGACTCAAAAATCTAAAATAAAATCGTCGGAGGAGAAGCGTAAACTTGCCAATATGCCATTTACCACACGGAGTAGCAAGGAACGGCTGAGGCCCTGGCCTATGTTCATGGCTAGTGGTTCAGCTTCACATGAGGATGGAAGCACTCAGCCTCTCGCTAGAAAAATGAAAAGACTTAAGCTGGCAAAAGCACAGCAAAGAACTGTGCGTTCTTCGAAATCACAAATCCACAAGGAGAGTCCAATTGTGTCGGTTGCGATGCCTAACCTTCCCAACACTGGACGTGAAGAGCATGCGCCTTCCACCATTTGCACGCCCCCTGCAAGTGCTGGAAGGAGCACCCGCAGTCCAGTTCCTGATAGTCAGATTGAAGATGTCAGTGTTGAAGTACACCAGGGTGAGGAGGATATGGGTGTTGCTGGCGCTGGGGAGGAAATTGACCAGGAGGATTCTGATGGTGAGGTGGTTTGTTTAAGTCAGGCACCCGGGGAGACACCTGTTGTCCATGGGAGGAATATGGCCATTGACATGCCTGGTGAAAATACCAAAAAAATCAGCTCTTCGGTGTGGAAGTATTTCAACAGAAATGCAGACAACATTTGTCAAGCCGTGTGTTGCCTTTGTCAAGCTGTAATAAGTAGGGGTAAGGACGTTAACCACCTCGGAACATCCTCCCTTATACGTTACCTGCAGCGCATTCATCATAAGTCAGTGACAAGTTCAAAAACTTTGGGCGACAGCGGAAGCAGTCCACTGACCAGTAAATCCCTTCCTCTTGTAACCAAGCTCACGCAAACCACCCCACCAACTCCCTCAGTGTCAATTTCCTCCTTCCCCAGGAATGCCAATATTCCTGCAGGCCATGTCACTGGCAATTCTGACGAGTCCTCTCCTGCCTGGGATTCCTCCGATGCATCCTTGCGTGTAACGCCTACTGCTGCTGGCGCTGCTGTTGTTGCTGCTGGGAGTCGATGGTCATCCCAGAGGGGAAGTCGTAAGGCCACTTTTACTACTTCCACCAAGCAATTGACTGTCCAACAGTCCTTTGCGAGGAAGATGAAATATCACAGCAGTCATCCTGCTGCAAAGCGGATAACTGAGGCCTTGGCATCCTGGGCGGTGAGAAACGTGGTTCCGGTATCCATCATTACTGCAGAGCCAACTATAGACTTGTTTGAGATACTGTGTCCCCGGTACCAAATACCATCTAGGTTCCATTTCTCTAGGCAGGCGATACCGAAAATGTACACAGACCTCAGAAGAAGACTCACCAGTGTCCTAAAAAATGCAGTTGTACCCAATGTCCACTTAACCACGGACATGTGGACAAGTGGAGCAGGGCAGACTCAGGACTATATGACTGTGACAGCCCACTGGGTAGATGTATGGACTCCCGCCGCAAGAACAGCAGCGGCGGCACCAGTAGCAGCATCTCGCAAACGCCAACTCTTTCCTAGGCAGGCTACGCTTTGTATCACCGCTTTCCAGAATACGCACACAGCTAAAAACCTCTTACGGCAACTGAGGAAGATCATCGCAGAATGGCTTACCGCAATTGGACTCTCCTGTGGATTTGTGGCATCGGACAACGCCAGCAATATTGTGTGTGCATTAAATATGGGCAAATTCCAGCACGTCCCATGTTTTGCACATACCTTGAATTTGGTGGTGCAGAATTATTTAAAAAACGAGAGGGGCGTGCAAGAGATGCTGTCGGTGGCCAGAAGAATTGCGGGTCACTTTCGGCGTACAGGCACCACGTACAGAAGACTGGAGCAACACCAAAAACGCCTGAACCTGCCCTGCCATCATCTGAAGCAAGAAGTGGTAACGAGGTGGAATTCAACCCTCTATATGCTTCAGAGGTTGGAGGAGCAGCAAAAGGCCATTCAAGCCTATACAATTGAGCACGATATAGGAGGTGGAATGCACCTGTCTCAAGCGCAGTGGAGAATGATTTCAACGTTGTGCAAGGTTCTGCAACCTTTTGAACTTGCCACACGTGAAGTCAGTTCAGACACTGCAAGCCTGAGTCAGGTCATTCCCCTCATCAGGCTTTTGCAGAAGAAGCTGGAGACATTGAAGGAGGAGCTAACACAGAGCGATTCCGCTAGGCATGTGGGACTTGTGGATGGAGCCCTTAATTCGCTTAACAAGGATTCACGGGTGGTCAATCTGTTGAAATCAGAGCACTACATTTTGGCCACCGTGCTCGATCCTAGATTTAAAACCTACCTTGGATCTCTCTTTCCGGCAGACACAAGTCTGCAGGGGTTCAAAGAACTGCTGGTGAGAAAATTGTCAAGTCAAGCGGAACGCGACCTGTCAACATCTCCTCCTTCACATTCTCCCGCAACTGGGGGTGCGAGGAAAAGGCTCAGAATTCCGAGCCCACCCGCTGGCGGTGATGCAGGGCAGTCTGGAGCGACTGCTGATGCTGACATCTGGTCCGGACTGAAGGACCTGCCAACGATTACGGACATGTCGTCTACTGTCACTGCATATGATTCTCTCCCCATTGAAAGAATGGTGGAGGATTATATGAGTGACCGCATCCAAGTAGGCACGTCAGACAGTACGTACGTATACTGGCAGGAAAAAGAGGCAATTTGGAGGCCCTTGCACAAACTGGCTTTATTCTACCGAAGTTGCCCTCCCACAAGTGTGTACTCCGAAAGAGTGTTTAGTGCCGCCGCTCACCTTGTCAGCAATCGGCGTACGAGGTTACTTCCAGAAAATGTGGAGAAGATGATGTTCATTAAAATTAATTATAATCAATTCCTCCATGGAGACATTCACCAGCAGCAATTGCCTCCACAAAGTACACAGGGAGCTGTGATGGTGGATTCCAGTGGGGACGAATTGATAATCTGTGAGGAGGGGGATGTACACGGTGATGAATCGGAGGATGATGATGAGGTGGACATCTTGCCTCTGTAGAGCCAGTTTGTGCAAGGAGAGATTAATTGCTTCTTTTTTGGTGGGGGTCCAAACCAACCTGTCATTTCAGTCACAGTCGTGTGGCAGACCCTGTCACTGAAATGATGGGTTGGTTAAAGTGTGCATGTCCTGTTTATACAACATAAGGGTGGGTGGGAGGGCCCAAGGACAATTCCATCTTGCACCTCTTTTTTCTTTCATTTTTCTTTGCGTCATGTGCTGTTTGGGGAGTGTTTTTTGGAAGGGCCAGCCTGCGTGACACTGCAGTGCCACTCCTAGATGGGCCAGGTGTTTGTGTCGGCCACTAGGGTCGCTTAGCTTACTCACACAGCTACCTCATTGCGCCTCTTTTTTTCTTTGCGTCATGTGCTGTTTGGGGAGTGTTTTTTGGAAGGGCCAGCCTGCGTGACACTGCAGTGCCACTCCTAGATGGGCCAGGTGTTTGTGTCGGCCACTAGGGTCGCTTAGCTTACTCACACAGCTACCTCATTGCGCCTCTTTTTTTCTTTGCGTCATGTGCTGTTTGGGGAGTATTTTTTGGAAGGGCCATCCTGCCTGACACTGCAGTGCCACTCCTAGATGGGCCAGGTGTTTGTGTCGGCCACTTGGGTCGCTGAACTTAGTCACACAGCTACCTCATTGCGCCTCTTTTTTTCTTTGCGTCATGTGCTGTTTGGGGAGTGTTTTTTTGAAGGGCCATCCTGCGTGACACTGCAGTGCCACTCCTAGATGGGCCAGGTGTTTGTGTCGGCCACTAGGGTCGCTTAGCTTACTCACACAGCTACCTCATTGCGCCTCTTTTTTTCTTTGCGTCATGTGCTGTTTGGGGAGTGTTTTTTTGAAGGGCCATCCTGCGTGACACAGCAGTGCCACTCCTAGATGGGCCAGGTGTTTGTGTCCGCCACTAGGGTCGCTGAGCTTACTCACACAGCTACCTCATTGCGCCTCTATTTTTCTTTGCGTCATGTGCTGTTTGGGGAGTGTTTTTTTGAAGGGCCATCCTGCGTGACACAGCAGTGCCACTCCTAGATGGGCCAGGTGTTTGTGTCCGCCACTAGGGTCGCTGAGCTTACTCACACAGCTACCTCATTGCGCCTCTTTTTTTCTTTGCGTCATGTGCTGTTTGGGGAGGGTTTTTTGGAAGGGCCATCCTGCGTGACACTGCAGTGCCACTCCTAGATGGGCCAGGTGTTTGTGTCGGCCACTAGGGTCGCTGAGCTTAGTCACACAGCTACCTCATTGCGCCTCTTTTTTTTCTTCTTTGCGTCATGTGCTGTTTGGGGAGTATTTTTTGGAAGGGCCATCCTGCCTGACACTGCAGTGCCACTCCTAGATGGGCCAGGTGTTTGTGTCGGCCACTTGGGTCGCTGAGCTTAGTCACACAGCTACCTCATTGCGCCTCTTTTTTTCTTTGCGTCATGTGCTGTTTGGGGAGTGTTTTTTGGAAGGGCCATCCTGCGTGACACTGCAGTGCAACTCCTAGATGGGCCAGGTGTTTGTGTCGGCCACTTGGGTCGCTGAGCTTAGTCATCCAGCGACCTCGGTGCAAATTTTAGGACTAAAAATAATATTGTGAGGTGTGAGGTGTTCAGAATAGACTGAAAATGAGTGGAAATTATGGTTATTGAGGTTAATAATACTTTGGGAGCAAAATGACCCCCAACTTCTATGATTTAAGCTGTTTTTTAGGGTTTTTTGAAAAAAACACCCGAATCCGACAAAAAAAATTCGGTGAGGTTTTGCCAAAACGCGTTCGAACCCAAAACACGGCCGCGGAACCGAACCCAAAACCAAAACACAAAACCCGAAAAATTTCCGGTGCACATCTCTACATATAACACCCAGCTCCTATATATAATACATATAACACCCAGCTCCTATATATATAATATAGTATAACAAACAGTTCCTATATATAATACATATAACACCCAGCTCCTATATATAATACGGTATAACATCCAGCTCCTATATATAATACAGTATAACACCAGCTCATATATAATACAGTATAACACCTGTCAAAGTCGAAAAATATTGTAATGCATACACCATGTACTAACCCCATGCACATGCCCGCTGCGCGTGCACTTACTTCGCCGTGCGTGCACATATCCGCAATTTGCGTATGATCGCTCCCGCGTTCCTGCGCGTGGTATGGGTATTTACGGCTGAGTTTTTGAGCGCATAGAGGGTTATTAGAACATTACATATTTAACCCAAATAGTGTACATTTTAGATATAGCTCCCTTGCACCACATCAGCGAGTATCAACAGTTTAAACAGTTCCCGGACTAAGGGATTCGCCTTTGCATGTGAGGAAGGGTCAGATAAAGGTTGGAAGGTGATGTCTAGTATCCAGCTGTAGGGTATTTTAAGGGTAACATTCCGGTATTGGTTAGAGAAAGATCGCATGTTCCAGCGTATAGTTATGTGCAGAAGTAGAATATAGATTTAGACTGTATTTACTGTATATTACGTATGCGGCGGGAATCCAGAGGATACCACCCACAAGAGCAGTTGAGAAAGACATCGCCCACCTTTTCAAATCAACCTATGACCTCTCCTGTAATGTAAAGACACATTACTGTGTCCAATGGACAATGAGATTACAGTGACCATTGTATTGTGTATGTAAGTTGTGTATAAAAAGCCTGTTGCTGCCTGGCCGGTCAGAAGACTCTGAACGCTTTCTACCTGATAAGCGGAGGACTGGTCCAGGTTGCGCTTGCGAACATTCTCACGTATGTACATTGACTGTAGCCATTATTCTGTTTTAGATTTATCTTGTTAGCCTGTAGTGTATAAATTGTACTGTTTTACCTTTTGAAATAATCCACTGTGGCCTTAGAACCCTGTGGTTTCAACTACAAATCAGTGTTGTGTCCTCAATTTCCTGCAAGGGTTTAAAGCGTATTTAACTGTATAAGGCTTATAAGTATTGATAAGGTGTACGCACTGCGGGTACTTTATACCGTCAGCGCTACTTAAGGTTTAATGTATAACATCCTTACAGTGCTTTACGGCACATGGTTTAGAGTGTAAGAATAATCATATCACATTGTACTACTAATAAAGTATAAAGGTTATCAATTGTGTGTGCGCGCGCTGTGCGTACTCTGTACACTCAGCGCGGCGTGTGTACGCCAAGTACGTACCACGTACGGGACTCTGTACGCAAATAGCGTACAAGGTGCGTAGCGCGTGTATTCAGTCTAGCGGCCATAGCGGCTCAACGGTAAAAGTGTATCTAGAGGTATAGCTTTATGGTTTAAGATAATATCGACATCATCACACCCTGCTCCTACAGATAATACAGTATAACACCCAGCTCCCATATAATACACATAAAACCCAGCTCCTATATAATACAGTATAACACCCAGCTCCTATATATAATACATATAACAACCAGCTCTTATATATAATACAGTATAACACCCAGCTCCTATATATAATACAGCATAACACCCAGATCCTATATATAATACAGTATAACAGCTCCTATATATAATACATATAACACCCAGCTCCTATATATATAATATAGTATAACAAACAATTCCTATATATAATACATATAACACCCAGCTCCTATATATAATACATATAACACCCAGCTCCTATATATAATACATATAACACCCAGCTCCTATATATAATACATATAACACCCAGCTCCTATATATAATACAGTATAACATCCAGCTCCTATATATAATACAGTATAACACCTAGCTCCTATATATAATATAGTATAACACCCAGCTCCTATATATAATACAGTATAACACCCAGCTCCTATATATAATACATATAACACCCAGCTCCTATATATAATACATATAACACCCAGCTCCTATATATAATACAGTATAACATCCAGCACCTATATATAATACAGTATAACACCTAGCTCCTATATATAATATAGTATAACACCCAGCTCCTATATATAATACAGTATAACACCCAGCTCCTATATATAATACATATAATACCCAGCTCCTATATATAATACAGTATAACACCCAGCTCCTCTATATAATACATATAACACCCAGCTCCTATATATAATACAGTATAACACCCAGCTCCTATATATAATACAGTATAACACCCAGCTCCTATATATAATACAGTATAACACCCATCTCTATATATAATACAGTATAATACCTGACACCTATATATAATACATATAACACACAGCTTCTATATATAATACAGTATAACACCCATGTCTATATATAATACAGTATAATACCTGACTCCTATATATAATACATATAACACCCAGCTCCTATATATAATACAGTATAACACCCAGCTCCTATATATAATACAGTATAACACCCAGCTCCTATATATAATACAGTATAACACCCAGCTCCTATATATAATACAGTATAACACCCAGCTCCTATATATAATACATATAACACCCAGCTCCTATATATAATACAGTATAACACCCAGCTCCTATATATAATACAGTATAACACCCAGCTCCTATATATAATACAGTATAACACACAGCTCCTATATATAATACAGTATAACACCCAGCTCCTATATATAATACAGTATAACACCCAGCTCCTATATATAATACAGTATATCACCCCTGCTATATAATACAGCATACCACCAGCTCATGTATTATAGAATCCCTCCTATATATAATACAGTATATCACCCCTGCTATATAATACAGCATACCACCAGCTCATGTATTATAGAATCCCTCCTATATATAATACAGTATATCACCCCTGCTATATAATACAGCATACCACCAGCTCCTGTATTATAGAATCCCTCCTATATATAATACAGTATATCACCCCTGCTATATAATACAGCATACCACCAGCCCCTGTATTATAGAATCCCTCCTATATATAATACAGTATAACACCCCTGCTATATAATACAGCATACCACCAGCTCCTGTATTATAGAATCCCTCCTATATATAATACAGTGTAACACCCAGCTCCTATATATAATACATATAACACCCAGCTCCTATATATAATACAGTATAACACCCAGCTCCTATATATAATACAGTATATCACCCAGCTCCTATATATAATACAGTATAACACCCAGCTCCTATATATAATACATATAACACCCAGCTCCTATATATAATACATATAACACCCAGCTCCTATATATAATACAGTATATCACCCAGCTCCTATATATAATACAGTATAACACCCAGCTCCTATATATAATACATATAACACCCAGCTCCTATATATAATACATATAACACCCAGCTCCTATATATAATACAGTATGTCACCCAGCTCCTATATATAATACAGTATAACACCCAGCTCCTATATATAATACATATAACACCCAGCTCCTATATATAATACAGTATAACACCCAGCTCCTATATATAATACAGTATATCACCCCTGCTATATAATACAGCATACCACCAGCTCATGTATTATAGAATCCCTCCTATATATAATACAGTATATCACCCCTGCTATATAATACAGCATACCACCAGCTCCTGTATTATAGAATCCCTCCTATATATAATACAGTATAACACCCCTGCTATATAATACAGCATACCACCAGCTCATGTATTATAGAATCCCTCCTATATATAATACAGTATATCACCCCTGCTATATAATACAGCATACCACCAGCTCCTGTATTATAGAATCCCTCCTATATATAATACAGTATATCACCCCTGCTATATAATACAGCATACCACCAGCTCCTGTATTATAGAATCCCTCCTATATATAATACAGTATATCACCCCTGCTATATAATACAGTATACCACCAGCTCCTGTATTATAGAATCCCTCCTATATATAATACAGTATATCACCCCTGCTATATAATACAGCATACCACCAGCTCCTGTATTATAGAATCCCTCCTATATATAATACAGTATATCACCCCTGCTATATAATACAGCATACCACCAGCTCCTGTATTATAGAATCCCTCCTATATATAATACAGTATATCACCCCTGCTATATAATACAGCATACCACCAGCTCATGTATTATAGAATCCCTCCTATATATAATACAGTATAACACCCCTGCTATATAATACAGCATACCACCAGCTCCTGTATTATAGAATCCCTCCTATATATAATACAGTATAACACCCCTGCTATATAATACAGCATACCACCAGCTCCTGTATTATAGAATCCCTCCTATATATAATACAGTATAACACCCCTGCTATATAATACAGCATACCACCAGCCCCTGTATTATAGAATCCCTCCTATATATAATACAGTATAACACCCCTGCTATATAATACAGCATACCACCAGCTCATGTATTATAGAATCCCTCCTATATATAATACAGTATAACACCCCTGCTATATAATACAGCATACCACCAGCTCATGTATTATAGAATCCCTCCTATATATAATACAGTATAACACCCCTGCTATATAATACAGCATACCACCAGCTCATGTATTATAGAATCCCTCCTATATATAATACAGTATAACACCCCTGCTATATAATACAGCATACCACCAGCTCCTGTATTATAGAATCCCTCCTATATATAATACAGTATAACACCCAGCTCCTATATATAATACATATAACACCCAGCTCCTATATATAATACAGTATAACACCCAGCTCCTATATATAATACAGTATAACACCCAGCTCCTATATATAATACATATAACACCCAGTTCCTATATATAATACAGTATAACACCCAGCTCCTATATATAATACAGCATACCACCAGCTCCTGTATTATAGAATCCCTCCTATATATCACACACCAGACACAGCTGCTCCTGTATAAGTGTCTCCTGTGCTGTCACCGTGTCTCGGCTCCTGTGCTGAGTATGAGGCACAGGCAGCTCTGTCCTATCCTTATATACAGCTGGGAATCCTCCGTAACATCACAGATAGGGGACTTATTATGTCACTCATTACACCTCTGACCTCATGTACTGGTAGCCGAGAGACATCAGGTGTAATATAATAGTCACTGTGTCTCCCCACTGCTGTCTGTTCCCCAATAATATCTGTCTGTCCCCATCTAATATCTGTCTGTCCCCATCTAATATCTGTCTGTCCCTCCACTATTATCTGTCTGTCCCCATCTAATATCTGTCTGTCCCTATCTAATATCTGTCTGTCCCCATCTAATATCTGTCTGTCCCCATCTAATATCTGTCTGTCCCCATCTAATATCTGTCTGTCCCTCCACTATTATCTGTCTGTCCCCATCTAATATCTGTCTGTCCCTATCTAATATCTGTCTGTCCCCATCTAATATCTGTCTGTCCCTCCACTATTATCTGTCTGTCCCCATCTAATATCTGTCTGTCCCCATCTAATATCTGTCTGTCCCCATCTAATATCTGTCTGTCCCCATCTAATATCTGTCTGTCCCCATCTAATATCTGTCTGTCCCCATCTAATATCTGTCTGTCCCTCCACTATTATCTGTCTGTCCCCATCTAATATCTGTCTGTCCCCATCTAATATCTGTCTGTCCCCATCTAATATCTGTCTGTCCCTCCACTATTATCTGTCTGTCCCCATCTAATATCTGTCTGTCCCCATCTAATATCTGTCTGTCCCCATCTAATATCTGTCTGTCCCTCCACTATTATCTGTCTGTCCCCATCTAATATCTGTCTGTCCCTATCTAATATCTGTCTGTCCCTCCACTATTATCTGTCTGTCCCCATCTAATATCTGTCTGTCCCCATCTAATATCTGTCTGTCCCCATCTAATATCTGTCTGTCCCTATCTAATATCTGTCTGTCCCTCCACTATTATCTGTCTGTCCCCATCTAATATCTGTCTGTCCCCATCTAATATCTGTCTGTCCCCATCTAATATCTGTCTGTCCCTATCTAATATCTGTCTGTCCCTCCACTATTATCTGTCTATCCCCATCTAATATCTGTCTGTCCCCATCTAATATCTGTCTGTCCCTCCACTATTATCTGTCTGTCCCTCCACTATTATCTGTCTGTCCCCATCTAATATCTGTCTGTCCCCATCTAATATCTGTCTGTCCCTCCACTATTATCTGTCTGTCCCCATCTAATATCTGTCTGTCCCTATCTAATATCTGTCTGTCCCTCCACTATTATCTGTCTGTCCCCATCTAATATCTGTCTGTCCCCATCTAATATCTGTCTGTCCCCATCTAATATCTGTCTGTCCCTATCTAATATCTGTCTGTCCCTCCACTATTATCTGTCTATCCCCATCTAATATCTGTCTGTCCCCATCTAATATCTGTCTGTCCCTCCACTATTATCTGTCTGTCCCCATCTAATATCTGTCTGTCCCCATCTAATATCTGTCTGTCCCCATCTAATATCTGTCTGTCCCTATCTAATATCTGTCTGTCCCTCCACTATTATCTGTCTGTCCCCATCTAATATCTGTCTGTCCCCATCTAATATCTGTCTGTCCCCATCTAATATCTGTCTGTCCCTATCTAATATCTGTCTGTCCCTCCACTATTATCTGTCTATCCCCATCTAATATCTGTCTGTCCCCATCTAATATCTGTCTGTCCCTCCACTATTATCTGTCTGTCCCTCCACTATTATCTGTCTGTCCCCATCTAATATCTGTCTGTCCCCATCTAATATCTGTCTGTCCCTCCACTATTATCTGTCTGTCCCCATCTAATATCTGTCTGTCCCTATCTAATATCTGTCTGTCCCTCCACTATTATCTGTCTGTCCCCATCTAATATCTGTCTGTCCCCATCTAATATCTGTCTGTCCCCATCTAATATCTGTCTGTCCCTATCTAATATCTGTCTGTCCCTCCACTATTATCTGTCTATCCCCATCTAATATCTGTCTGTCCCCATCTAATATCTGTCTGTCCCTCCACTATTATCTGTCTGTCCCTCCACTATTATCTGTCTGTCCCCATCTAATATCTGTCTGTCCCCATCTAATATCTGTCTGTCCCCATCTAATATCTGTCTGTCCCTCCACTATTATCTGTCTGTCCCCATCTAATATCTGTCTGTCCCTATCTAATATCTGTCTGTCCCTCCACTATTATCTGTCTGTCCCCATCTAATATCTGTCTGTCCCTCCACTATTATCTGTCTGTCCCCATCTAATATCTGTCTGTCCCTATCTAATATCTGTCTGTCCCCATCTAATATCTGTCTGTCCCTATCTAATATCTGTCTGTCCCTCCACTGTTATCTGTCTATCCCCATCTAATATCTGTCTGTCCCCCACTATTATCTGGCTGTCCCCATGTAATATCTGTCTGTCCCCATCTAATATCTGTCTGTCCCTCCACTGTTATCTGTCTGTCCCCATCTAATATCTGTCTGTCCCCCACTATTATCTGTCTGTCCCCATCTAATATCTGTCTGTCCCTCCACTATTATCTGTCTACCCCCATCTAATATCTGTCTGTCCCTCCACTATTATCTGTCTGTCCCCATCTAATATCTGTCTGTCCCTCCACTGTTATCTGTCTATCCCCATCTAATATCTGTCTGTCCCCCACTATTATCTGGCTGTCCCCATGTAATATCTGTCTGTCCCCATCTAATATCTGTCTGTCCCTCCACTGTTATCTGTCTGTCCCCATCTAATATCTGTCTGTCCCTCCACTGTTATCTGTCTGTCCCCATCTAATATCTGTCTGTCCCCCACTATTATCTGTCTGTCCCCATCTAATATCTGTCTGTCCCTCCACTATTATCTGTCTACCCCCATCTAATATCTGTCTGTCCCTCCACTATTATCTGTCTGTCCCCATCTAATATCTGTCTGTCCCCATCTAATATCTGTCTGTCCCCATCTAATATCTGTCTGTCCCCCACTAATATCTGTCTGTCCCCATCTAATATCTGTCTGTCCCTCCACTATTATCTCTCTGTCCCCATCTAATATCTGTCTGTCCCTCCACTATTATCTGTCTGTCCCTCCACTATTATCTGTCTGTCCATCCACTATTATCTGTCTGTCCCTCCACTATTATCTGTCTATCCCCATCTAATATCTGTCTGTCCCCATCTAATATCTGTCTGTCCCCATCTAATATCTGTCTGTCCCTCCACTATTATCTGTCTGTCCCCATCTAATATCTGTCTATCCCCATCTAATATCTGTCTGTCCCCATCTAATATCTGTCTGTCCCTCCACTATTATCTGTCTACCCCCATCTAATATCTGTCTGTCCCCATCTAATATCAGTCTGTCCCCATCTAATATCTGTCTGTCCCCATCTAATATCTGTCTGTCCCCATCTAATATCTGTCTGTCCCTCCACTATTATCTGTCTACCCCCATCTAATATCTGTCTATCCCCATCTAATATCTGTCTGTCCCTCCACTATTATCTCTCTGTCCCCATCTAATATCTGTCTGTCCCTCCACTATTATCTGTCTGTCCCTCCACTATTATCTGTCTGTCCCCATCTAATATCTGTCTGTCCCTCCACTATTATCTGTCTGTCCCCATCTAATA
Organism: Pseudophryne corroboree; assembly: GCF_028390025.1. Classification (NCBI taxonomy): domain Eukaryota; kingdom Metazoa; phylum Chordata; class Amphibia; order Anura; family Myobatrachidae; genus Pseudophryne; species Pseudophryne corroboree. Next base: position 4,110,116 of record NC_086447.1, on the reverse strand, counting down.
TCTGTCTGTCCCCATCTAATATCTGTCTGTCCCTCCACTATTATCTGTCTATCCCCATCTAATATCTGTCTGTCCCCATCTAATATCTGTCCGTCCCCCACTATTATCTGGCTGTCCCCATGTAATATCTGTCTGTCCCCATCTAATATCTGTCTGTCCCCATCTAATATCTGTCTGTCCCCATCTAATATCTGTCTGTCCCCATGTAATATCTCTCTGTCCCCATCTAATATCTGTCTGTCCCTCCACTATTATCTGTCTATCCCCATCTAATATCTGTCTGTCCCCATCTAATATCTGTCTGTCCCTCCACTATTATCTGTCTGTCCCCATCTAATATCTGTCTGTCCCTCCACTATTATCTGTCTGTCCCCATCTAATATCTGTCTGTCCCCATCTAATATCTGTCTGTCCCTCCACTATTATCTGTCTATCCCCATCTAATATCTGTCTGTCCCCATCTAATATCTGTCCGTCCCCCACTATTATCTGGCTGTCCCCATGTAATATCTGTCTGTCCCCATCTAATATCTGTCTGTCCCCATCTAATATCTGTCTGTCCCCATCTAATATCTGTCTGTCCCCATCTAATATCTGTCTGTCCCCATGTAATATCTCTCTGTCCCCATCTAATATCTGTCTGTCCCTCCACTATTATCTGTCTATCCCCATCTAATATCTGTCTGTCCCCATCTAATATCTGTCTGTCCCCATCTAATATCTGTCTGTCCCTCCACTGTTATCTGTCTGTCCCCATCTAATATCTGTCTGTCCCTCCACTGTTATCTGTCTGTCCCCATCTAATATCTGTCTGTCCCTCCACTATTATCTCTCTGTCCCCATCTAATATCTGTCTGTCCCTCCACTATTATCTGTCTATCCCCATCTAATATCTGTCTGTCCCCATCTAATATCTGTCTGTCCCCATCTAATATCTGTCTGTCCCTCCACTGTTATCTGTCTGTCCCCATCTAATATCTGTCTGTCCCTCCACTATTATCTGTCTGTCCCCATCTAATATCTGTCTGTCCCCATCTAATATCTGTCTGTCCCCATCTAATATCTGTCTGTCCCCATCTAATATCTGTCCGTCCCCCACTATTATCTGGCTGTCCCCATGTAATATCTGTCTGTCCCCATCTAATATCTGTCTGTCCCCATCTAATATCTGTCTGTCCCCATCTAATATCTGTCTGTCCCTCCACTATTATCTGTCTATCCCCATCTAATATCTGTCTGTCCCCATGTAATATCTGTCTGTCCCCATCTAATATCTGTCTGTCCCTCCACTATTATCTCTCTGTCCCCATCTAATATCTGTCTGTCCCTCCACTATTATCTCTCTGTCCCCATCTAATATCTGTCTGTCCCTCCACTGTTATCTGTCTGTCCCCATCTAATATCTGTCTGTCCCTCCACTGTTATCTGTCTGTCTCCATCTAATATCTGTCTGTCCCTCCACTATTATCTCTCTGTCCCCATCTAATATCTGCCTGTCCCTCCACTATTATCTGTCTGTCCCTCCACTATTATCTGTCTATCCCCATCTAATATATGTCTGTCCCCATCTAATATCTGTCTGTCCCCATCTAATATCTGTCTGTCCCTCCACTATTATCTGTCTGTCCCCATCTAATATCTGTCTATCCCCATCTAATATCTGTCTGTCCCTCCACTATTATCTGTCTGTCCATCCACTATTATCTGTCTGTCCCCATCTAATATCTGTCTACCCCCATCTAATATCTGTCTGTCCCTCCACTATTATCTCTCTGTCCCCATCTAATATCTGTCTGTCCCTCCACTATTATCTCTCTGTCCCCATCTAATATCTGTCTGTCCCTCCACTGTTATCTGTCTGTCCCCATCTAATATCTGTCTGTCCCTCCACTGTTATCTGTCTGTCCCCATCTAATATCTGTCTGTCCCTCCACTATTATCTCTCTGTCCCCATCTAATATCTGCCTGTCCCTCCACTATTATCTGTCTGTCCCTCCACTATTATCTGTCTATCCCCATCTAATATCTGTCTGTCCCCATCTAATATCTGTCTGTCCCCATCTAATATCTGTCTGTCCCCATGTAATATCTGTCTGTCCCCATCTAATATCTGTCTGTCCCTCCACTGTTATCTGTCTGTCCCCATCTAATATCTGTCTGTCCCTCCACTATTATCTCTCTGTCCCCATCTAATATCTGCCTGTCCCTCCACTATTATCTGTCTGTCCCTCCACTATTATCTGTCTATCCCCATCTAATATCTGTCTGTCCCCATCTAATATCTGTCTGTCCCCATCTAATATCTGTCTGTCCCTCCACTGTTATCTGTCTGTCCCCATCTAATATCTGTCTGTCCCTCCACTATTATCTCTCTGTCCCCATCTAATATCTGTCTGTCCCTCCACTATTATCTGTCTGTCCCCATCTAATATCTGTCTATCCCCATCTAATATCTGTCTGTCCCCATCTAATATCTGTCTATCCCCATCTAATATCTGTCTGTTCCCATCTAATATCTGTCTGTCCCCTACTATTATCTGGCTGTCCCCATCTAAAATGTGTTTAACTACAGAAAGATTATACTAACAACAATTCTTACACCAGCAGCAGCAGCAGCAGCAGAGGCATGCTATGGGTCAGTGCACACCAGCACAGATAAGAGGAGTGTGTGATCAGGTACTGCTATCTCTCTCTCTCTCTCTCAGGGGATACACAAGGGGGGTAATGAGAGCCGTCAGCAGTGATTCCTGACCAACTACAGCAACTCACTGTTCTTGCAAAGAAACTCCTTAGTGTCACCCCTGACAGAATCTGAAGAATCCGGGAGAATTGACCTATAAAGCAGGGGATCAGGAGATTTATGGCTGAAACGGGAGGCTCCCGCAGGATGCGGGAGGGTAGGCAACTATGGTCTGTCCCCATCTAATATCTGTCTGCCCCTCCACTGTTATCTGTCTGTCCCCATCTAATATCTGTCTGTCCCTCCACTATTATCTGTCTGTCCCCATCTAATATCTGTCTGTCCCCATCTAATATCTGTCTGTCCCCATCTAATATCTGGCTGTCCCCATCTAATATCTGTCTGTCCCCATCTAATATCTGTCTGTCCCTCCACTGTTATCTGTCTGTCCCCATCTAATATCTGTCTGTCCCTCCACTGTTATCTCTCTGTCCCCATCTAATATCTGTCTATCCCTCCACTATTATCTGTCTGTCCCGCACTATTATCTGTCTGTCCCCATCTAATATCTGTCTACCCCCATCTAATATCTGTCTGTCCCTCCACTATTATCTGTCTGTCCCCATCTAATATCTGTCTGTCCCTCCACTATTATCTCTCTGTCCCCATCTAATATCTGTCTGTCCCTCCACTGTTATCTGTCTGTCCCCATCTAATATCTGTCTGTCCCTCCACTATTATCTCTCTGTCCCCATCTAATATCTGTCTGTCCCTCCACTGTTATCTGTCTGTCCCTCCACTATTATCTGTCTGTCCCTCCACTATTATCTCTCTGTCCCCATCTAATATCTGTCTGTCCCTCCACTATTATCTGTCTGTCCATCCACTATTATCTGTCTGTCCCCATCTAATATCTGTCTATCCCCATCTAATATCTGTCTGTCCCTCCACTATTATCTGTCTGTCCATCCACTATTATCTGTCTGTCCCCATCTAATATCTGTCTACCCCCATCTAATATCTGTCTGTCCCTCCACTATTATCTGTCTGTCCCCATCTAATATCTGTCTGTCCCTCCACTGTTATCTGTCTGTCCCCATCTAATATCTGTCTGTCCCTCCACTATTATCTCTCTGTCCCCATCTAATATCTGTCTGTCCCTCCACTGTTATCTGTCTGTCCCTCCACTATTATCTGTCTGTCCCTGAAAGGATCCCTACCTCTCTTTGATTACCTCGATGTGATGGCCACTGACGTCAGTGAGAGCAATCCTTAACGTTACAGATAATACACGACACCATGTAGTTAAGAATCACTCTGTTTATTTAATAAATTACAGCGTACTATATAGAAGAGAAACATGGGTGTATACAATATGTGCAAGCATATGATTGGATAAATAGAAGTAGCATACGATATTACATGCGGGATATTTTAGTAACACACAGAAGTAACAGTTTTGATCTAGTATGTAATTGTCCTTGAAGATAAGACACACACAAGCCTTATATTATATGAACAGACAAAGGCATCTTGTAGAGAGTGCGTACGTGTCTATTCAAACACATAACAATTCATATAGCATGTTTAACCCTTCAATCCCCTCTTAGAATCATGATTGTTATATGACATGATTCTTAAGTGAGGCTCCTTTCTTGTTCCTCCAGTTCTTGAGATATTGGGCATAATCGTCGGGTCCCTTACTATCAGAGGAGGTGACAGGACTGGGGGTTATATCATAGTACATCAGGGCCTTATCAATGCCTTTGGAGGTAAGTTTCTTTCCACAGGGAATTACACAATAAACTATAATGCCTAAAAGAATTAAAGTTACAAGTATGAATATGCTTATTTGCACAAGAGCCTGTTTCCAATTTTCAAACCACCCAAAATATTGGCTCCATGGGTTATCAATACCTGAATTTTTCTTGAGTTCTATGGATAAGGTTTCTAACTTGTTTATGGCTAAAGTAACCTTACCATTGGGACCAGTGTTGTCAGGAATATATGTACAACAGCCTTCCACCTTACTAATGTAAACACATGTACCGCCTTTTTCTGCTAGAATCATGTCAAGGGCCATTCTATTTTGAAATGTCATTTGGGAAGTGGCTTCTAGCTGTTCAGCTATACCTTTAAGAGCATCTTTGGTATCATTAACAAATCTTTGTTGATTATAATATATATAATTAATCCAGGCTACGTTTTTATTTACAGTTACTATAGGGAACAATGACTCAAAACCCGCAGCCACCTCATCTCTAGCTTTGAACTCATTTGGAACACCTCTTGGGACCCCTATAGCATCAATGTACACGTGGGGGTCAAAGCTACCTCCTGGGAGTGCTCTTTTCTTTCGATTAGCAGGAGTATTAGAGGGAGGATTGGGGTCATCGGTGATCATTAGGAGTGGCATTATGACTTTGGCCAGGGCACACTCACCATACCATGGTGTGTCTAATTTAGTTCTAAGCTTCATATCCCCACATATATAATAAATGTCGCCTAGTGATCTAGTTTGGTTGACTAAAACAGTTGTTCTTTTATTTGCACAATACCCTGGTGGGAAGGTTTTTAAATTTCTCCCTGGGGTGATGTTAGATGTATAACAGGTATAGTTTCCAGGATATATGGTTATGGTATTTCCTGGGTTGGGATTTTTTGACAATATGGGATATTCCCTTTTCCACATTTCGCACTGACTGTCATTTGTTTTGGTGTCATTAAAAAGGCTGAAAAAACAATTTTCCTGTTCTAGGGGTATATTAAGGGGCACTGTACCTAGGTGGGGCCTAGATTTGCCACAGACATAACAGTTGCTTTTATTGTGTTTGTTAGCACTATACTTCATCCATTCCAACCAAAAATTAATGTCAGAGAAACCAGTTTCAATAGCTAGGGTGTCTTCAAAGGTAGGGTTAGTAATAGCCACCATATCTTTAGAAGTGGCAATATGGGGCTTTAAAGGTTTGTTTTGGGGAGCAATTTTAGGCTGGTATTTTGGGTTTTTGTACATATCCCATAAATAAAACCTTTGTCTTGCACTATAGTACCCTGCTTGCCACCATATACCAAGTACATAAGTCTCATTGTCGCTTCTGCTAGGGTTCACTATGTTTAGTCTAAACCTGTATGAATTTGGGCCTTCATCCATCTTATGAATGGATAGTCTAGAAAGTAGGGGTACTCCATATTTGCTCCATCTATTTTTTGCAAATGATGGGCCATATTTCCAATCTGCTCCTGTATTCCACCCCACAGATTCCCAGTAATCACAGTTGGATCCATGATAGGATATTTCCATCCACCATTCATCAGTGACACAAATGTACATTGTCTCAGACATTCCTGATTTCCTCCTTTGTTGTATATAATATTTGTCATCAGCAATTTTGGGGAACATAAAATAGTCAAGGATATATGTGGCTACGTGTGTGTTAGAGGAATTGTACCACAAGGTGGGGACCCCATCTGTTTGTGTGATGCTGACTTCACATATTGTGAGGTGAATGAGGGCCAGTAGGGCTATCGAGATAGTCCCCAGGATAGAGATAGGGGGCAGGTTCTTCATCGTTTTCTGTTCTTCTGTCTTCGCTAGGTGGGAGGTCAGGGCTGTCTGCCCCGGTTCGTACCTCACTGGAATCACTTGCTTCCCTCTCTAGGTCTGGTCTAGGAACCTTTTTTACTCGGGATGCATGGATCCAGGTAGGACTTTCCTCTGTCAGGACTGCTGTTCGGGTAGCTGCTACGACCTCTGTCTCTGGACCATAGGTGAAGTCTCCTGGGCTCTTGTTCCTGGGGAGCACCTTCACCACGACTCTGTCTCCGACTTTAAAGGGGTGTGTAGGTTCCTGTGGATTCAAAGGGTTTTTACAAACAACCTCATGTTCAATTTCATTCAGTTTTGTTATCAGGGACCTGACATACTCTTCTCTGATGAGTTCTAGATCTCCTTCCTGTATTACTAGTGGTTTCTTAGCCCAGGGTGTAGGAAAAGGCCTACCCATTAGTATTTCAAATGGGGAGTAACCCAGAGTCTTTTGTGGGGTCATTCTGATCTCTGCTAGGATAATAGGAAGGACCTTCTTCCATTTATGGAAGGTACCCCCTGTGGCCTTCCTAAGCTTGTCTTTGAGGGTCCTATTCATGCGTTCTACGACCCCTGAACTCTGCGGGTGATACGGGATGTGGAATTTCCATTCCACCTGCAGGGCCTTTACCAAGGCCTGTGTAATTTTTGCTGTAAAGGCGGAGCCTTTATCACTATTGATTTGCAATGGGCACCCCCATCTGGGGATGATTTCCTGAGTTAGGATCCTAGCAACTGTCTTTGCATCCTCAGATTTAGTGGGGAATACCTCTGGCCATCGAGAGAACATGTCTACAATGACCAGGGCATACTCCTGTTTACCAGTACCTGGGATATGGGTGAAGTCAATTTGCAGGTGTGTAAAGGGTGTGGTGGGGTATTCAAGATGCTGATGTTTTGCCTTGTCAGGGTTGTTGGGGTTGTTTCGCAGACAAGTGATGCATCTACTGACATACTGATCTACTAATGACTTGGCATCCGTGACATAGAAATCATTACGTAAGAGTAAGGTAGTTGTTGCCTTACTGTGGTGTCCTATGCCATGGTAGTGGGCAATAAACAAGGGTGCACTGGACTGGGGTATACAAGGTTTCCCCTCTTTGCAGATTAATCCTGTTTTAGGATTCTTCTGCAAAACTGGGTAAGTCCAGTCAGCTAGGTCGGCTTTGGAGGCTGAGGCCTGTAACTGGGTGATCAGGTAGTGGTTGTCGAGAGCTGGGGGGGTCATGATGGACATGTGGGCCTGAGTGATGGGCTGTGAGGCCGCATGTTTGGCAGCAGAGTCAGCAAGAGCATTTCCAAGGGAGACTGCATCCTTCCCCCCCGTGTGTGCCCTGCAATGGAGGATTGCAATGTCAGAGGGCAGGGTTATGGCATGCAGAAGGTCAGAGATGAGTTGGGCATGTGATATGCCTTTTCCATCAGCTCCAAGGAAACCACGGCGTCGCCAAATGACCCCATGGTCATGCACGACGCCGTACGCGTATTTGGAGTCAGTGTAGATGGTGACTGGTTTATTCTGGTAAAGGTGACAAGCCCTTGTGAGAGCAATGAGCTCTGCAGCCTGTGCTGACTGGTAAGGAATGGGCTGTGCTTCCAGAATAATGTCAGGGAGAGTGACAATAGCATAACCCGCTTGGTACGTGGTGTCATTGGGTCTGCTACAGGAACCATCTACAAAAATGACATCCGCGTCGGGGACAGGGACAGGGGACATGTCCAGTCTGGGGGATGTTTCTGACTCAATGGAAGCTGAGCAGTCATGGGGTTCAGGAGGGTGGTCTTCAGGACCTTTGAGCCCCAGTAGAGCGTTGAGAATGGGTGCAGGACCTGAAGAGTTGGTGGCATACTTAATGGTGAGGGAGGGGTTGTTTAAAAGGAGAACCTCATATCCACTGAGGCGCTGAGCTGACATGTGTTGTGTGTGTAACCCTTTTAAAATGGTTAGAACATCATGAGTGGTGTGAAGTATTGTTGTGTGGCCTAGGGTGAGTGTGGTGGCCATTTCAGTTACCATTGCACAGGCTGCAAGTGCCCTGAGGCAAGCAGGCATACCTTGCACTGTGACAGGCATTACTTTGGAAAAAAATGCCACTGGGCGCAACTTTCCTCCATGAAACTGTGTGAGCACCCCCGCCATGGTTTTACAATTGTCCCTTGCAAACAAATGAAAAGGTAGTACATAGTTGGGGAGGCCAAGTGCCGGACTTTTCATTAACATACACTTTAAGCTTTCATATGCAGTTAACATTTCTTGTGACCATTGTACAATATTAGGTTTGTCTTTCAGTGTGGCTTGTCTCAAAATGTTATCATAATAGGAACAATCAGATATCCACTGTCTGCAGTAATTTACCATACCCAGAAAAGACAGCAGTTCCCTCTGGGTAGTTGGGGTGACCAGGCCCAATACAGACTGAATGCGCTGTGGACTGACTTTCCTTTCCCCCTGAGTGAGCACAAAACCCAAGTAATCCACATGCTTCTTACACCATTGCATTTTTGTTTTGGACACCTTGTGTCCACATTCACAGAGCCAGTTTAACAGTGATATACCATCCTCCCGGCAGGCCTCCTCAGTTTGACTACAGAGCAGCAGATCATCTGCATACTGTAGCAGGACTGAACCATGGTGAGGGTGCCAGGGCCCCAATGTGGCCTGGAGTACAATGCTATACACAACAGGTGCGTCAATGAAGCCCTGGGGTAAACGACACCAGGTGAGTTGCTTGCCCTCAAAAGAAAATGCAAAAAGTAACTGTGTCTGTGCATCCACTGGAATGCTAAAAAATGCATTTTTTAAATCAATTACCGAAAAAAATGCAGCATCTGCAGGGATAGCTGAAATGAGTGAGTTAATGTCAGGTACAATGGGTGCTATAGGCACAATGAGTTGGTTAATTGCCCTAAGGTCTTGTACAAACCTTACACTGCCATCTGACTTAGCAACTGGGTTGACTGGTGTGCAGTAAGGTGAAATTACGTGTCTGAGAATGCCTTGTTGGAGAAACTGTTGTATCATTGGTCTAAGACCTTCAATCTTCTCTTGTGACAAGGGGTATTGCTTTTGATAGACAGGTTGTGTGTCAGGTTTCAGGGTTGCTCTATATGGTGTGCAAGGAATGAGGCCAGTGTCATAGGGACCCTCCGACCATAGAGCAGGGTTTACTTTGTCAAAATCAGGTGTAATGTCTGTTGCTTCCCACACCGGTAGGTGTGGGGACTCAACCTCCAGGCCACTGCCAGTGGGTGAAGGGAGAATGGAGATTTCGAGCCTGCTAAGAAGATCCCTTCCCAGAAGATTAATTGGACATTCAGGTATTACAGTGAAATTGTGTTTACCCATATATGTGCCTCCCGTGGTTCTGACACTAAGGGCATCTGTCAGGTAAGCATCTGTGGGTATCCCATTGATTCCCATTGAAGGAGCAGTCTTTACCAAATGACCATCGTACAGGTCGACACACAAAACACTAGTAGTTGCCCCGCTATCTACCAGGAAAGGGATTGCTCTCTTTCCTATAATCAAGGTTAGTAGCGGTGGGTCCTTCCAGTGTCTGGTGAGCTGGGCAAAGGCTGGGATACCCTCCTCCGGGCCCCGTCAGTGGGAGGGGTCCTGCCAGTCAACTCGGAATCGGACATGATCCTGAAAGGGGTTGTTGTGTGACTGTCGGGGATGATCCCGGGAGGGAGCCGGAGCTTGGGGCTGTCGGTGGTTTTGTGAGGGACAAGGGCAATCCCTTGCCCAGTGATCGTCCCTTCCACAGTTGAAGCAGGAGGTTTGTTTCCTGCTGGCAGAGTCAGGGGGGTGGGGTGGCCTGGCTTGTGGGTTTTGATATCGGGCTGGATTACGGGGTGGGCCAGTGGAGTGCTGCTGGCGTCTATCTCCCCGACCTCTCTGATTTTGGTAATTATGAGTTGGGGCATTCTGCAAGGGTTTTTTAACATCAAAGCATCCTGCAGCTTCCTTTTCATATAAGTGCTTTTCAAATTCCTTAATATTATCAGAGGTCCAGGAAGAAACACCTTGCTTAACTGGGACCATAACAGATGGCAACAAGTTATTTACAAAGGTAGAAATTAGTAAATGGTCTGTATCTACAAGAGTGAGACCTGCATCTTCAGACCAACACTTTTTAAACCTCTTCCAGAACTCAGTGACAGTTTCAGTGGGCTTTTGTTTACATGCTACGGCAATGGGAAGAGAAGCCCGGGTTTTAAAAATCTCTTTCATATGGGTCTCAATTTCCTTCCACATCTCCGTTACACCGTCCCCAGTATTGAGAGGGTAGCGAACGGCATCGTTAAGGGTGGTAGGAGTGTTTATGGTGGGAATCTTTTTCCAATCCCACCCGTTGTAATGGTCTATAACCCCATCTATGATCAGCTTCATATCTTCTTGAGTATAGCTGCGTCCTGTGCAAGCCTTTTTCAAGTAAGCTATGCAGCCGTCAGGTGCAACAGTGGGTTTGGGACAGTTCTTAACAATTCTGTCTAAATCCTCTATTTCAATGGGTTTCTTTAACAACTGATCCCCTACTGTCATGAAGGGCAGGTGGGTGGCGACACCGAGGAAACCAGTGCCGGATCGCGTTGTGGAGGGGGTGAGAGGGTTGTCAGTAGCAATAGTTAAGTCAGCGTTGCGGCGGGAGACGGTTTGTCTGTTAGGAGTAGGGGCACTAGGGGCGGGGGTGGTTACGTCTATGTGGAGGGTACTGTCAGGGGGGGCTATTCCTCCTGAGCCTCCTTCTCCTTCCCCTTCCCCTCCTCCCCCTCCCCTTTGCATCGGCATTCGTGACAAAGCAACTGAGCCTCCTTCTCCTTCCCCTTCCCCTCCTCCCCCTCCCCTTTGCATCGGCATTCGTGACAAAGCAACTGCAGCTAAAAGATCTGTGTCTTTTAAGGAGGGGTATAGGGGACTGTAGGGCGGAGGAGAAGAGTTTTTCAGAAACTTGTTGCTTCTAAATTCCTCAGCTTTGTGTAGTCGGGAAGTTACAGATTTTATTCTACGCTGTTTCTGCTTGATATTTTTGTCATACCAATGAGGTGCTATCGTGAGCCATTGCTCTCCTCCAGCGCGCATATATGTCATGTCCCATTGTGGGTCATGATCATACCACGGCCAGGCTTCCTTGTCTCCCAGACAAAGCCCTTTGATCATGTCCATATAAAATGGATAATTAATACCATCACGGGGGAATGGGCTGGGGCTGCCAACTTTCTCTGTCCACCCCGCTAAGTTATCTACCCAAGGGTTAACTAGATAATAATCTGTGGTGGAGTTACGGGCTACATACTCCTTACATGTCTCTCCTGGTAAAGGTGGAGGATAAATGACTGTCTTACTCTGACCCCCTCCCATAGTAAAGAATACAATCTACACCAGCTTTCTACGCAATTTCTACAACAACTTACAACAACTGTCTATGCAATATCACAACAAAAATACTTTCTATGCAATTTACAAAAACTTTCTATGCATGCATTAGCTAACACCAGTTAATTAGTCATTGACAATATCACAATATTATCTGTATAATGAGAACATGAAATCTTTTGACGGGTACGCTTACCATTCGTACAAGATGTCAGAAAAATACAGCGTTTTAAACAGGAAGCAAGAAAAGAGTTTTGAGTAAAGATATCTGGCAGACGAAAACTTACCAGCCGTCTGAACCAAATATAAGAACTTATCTCACTACAACATACAAGAATATATATATAGACGATCAGATCGAGGTATAATCTACGTTATGTATAGACCCCAGGTCTATATATTTTTTTAAGTATCCCAGATACTAACGTCTTTGGAGAATTGCGCTTGGACTCCTGGTCCTTTCTCAGACGTATCTTTAAGTCCCAGACATTAAAGATTCTATGGTATCCCTGATACCTGTTTTATGTTTTTACATAAAACTTCGTAATATTAAGTCCCGGACTTAAATATTACCTTGTCACGTGTTCCCGGAACACTGACACGGATTCAGCTTCAGTGTATGACCGCAATCCTGTATGGCAAAGACAGACAATAAATTCTCTATTTTTACCATTCAGGGACGATCACTGAATTCCGGACATAGAGCCCCCAGCTGAAAGGATCCCTACCTCTCTTTGATTACCTCGATGTGATGGCCACTGACGTCAGTGAGAGCAATCCTTAACGTTACAGATAATACACGACACCATGTAGTTAAGAATCACTCTGTTTATTTAATAAATTACAGCGTACTATATAGAAGAGAAACATGGGTGTATACAATATGTGCAAGCATATGATTGGATAAATAGAAGTAGCATACGATATTACATGCGGGATATTTTAGTAACACACAGAAGTAACAGTTTTGATCTAGTATGTAATTGTCCTTGAAGATAAGACACACACAAGCCTTATATTATATGAACAGACAAAGGCATCTTGTAGAGAGTGCGTACGTGTCTATTCAAACACATAACAATTCATATAGCATGTTTAACCCTTCAGTCCCGCACTATTATCTGTCTGTCCCCATCTAATATCTGTCTGTCCCTCCACTATTATCTGTCTGTCCCTCCACTACCTACCTCCCCCACTGCCAGCCGGCCAAAGTCCAGCCCAGGCGCGGGGTTCAAATGCCAGCATGGAGTAAGACTGTTACTTATGACGGTGCAGAAGGCTTCATTAGCCCTCACTGCACCGCACAGTTTCCCAGCACTTCCTCCTCCACTTCCTTTACCACCATGCTAGGTGCAGTCACACTCAGCCTCAGCTTTGAGAAGGCGGCCCGTGTGATTGTGACAGAGCTGTCCTGCAGATGTCTTATGCTGTGTGACTGTGACAGGACTGTCCTGCAGATGTCTTATGCTGTGTGACTGTGACAGGGCTGTCCTGCAGATGTCTTATGCTGTGTGACTGTGACAGGGCTGTCCTGCAGATGTCTTATGCTGTGTGACTGTGACAGGGCTGTCCTGCAGATGTCTTATGCTGTGTGACTGTGACAGGACTGTCCTGCAGATGTCTTATGCCGTGTGACTGTGACAGGGCTGTCCTGCAGATGTCTTATGCTGTGTGAGTGTGACAGGGCTGTCCTGCAGATGTCTTATGCTGTGTGATTGTGACAGGACTGTCCTGCAGATGTCTTATGCTGTGTGAGTGTGACAGGGCTGTCCTGCAGATGTCTTATGCTGTGTGATGTGACAGGGCTGTCCTGCAGATGTCTTATGCTGTGTGATGTGACAGGTCTGTCCTGCAGATGTCTTATGCTGTGTGACTGTGACAGGGCTGTCCTGCAGATGTCTTATGCTGCGTGATGTGACAGGGCTGTCCTGCAGATGTCTTATGCTGTGTGATTGTGACAGGGCTGTCCTGCAGATGTCTTATGCTGTGTGACTGTGACAGGGCTGTCCTGCAGATGTCTTATGCTGTGTGACTGTGACAGGGCTGTCCTGCAGATGTCTTATGCTGTGTGATGTGACAGGGCTGTCCTGCAGATGTCTTATGCTGTGTGATGTGACAGGGCTGTCCTGCAGATGTCTTATGCTGTGTGATTGTGACAGGGCTGTCCTGCAGGTGTCTTATGCCGTGTGAGTGTGACAGGGCTGTCCTGCAGATGTCTTATGCTGTGTGATTGTGACAGGGCTGTCCTGCAGATGTCTTATGCTGTGTGACTGTGACAGGGCTGTCCTGCAGATGTATTATGCTGTGTGACTGTGACAGGGCTGTCCTGCAGATGTCTTATGCTGTGTGATGTGACAGGGCTGTCCTGCAGATGTCTTATGCTGTGTGACTGTGACAGGGCTGTCCTGCAGATGTCTTATGCTGTGTGATTGTGACAGGGCTGTCCTGCAGATGTCTTATGCTGTGTGATGTGACAGGGCTGTCCTGCAGATGTCTTATGCTGTGTGATGTGACAGGGCTGTCCTGCAGATGTCTTATGCTGTGTGACTGTGACAGTGCTGTCCTGCAGTTGTCTTATGCTGTGTGACTGTGACAGGACTGTCCTGCAGATGTCTTATGCTGTGTGACTGTGACAGGACTGTCCTGCAGATGTCTTATGCTGTGTGAGTGTGACAGGGCTGTCCTGCAGATGTCTTATGCTGTGTGATGTGACAGGGCTGTCCTGCAGATGTCTTATGCTGTGTGACTGTGACAGGACTGTCCTGCAGATGTCTTATGCCGTGTGACTGTGACAGGACTGTCCTGCAGATGTCTTATGCTGTGTGACTGTGACAGGGCTGTCCTGCAGATGTCTTATGCTGTGTGACTGTGACAGGACTGTCCTGCAGATGTCTTATGCTGTGTGACTGTGACAGGGCTGTCCTGCAGATGTCTTATGCTGTGTGACTGTGACAGGACTGTCCTGCAGATGTCTTATGCTGTGTGACTGTGACAGGGCTGTCCTGCAGATGCCTTATGCTGTGTGATTGTGACAGGGCTGTCCTGCAGGTGTCTTATGCTGTGTGAGTGTGACAGGGCTGTCCTGCAGATGTCTTATGCTGTGTGACTGTGACAGGACTGTCCTGCAGATGTCTTATGCTGTGTGAGTGTGACAGGGCTGTCCTGCAGATGTCTTATGCTGTGTGACTGTGACAGGGCTGTCCTGCAGATGTCTTATGCTGTGTGACTGTGACAGGACTGTCCTGCAGATGTCTTATGCCGTGTGACTGTGACAGGACTGTCCTGCAGATGTCTTATGCTGTGTGACTGTGACAGGGCTGTCCTGCAGATGTCTTATGCTGTGTGACTGTGACAGGACTGTCCTGCAGATGTCTTATGCTGTGTGACTGTGACAGGGCTGTCCTGCAGATGTCTTATGCTGTGTGACTGTGACAGAGCTGTCCTGCAGATGTCTTATGCTGTGTGACTGTGACAGGACTGTCCTGCAGATGTCTTATGCTGTGTGAGTGTGAAAGGGCTGTCCTGCAGATGTCTTATGCTGTGTGATGTGACAGGGCTGTCCTGCAGATGTCTTATGCTGTGTGACTGTGACAGGGCTGTCCTGCAGATGTCTTATGCTGTGTGACAGGGCTGTCCTGCAGATGTCTTATGCTGTGTGACTGTGACAGGACTGTCCTGCAGATGTTTTATGCTGTGTGATGTGACAGGGCTGTCCTGCAGATGTCTTATGCTGTGTGATTGTGACAGGGCTGTCCTGCAGATGTCTTATGCTGTGTGATTGTGACAGGGCTGTCCTGCAGATGTCTTATGCTGTGTGAGTGTGACAGAGTTGTCCTGCAGATGTCTTATGCTGTGTGATGTGACAGGGCTGTCCTGCAGATGTCTTATGCTGTGTGACTGTGACAGGGCTGTCCTGCAGATGTCTTATGCTGTGTGATGTGACAGGGCTGTCCTGCAGATGTCTTATGCTGTGTGATGTGACAGGGCTGTCCTGCAGATGTCTTATGCCGCGAGATTGTGACAGGGCTGTCCTGCAGATGTCTTATGCTGTGTGATGTGACAGGGCTGTCCTGCAGATGTCTTATGCTGTGTGATGTGACAGGGCTGTCCTGCAGATGTCTTATGCTGTGTGAGTGTGACAGGGCTATCCTGCAGATGTCTTATGCTGTGTGATTGTGACAGAGCTGTCCTGCAGATGTCTTATGCTGTGTGATGTGACAGGGCTGTCCTGCAGATGTCTTATGCTGTGTGAGTGTGACAGGGCTGTCCTGCAGATGTCTTATGCTGTGTGAGTGTGACATGGCTGTCCTGCAGATGTCTTATGCTGTGTGATTGTGACAGGACTGTCCTGCAGATGTCTTATGCTGTGTGAGTGTGACATGGCTGTCCTGCAGATGTCTTATGCTGTGTGACTGTGACAGGACTGTCCTGCAGATGTCTTATGCTGTGTGAGTGTGACAGGGCTGTCCTGCAGATGTCTTATGCTGTGTGATTGTGACAGGACTGTCCTGCAGATGTCTTATGCTGTGTGATGTGACAGGGCTGTCCTGCAGATGTCTTATGCTGTGTGATGTGACAGGGCTGTCCTGCAGATGTCTTATGCTGTGTGACTGTGACAGGGCTGTCCTGCAGATGTCTTATGCTGTGTGATTGTGACAGGGCTGTCCAGCAGATGTCTTATGCTGTGTGATGTGACAGGGCTGTCCTGCAGGTGTCTTATGCCGTGTGACTGTGACAGG
The DNA here is from genome assembly GCF_028390025.1 of Pseudophryne corroboree. Classification (NCBI taxonomy): domain Eukaryota; kingdom Metazoa; phylum Chordata; class Amphibia; order Anura; family Myobatrachidae; genus Pseudophryne; species Pseudophryne corroboree. The sequence continues at coordinate 4,093,731 of NC_086447.1, read as the reverse complement.
GCTGTCCTGCAGATGTCTTATGCTGTGTGACTGTGACAGGACTGTCCTGCAGATGTCTTATGCCGTGTGACTGTGACAGGACTGTCCTGCAGATGTCTTATGCTGTGTGACTGTGACAGGGCTGTCCTGCAGATGTCTTATGCTGTGTGACTGTGACAGGACTGTCCTGCAGATGTCTTATGCTGTGTGAGTGTGACAGGGCTGTCCTGCAGATGTCTTATGCTGTGTGATGTGACAGGGCTGTCCTGCAGATGTCTTATGCTGTGTGACTGTGACAGGGCTGTCCTGCAGATGTCTTATGCTGTGTGACAGGGCTGTCCTGCAGATGTCTTATGCTGTGTGATTGTGACAGGACTGTCCTGCAGATGTCTTATGCTGTGTGACTGTGACAGGGCTGTCCTGCAGATGTCTTATGCTGTGTGACTGTGACAGGGCTGTCCTGCAGATGTCTTATGCTGTGTGACTGTGACAGGACTGTCCTGCAGATGTCTTATGCTGTGTGATGTGACAGGGCTGTCCTGCAGATGTCTTATGCTGTGTGATTGTGACAGGGCTGTCCTGCAGGTGTCTTATGCCGTGTGAGTGTGACAGGGCTGTCCTGCAGATGTCTTATGCCGTGTGACTGTGACTGGACTGTCCTGCAGATGTCTTATGCTGTGTGAGTGTGACAGAGTTGTCCTGCAGATGTCTTATGCTGTGTGATGTGACAGGGCTGTCCTGCAGATGTCTTATGCTGTGTGACTGTGACAGGGCTGTCCTGCAGATGTCTTATGCTGTGTGATGTGACAGGGCTGTCCTGCAGATGTCTTATGCCGTGTGATTGTGACAGGGCTGTCCTGCAGGTGTCTTATGCCGTGTGAGTGTGACAGGGCTGTCCTGCAGATGTCTTATGCCGTGTGACTGTGACAGGACTGTCCTGCAGATGTCTTATGCTGTGTGAGTGTGACAGAGTTGTCCTGCAGATGTCTTATGCTGTGTGATGTGACAGGGCTGTCCTGCAGATGTCTTATGCTGTGTGACTGTGACAGGGCTGTCCTGCAGATGTCTTATGCTGTGTGACTGTGACAGGACTGTCCTGCAGATGTCTTATGCTGTGTGATGTGACAGGGCTGTCCTGCAGATGTCTTATGCTGTGTGATGTGACAGGGCTGTCCTGCAGATGTCTTATGCTGTGTGATGTGACAGGGCTGTCCTGCAGGTGTCTTATGCCGTGTGACTGTGACAGGACTGTCCTGCAGATGTCTTATGCTGTGTGAGTGTGACAGGGCTGTCCTGCAGATGTCTTATGCTGTGTGATGTGACAGGGCTGTCCTGCAGGTGTCTTATGCTGTGTGATGTGACAGGGCTGTCCTGCAGATGTCTTATGCTGTGTGATGTGACAGGGCTGTCCTGCAGATGTCTTATGCTGTGTGACTGTGACAGGACTGTCCTGCAGATGTCTTATGCTGTGTGAGTGTGACAGGGCTGTCCTGCAGATGTCTTATGCTGTGTGACTGTGACAGGGCTGTCCTGCAGGTGTCTTATGCTGTGTGACTGTGACAGAGCTGTCCTGCAGATGTCTTATGCTGTGTGACTGTGACAGGGCTGTCCTGCAGATGTCTTATACTGTGTGACTGTGACAGGGCTGTCCTGCAGATGTCTTATGCTGTGTGACTGTGACAGGGCTGTCCTGCAGATGTCTTATGCTGTGTGACTGTGACAGGGCTGTCCTGCAGATGTCTTATGCTGTGTGATGTGACAGGGCTGTCCTGCAGATGTCTTATGCTGTGTGAGTGTGACAGGGCTGTCCTGCAGATGTCTTATGCTGTGTGATGTGACAGGGCTGTCCTGCAGATGTCTTATGCTGTGTGATGTGACAGGGCTGTCCTGTAGATGTCTTATGCGGTGTGATGTGACAGGGCTGTCCTGCAGATGTCTTATGCTGTGTGATGTGACAGGGCTGTCCTGCAGATGTCTTATACTGTGTGATTGTGACAGGGCTGTCCTGCAGATGTCTTATGCTGTGTGATTGTGACAGGGCTGTCCTGCAGATGTCTTATGCTGTGTGACTGTGACAGGGCTGTCCTGCAGATGTCTTATGCTGTGTGGTGTGACAGGGCTGTCCTGCAGATGTCTTATGCTGTGTGACTGTGACAGGGCTGTCCTGCAGATGTCTTATGCTGTGTGACTGTGACAGGGCTGTCCTGCAGATGTCTTATGCTGTGTGATGTGACAGGGCTGTCCTGCAGATGTCTTATGCTGTGTGATTGTGACAGGGCTGTCCTGCAGATGTCTTATGCTGTGTGATGTGACAGGGCTGTCCTGCAGATGTCTTATGCTGTGTGAGTGTGACAGGACTGTCCTGCAGATGTCTTATGCTGTGTGACTGTGACAGGGCTGTCCTGCAGATGTCTTATGCCGTGTGATGTGACAGGGCTGTCCTGCAGATGTCTTATGCTGTGTGACTGTGACAGGGCTGTCATGCAGATGTCTTATGCTGTGTGATGTGACAGGGCTGTCCTGCAGATGTCTTATGCTGTGTGATTGTGACAGGGCTGTCCTGCAGATGTCTTATGCTGTGTGAGTGTGACAGGGCTGTCCTGCAGATGTCTTATGCTGTGTGATGTGACAGGGCTGTCCTGCAGATGTCTTATGCTGTGTGACTGTGACAGGACTGTCCTGCAGATGTCTTATGCTGTGTGATTGTGACAGGGCTGTCCTGCAGATGTCTTATGCTGTGTGAGTGTGACAGGGCTGTCCTGCAGATGTCTTATGCTGTGTGATTGTGACAGGGCTGTCCTGCAGATGTCTTATGCTGTGTGACTGTGACAGAGTTGTCCTGCAGATGTCTTATGCTGTGTGATGTGACAGGGCTGTCCTGCAGATGTCTTATGCCGTGTGATTGTGACAGGGCTGTCCTGCAGGTGTCTTATGCCGTGTGAGTGTGACAGGGCTGTCCTGCAGATGTCTTATGCCGTGTGACTGTGACAGGACTGTCCTGCAGATGTCTTATGCTGTGTGAGTGTGACAGAGTTGTCCTGCAGATGTCTTATGCTGTGTGATGTGACAGGGCTGTCCTGCAGATGTCTTATGCTGTGTGACTGTGACAGGACTGTCCTGCAGGTGTCTTATGCTGTGTGAGTGTGACAGGGCTGTCCTGCAGATGTCTTATGCTGTGTGATGTGACAGGGCTGTCCTGCAGGTGTCTTATGCTGTGTGAGTGTGACAGGGCTGTCCTGCAGATGTCTTATGCTATGTGATTGTGACAGGACTGTCCTGCAGATGTCTTATGCTGTGTGACTGTGACAGGGCTGTCCTGCAGGTGTCTTATGCTGTGTGACTGTGACAGGGCTGTCCTGCAGATGTCTTATGCTATGTGATTGTGACAGGACTGTCCTGCAGATGTCTTATGCTGTGTGACTGTGACAGGGCTGTCCTGCAGATGTCTTATGCTGTGTGATGTGACAGGAATGTCCTGCAGATGTCTTATGCTGTGTGATTGTGACAGGGCTGTTCTGCAGATGTCTTATGCTGTGTGATGTGACAGGACTGTCCTGCAGATGTCTTATGCTGTGTGAGTGTGACAGAGTTGTCCTGCAGATGTCTTATGCTGTGTGATGTGACAGGGCTGTCCTGCAGATGTCTTATGCTGTGTGACTGTGACAGGGCTGTCCTGCAGATGTCTTATGCTGTGTGATGTGACAGAGCTGTCCTGCAGATGTCTTATGCTGTGTGATTGTGACAGGGCTGTCCTGCAGATGTCTTATGCTGTGTGACTGTGACAGGGCTGTCCTGCTGTCCTGCAGATGTCTTATGCTGTGTGACTGTGACAGGGCTGTCCTGCAGATGTCTTATGCTGTATGACTGTGACAGGGCTGTCCTGCAGGTGTCTTATGCTGTGTGAGTGTGACAGGGCTGTCCTGCAGATGTCTTATGCTGTGTGATTGTGACAGGGCTGTCCTGCAGATGTCTTATGCTGTGTGAGTGTGACAGAGCTGTCCTGCAGATGTCTTATGCTGTGTGACTGTGACAGGACTGTCCTGCAGATGTCTTATGCTGTGTGAGTGTGACAGAGTTGTCCTGCAGATGTCTTATGCTGTGTGATGTGACAGGGCTGTCCTGCAGATGTCTTATGCTGTGTGAGTGTGACAGGGCTGTCCTGCAGATGTCTTATGCTGTGTGATTGTGACAGGGCTGTCCTGCAGATGTCTTATGCTGTGTGATGTGACAGGGCTGTCCTGCAGATGTCTTATGCTGTGTGACTGTGACAGGGCTGTCCTGCAGATGTCTTATGCTGTGTGACTGTGACAGGGCTGTCCTGAAGATGTCTTATGCTGTGTGATAGTGACAGGGCTGTCCTGCAGATGTCTTATGCTGTGTGACTGTGACAGGGCTGTCCTGCAGATGTCTTATGCTGTGTGACTGTGACAGGGCTGTCCTGCAGATGTCTTATGCTGTGTGATAGTGACAGGGCTGTCCTGCAGGTGTCTTATGCTGTGTGAGTGTGACAGGGCTGTCCTGCAGATGTCTTATGCTGTGTGACTGTGACATGGCTGTCCTGTAGATGTCTTATGCTGTGTGATAGTGACAGGGCTGTCCTGCAGGTGTCTTATGCTGTGTGAGTGTGACAGGGCTGTCCTGCAGATGTCTTATGCTGTGTGACTGTGACAGGGCTGTCCTGCAGATGTCTTATGCTGTGTGATAGTGACAGGGCTGTCCTGCAGGTGTCTTATGCTGTGTGATGTGACAGGACTGTCCTGCAGATGTCTTATGCTGTGTGAGTGTGACAGAGCTGTCCTGCAGATGTCTTATGCTGTGTGACTGTGACAGGACTGTCCTGCAGATGTCTTATGCTGTGTGAGTGTGACAGGGCTGTCCTGCAGATGTCTTATGCTGTGTGACTGTGACAGAGCTGTCCTGCAGATGTCTTATGCTGTGTGATGTGACAGGGCTGTCCTGCAGATGTCTTATGCTGTGTGAGTGTGACAGGGCTGTCCTGTAGATGTCTTATGCTGTGTGACTGTGACAGGGCTGTCCTGCAGATGTCTTATGCTGTGTGAGTGTGACAGGGCTGTCCTGCAGATGTCTTATGCTGTGTGACTGTGACAGGGCTGTCCTGCAGATGTCTTATGCTGTGTGATGTGACAGGGCTGTCCTGCAGGTGTCTTATGCTGTGTGAGTGTGACAGGGCTGTCCTGCAGATGTCTTATGCTGTGTGAGTGTGACAGAGCTGTCCTGCAGATGTCTTATGCTGTGTGACTGTGACAGGGCTGTCCTGCAGATGTCTTATGCTGTGTGAGTGTGACAGAGTTGTGTGACAGGGCTGTCCTGCAGATGTCTTATGCTGTGTGATTGTGACAGGACTGTCCTGCAGATGTCTTATGCTGTGTGACTGTGACAGGGCTGTCCTGCAGATGTCTTATGCTGTGTGATTGTGACAGGACTGTCCTGCAAGTGTCTTATGCTGTGTGAGTGTGACAGGGCTGTCCTGTAGATGTCTTATGCTGTGTGATTGTGACAGGACTGTCCTGCAGATGTCTTATGCTGTGTGACTGTGACAGGGCTGTCCTGCAGATGTCTTATGCTGTGTGATTGTGACAGGACTGTCCTGCAAGTGTCTTATGCTGTGTGAGTGTGACAGGGCTGTCCTGTAGATGTCTTATGCTGTGTGAGTGTGACAGGGCTGTCCTGCAGATGTCTTATGCTGTGTGCTGTGTGATGTGACAGGGCTGTCCTGCAGATGTCTTATGCTGTGTGATTGTGACAGGGCTGTCCTGCAGATGTCTTATGCTGTGTGACTGTGACAGGGCTGTCCTGCAGATGTCTTATGCTGTGTGATGTGACAGGGCTGTCCTGCAGATGTCTTATGCTGTGTGATGTGACAGGGCTGTCCTGCAGATGTCTTATGCTGTGTGACTGTGACAGGACTGTCCTGCAGATGTCTTATGCTGTGTGATGTGACAGGACTGTCCTGCAGATGTCTTATGCTGTGTGAGTGTGACAGGGCTGTCCTGCAGATGTCTTATGCTGTGTGATGTGACAGGGCTGTCCTGCAGATGTCTTACGCTGTGTGACTGTGACAGGACAGTCCTGCAGATGTCTTATGCTGTGTGATGTGACAGAGCTGTCCTGCAGATGTCTTATGCTGTGTGATGTGACAGGGCTGTCCTGCAGATGTCTTATGCTGTGTGAGTGTGACAGGGCTGTCCTGCAGATGTCTTATGCTGTGTGACTGTGACAGGGCTGTCCTGCAGATGTCTTATGCTGTGTGATTGTGACAGGGCTGTCCTGCAGATGTCTTATGCTGTGTGACTGTGACAGGGCTGTACTGCAGATGTCTTATGCTGTGTGACTGTGACAGGGCTGTCCTGCAGATGTCTTATGCTGTGTGATTGTGACAGGGCTGTCCTGCAGATGTCTTATGCTGTGTGATTGTGACAGGGCTGTCCTGCAGATGTCTTATGCTGTGTGACTGTGACAGGGCTGTCCTGCAGATGTCTTATGCCGTGTGACTGTGACAGGGCTGTCCTGCAGATGTCTTATGCTGTGTGACTGTGACAGGGCTGTCCTGCAGATGTCTTATGCCGTGTGATTGTGACAGGGCTGTCCTGCAGATGTCTTATGCTGTGTGATTGTGACAGGGCTGTCCTGCAGATGTCTTATGCTGTGTGACTGTGACAGGGCTGTCCTGCAGATGTCTTATGCTGTGTGAGTGTGACAGGGCTGTCCTGCAGATGTCTTATACTGTGTGACTGTGACAGGGCTGTCCTGCAGATGTCTTATGCTGTGTGATGTGACAGGGCTGTCCTGCAGATGTCTTATGCTGTGTGACTGTGACAGGGCTGTCCTGCAGATGTCTTATGCCGTGTGACTGTGACAGGGCTGTCCTGCAGACGTCTTATGCCGTGTGATTGTGACAGGGCTGTCCTGCAGATGTCTTATGCCGTGTGACTGTGACAGGGCTGTCCTGCAGATGTCTTATGCTGTGTGATGTGACAGGGCTGTCCTGCAGATGTCTTATGCTGTGTGACTGTGACAGGGCTGTCCTGCAGATGTCTTATGCTGTGTGATGTGACAGGGCTGTCCTGCAGATGTCTTATGCTGTGTGATTGTGACAGGGCTGTCCTGCAGATGTCTTATGCTGTGTGACTGTGACAGGGCTGTCCTGCAGATGTCTTATGCTGTGTGACTGTGACAGGGCTGTCCTGCAGATGTCTTATGCTGTGTGATTGTGACAGGGCTGTCCTGCAGATGTCTTATGCTGTGTGAGTGTGACAGGGCTGTCCTGCAGATGTCTTATGCTGTGTGATGTGACAGGGCTGTCCTGCAGATGTCTTATGCTGTGTGACTGTGACAGGGCTGTCCTGCAGATGTCTTATGCTGTGTGACTGTGACAGGGCTGTCCTGCAGATGTCTTATGCTGTGTGATGTGACAGGACTGTCCTGCAGATGTCTTATGCTGTGTGATGTGACAGGGATGTCCTGCAGATGTCTTATGCTGTGTGACTGTGACAGGACTGTCCTGCAGATGTCTTATGCTGTGTGATGTGACAGGGCTGTCCTGCAGATGTCTTATGCTGTGTGACTGTGACAGGGCTGTCCTGCAGATGTCTTATGCTGTGTGATGTGACAGGACTGTCCTGCAGATGTCTTATGCTGTGTGATGTGACAGGGATGTCCTGCAGATGTCTTATGCTGTGTGATTGTGACAGGGCTGTCCTGCAGATGTCTTATGCTGTGTGATTGTGACAGGGCTGTCCTGTAGATGTCTTATGCTGTGTGACTGTGACAGGGCTGTCCTGCAGATGTCTTATGCTGTGTGATGTGACAGGACTGTCCTGCAGATGTCTTATGCTGTGTGATGTGACAGGGCTGTCCTGCAGATGTCTTATGCTGTGTGACTGTGACAGGTCTGTCCTGCAGATGTCTTATGCTGTGTGATGTGACAGGGCTGTCCTGCAGATGTCTTATGCTGTGTGATTGTGACAGGGCTGTCCTGCAGATGTCTTATGCTGTGTGACTGTGACAGGGCTGTCCTGCAGATGTCTTATGCTGTGTGACTGTGACAGGGCTGTCCTGCAGATGTCTTATGCTGTGTGATTGTGACAGGGCTGTCCTGCAGATGTCTTATGCTGTGTGAGTGTGACAGGGCTGTCCTGCAGATGTCTTATGCTGTGTGATGTGACAGGGCTGTCCTGCAGATGTCTTATGCTGTGTGACTGTGACAGGGCTGTCCTGCAGATGTCTTATGCTGTGTGACTGTGACAGGGCTGTCCTGCAGATGTCTTATGCTGTGTGATGTGACAGGACTGTCCTGCAGATGTCTTATGCTGTGTGATGTGACAGGGATGTCCTGCAGATGTCTTATGCTGTGTGACTGTGACAGGACTGTCCTGCAGATGTCTTATGCTGTGTGATGTGACAGGGCTGTCCTGCAGATGTCTTATGCTGTGTGACTGTGACAGGGCTGTCCTGCAGATGTCTTATGCTGTGTGATGTGACAGGACTGTCCTGCAGATGTCTTATGCTGTGTGATGTGACAGGGATGTCCTGCAGATGTCTTATGCTGTGTGATTGTGACAGGGCTGTCCTGCAGATGTCTTATGCTGTGTGATTGTGACAGGGCTGTCCTGTAGATGTCTTATGCTGTGTGAGTGTGACATGGCAGGACAGCCCTGTCACAGTCACACAGCATAAGACATCTGCAGGACATCCCTGTCACAGTCACACAGCATAAGACATCTGCAGGACAGCCCTGTCACAGTCACACAGCATAAGACATCTGCAGGACATCCCTGTCACAGTCACACAGCATAAGACATCTGCAGGACAGCCCTGTCACAGTCACACAGCATAAGACATCTGCAGGACAGCCCTGTCACAGTCACACAGCATAAGACATCTGCAGGACAGCTCTGTCACATCACACAGCATAATACATCTGCAGGACAGTCCTGTCACAGTCACACATCATAAGACATCTGCAGGACAGCCCTGTCACAGTCACACAGCATAAGACATCTGCAGGACAGCCCTGTCACACTCACACAGCATAAGACATCTGCAGGACAGCTCTGTCACATCACACAGCATAAGACATCTGCAGGACAGCCCTGTCACAGTCACACAGCATAAGACATCTGCAGGACAGTCCTGTCACAGTCACACAGCATAAGACATCTGCAGGACAGCCCTGTCACAGTCACACAGCATAAGACATCTACAGGACAGCCCTGTCACAGTCACACAGCATAAGACATCTGCAGGACAGCCCTGTCACAATCACACAGCATAAGACATCTGCAGGACAGCCCTGTCACATCACACAGCATAAGACATCTGCAGGACAGCCCTGTCACAGTCACACAGCATAAGACATCTGCAGGACAGTCCTGTCACATCACACAGCATAAGACATCTGCAGGACAGCCCTGTCACAGTCACACAGCATAAGACATCTGCAGGACAGCCCTGTCACAGTCACACGGCATAAGACATCTGCAGGACAGCCCTGTCACAGTCACACAGCATAAGACATCTGCAGGACAGCCCTGTCACAGTCACACAGCATAAGACATCTGCAGGACAGCCCTGTCACATCACACAGCATAAGACATCTGCAGGACAGCCCTGTCACACTCACACAGCATAAGACATCTGCAGGACAGCCCTGTCACACTCACACAGCATAAGACATCTGCAGGACAGCCCTGTCACACTCACACAGCATAAGACATCTGCAGGACAGCCCTGTCACAGTCACACAGCATAAGACATCTGCAGGACAGCCCTGTCACACTCACACAGCATAAGACATCTGCAGGACAGCCCTATCACATCACACAGCATAAGACATCTGCAGGACAGCCCTGTCACAGTCACACAGCATAAGACATCTGCAGGACAGTCCTGTCACAGTCACACAGCATAAGACATCTGCAGGACAGCCCTGTCACACTCACACAGCATAAGACATCTGCAGGACAGTCCTGTCACAGTCACACAGCATAAGACATCTGCAGGACAGCCCTGTCACACTCACACAGCATAAGACATCTGCAGGACAGCCCTGTCACAGTCACACAGCATAAGACATCTGCAGGACAGCCCTGTCACAGTCACACAGCATAAGACATCTGCAGGTGTCTTATGCTGTGTGACTGTGACAGGGCTGTCCTGCAGATGTCTTATGCTGTGTGAGTGTGACAGGGCTGTCCTGCAGATGTCTTATGCTGTGTGATGTGACAGGGCTGTCCTGCAGATGTCTTATGCTGTGTGACTGTGACAGGGCTGTCCTGCAGATGTCTTATGCTGTGTGAGTGTGACAGGGCTGTCCTGCAGATGTCTTATGCTGTGTGATGTGACAGAGCTGTCCTGCAGATGTCTTATGCTGTGTGACTGTGACAGGGCTGTCCTGCAGATGTCTTATGCTGTGTGACTGTGACAGGGCTGTCCTGCAGATGTCTTATGCTGTGTGATGTGACAGAGCTGTCCTGCAGATGTCTTGTGCTGTGTGACTGTGACAGGGCTGTCCTGTAGATGTCTTATGCTGTGTGATGTGACAGAGCTGTCCTGCAGATGTCTTGTGCTGTGTGACTGTGACAGGGCTGTCCTGCAGATGTCTTATGCTGTGTGATGTGACAGAGCTGTCCTGCAGATGTCTTGTGCTGTGTGACTGTGACAGTGCTGTCCTGCAGATGTCTTATGCTGTGTGACTGTGACAGGGCTGTCCTGCAGATGTCTTATGCTGTGTGAGTGTGACAGGGCTGTCCTGCAGATGTCTTATGCTGTGTGATGTGACAGGGCTGTCCTGCAGATGTCTTATGCTGTGTGAGTGTGACAGGGCTGTCCTGCAGATGTCTTATGCTGTGTGAGTGTGACAGGGCTGTCCTGCAGATGTCTTATGCTGTGTGAGTGTGACAGGGCTGTCCTGCAGGTGTCTTATGCTGTGTGAGTGTGACAGGGCTGTCCTGCAGGTGTCTTATGCTGTGTGACTGTGACAGGGCAGTCCTGCAGATGTCTTATGCTGTGTGACTGTGACAGGGCTGTCCTGCAGATGTCTTATGCTGTGTGAGTGTGACAGGGCTGTCCTGCAGATGTCTTATGCTGTGTGACTGTGACAGGGCTGTCCTGCAGATGTCTTATGCTGTGTGACTGTGACAGGGCTGTCCTGCAGATGTCTTATGCTGTGTGACTGTGACAGGGCTGTCCTGCAGATGTCTTATGCTGTGTGATGTGACAGGGCTGTCCTGCAGGTGTCTTATGCTGTGTGATGTGACAGAGCTGTCCTGCAGGTGTCTTATGCTGTGTGATGTGACAGGGCTGTCCTGCAGATGTCTTATGCTGTGTGATGTGACAGGGCTGTCCTGCAGATGTCTTATGCTGTGTGACTGTGACAGGGCTGTCCTGCAGATGTCTTATGCTGTGTGATGTGACAGGGCTGTCCTGCAGGTGTCTTATGCTGTGTGAGTGTGACAGGGCTGTCCTGCAGATGTCTTATGCTGTGTGACTGTGACAGGACTGTCCTGCAGATGTCTTATGCTGTGTGACTGTGACAGGGCTGTCCTGCAGATGTCTTATGCTGTGTGACTGTGACAGGGCTGTCCTGCAGATGTCTTATGCTGTGTGATGTGACAGGGCTGTCCTTAAGATGTCTTATGCCGTGTGACTGTGACAGGGCTGTCCTGCAGATGTCTTATGCCGTGTGATGTGACAGGGCTGTCCTGCAGATGTCTTATGCCGTGTGACTGTGACAGGGCTGTCCTGCAGATGTCTTATGCTGTGTGATGTGACAGGGCTGTCCTGCAGATGTCTTATGCTGTGTGACTGTGACAGGGCTGTCCTGCAGATGTCTTATGCTGTGTGATGTGACAGGGCTGTCCTGCAGATGTCTTATGCTGTGTGATGTGACAGAGCTGTCCTGCAGATGTCTTATGCTGTGTGATGTGACAGGGCTGTCCTGCAGATGTCTTATGCTGTGTGACTGTGACAGGACTGTCCTGCAGATGTCTTATGCTGTGTGATGTGACAGGGCTGTCCTGCAGATGTCTTATGCTGTGTGATTGTGACAGGACTGTCCTGCAGATGTCTTATGCTGTGTGACTGTGACAGGACTGTCCTGCAGATGTCTTATGCTGTGTGCTGTGTGATGTGACAGGGCTGTCCTGCAGATGTCTTATGCTGTGTGATTGTGACAGGGCTGTCCTGCAGATGTCTTATGCTGTGTGAGTGTGACAGGGCTGTCCTGCAGATGTCTTATGCTGTGTGAGTGTGACAGGGCTGTCCTGCAGATGTCTTATGCTGTGTGATGTGACAGGGCTGTCCTGCAGATGTCTTATGCTGTGTGAGTGTGACAGGGCTGTCCTGCAGATGTCTTATGCTGTGTGACTGTGACAGGGCTGTCCTGCAGATGTCTTATGCTGTGTGACTGTGACAGGACTGTCCTGCAGATGTCTTATGCTGTGTGAGTGTGACAGGGCTGTCCTGCATATGTCTTATGCTGTGTGATTGTGACAGGACTGTCCTGCAGATGTCTTATGCTGTGTGAGTGTGACAGGGCTGTCCTGCAGATGTCTTATGCTGTGTGATTGTGACAGGGCTGTCCTGCAGATGTCTTATGCTGTGTGAGTGTGACAGGGCTGTCCTGCAGATGTCTTATGCTGTGTGATGTGACAGGGCTGTCCTGCAGATGTCTTATGCTGTGTGACTGTGACAGGGCTGTCCTGCAGATGTCTTATGCTTTGTGACTGTGACAGGGCTGTCCTGCAGATGTCTTATGCTGTGTGACTGTGACAGGGCTGTCCTGCAGATGTCTTATACTGTGTGACTGTGACGGGGCTGTCCTGCAGATGTCTTATGCTGTGTGCGTGTGATAGGGCTGTCCTGCAGATGTCTTATGCTGTGTGATTGTGACAGGGCTGTCCTGCAGGTGTCTTATGCTGTGTGAGTGTGACAGGGCTGTCCTGCAGATGTCTTATGCTGTGTGACTGTGACAGGGCTGTCCTGCAGATGTCTTATGCTGTGTGATGTGACAGGACTGTCCTGCAGATGTCTTATGCTGTGTGAGTGTGACAGGGCTGTCCTGCAGATGTCTTATGCTGTGTGACTGTGACAGGACTGTCCTGCAGATGTCTTATGCTGTGTGACTGTGACAGGACTGTCCTGCAGATGTCTTATGCTGTGTGATTGTGACAGGGCTGTCCTGTAGATGTCTTATGCTGTGTGAGTGTGACAGAGCTGTCCTGCAGATGTCTTATGCTGTGTGAGTGTGACAGGGCTGTCCTGCAGATGTCTTATGCTGTGTGAGTGTGACAGGGCTGTCCTGCAGATGTCTTATGCTGTGTGAGTGTGACAGGGCTGTCCTGCAGGTGTCTTATGCTGTGTGAGTGTGACAGGGCTGTCCTGCAGGTGTCTTATGCTGTGTGAGTGTGACAGGGCTGTCCTGCAGATGTCTTATGCTGTGTGAGTGTGACAGGGCTGTCCTGCAGATGTCTTATGCTGTGTGAGTGTGACAGGGCTGTCCTGCAGATGTCTTATGCTGTGTGACTGTGACAGGGCTGTCCTGCAGATGTCTTATGCTGTGTGAGTGTGACAGGACTGTCCTGCAGATGTCTTATGCTGCGTGATGTGACAGGGCTGTCCTGCAGATGTCTTATGCTGTGTGACTGTGACAGGACTGTCCTGCAGATGTCTTATGCTGTGTGAGTGTGACAGGACTGTCCTGCAGATGTCTTATGCTGTGTGACTGTGACAGGACTGTCCTGCAGATGTCTTATGCTGCGTGATGTGACAGGGCTGTCCTGCAGATGTCTTATGCTGTGTGATTGTGACAGGGCTGTCCTGCAGATGTCTTATGCTGTGTGACTGTGACAGGGCTGTCCTGCAGATGTCTTATGCTGTGTGATTGTGACAGGGCTGTCCTGTAGATGTCTTATGCTGTGTGAGTGTGACAGGGCTGTCCTGCAGATGTCTTATGCTGTGTGATTGTGACAGGGCTGTCCTGCAGATGTCTTATGCTGTGTGACTGTGACAGGACTGTCCTGCAGATGTCTTATGCTGTGTGATGTGACAGGGCTGTCCTGCAGATGTCTTATGCTGTGTGACTGTGACAGGGCTGTCCTGCAGATGTCTTATGCTGTGTGACTGTGACAGGGCTGTCCTGCAGATGTCTTATGCTGTGTGAGTGTGACAGGGCTGTCCTGCAGATGTCTTATGCTGTGTGACTGTGACAGGGCTGTCCTGCAGATGTCTTATGCTGTGTGAGTGTGACAGGACTGTCCTGCAGATGTCTTATGCTGTGTGACTGTGACAGGGCTGTCCTGCAGATGTCTTATGCTGTGTGATGTGACAGAGCTGTCCTGCAGATGTCTTATGCTGTGTGACTGTGACAGGGCTGTCCTGCAGATGTCTTATGCTGTGTGACTGTGACAGGGCTGTCCTGCAGATGTCTTATGATGTGTGACTGTGACAGGACTGTCCTGCAGATGTATTATGCTGTGTGATGTGACAGAGCTGTCCTGCAGATGTCTTATGCTGTGTGACTGTGACAGGGCTGTCCTGCAGATGTCTTATGCTGTGTGACTGTGACAGGGCTGTCCTGCAGATGTCTTATGCTGTGTGACTGTGACAGGGATGTCCTGCAGATGTCTTATGCTGTGTGACTGTGACAGGGCTGTCCTGCAGATGTCTTATGCTGTGTGACTGTGACAGGGATGTCCTGCAGATGTCTTATGCTGTGTGACTGTGACAGGGCTGTCCTGCAGATGTCTTATGCTGTGTGATTGTGACAGGACTGTCCTGCAGATGTCTTATGCTGTGTGACTGTGACAGGGCTGTCCTGCAGATGTCTTATGCTGTGTGACTGTGACAGGGCTGTCCTGCAGATGTATTATGCTGTGTGACTGTGACAGGGCTGTCCTGCAGATGTCTTATGCTGTGTGACTGTGACAGGGCTGTCCTGCAGGTGTCTTATGCTGTGTGACTGTGACAGGGCTGTCCTGCAGATGTCTTATGCTGTGTGAGTGTGACAGGGCTGTCCTGCAGATGTCTTATGCTGTGTGATGTGACAGGGCTGTCCTGCAGATGTCTTATGCTGTGTGACTGTGACAGGGCTGTCCTGCAGATGTCTTATGCTGTGTGAGTGTGACAGGGCTGTCCTGCAGATGTCTTATGCTGTGTGATGTGACAGAGCTGTCCTGCAGATGTCTTATGCTGTGTGACTGTGACAGGGCTGTCCTGCAGATGTCTTATGCTGTGTGACTGTGACAGGGCTGTCCTGCAGATGTCTTATGCTGTGTGATGTGACAGAGCTGTCCTGCAGATGTCTTGTGCTGTGT
Organism: Pseudophryne corroboree; assembly: GCF_028390025.1. Lineage (NCBI taxonomy): Eukaryota > Metazoa > Chordata > Amphibia > Anura > Myobatrachidae > Pseudophryne > Pseudophryne corroboree. The sequence goes on along the minus strand of NC_086447.1, from coordinate 4,078,417 downwards.
GACTGTGACAGGGCTGTCCTGCAGATGTCTTATGCTGTGTGACTGTGACAGGGCTGTCCTGCAGATGTCTTATGCTGTGTGAGTGTGACAGGGCTGTCCTGCAGATGTCTTATGCTGTGTGATGTGACAGGGCTGTCCTGCAGATGTCTTATGCTGTGTGAGTGTGACAGGGCTGTCCTGCAGATGTCTTATGCTGTGTGAGTGTGACAGGGCTGTCCTGCAGATGTCTTATGCTGTGTGAGTGTGACAGGGCTGTCCTGCAGGTGTCTTATGCTGTGTGAGTGTGACAGGGCTGTCCTGCAGGTGTCTTATGCTGTGTGACTGTGACAGGGCAGTCCTGCAGATGTCTTATGCTGTGTGACTGTGACAGGGCTGTCCTGCAGATGTCTTATGCTGTGTGAGTGTGACAGGGCTGTCCTGCAGATGTCTTATGCTGTGTGACTGTGACAGGGCTGTCCTGCAGATGTCTTATGCTGTGTGACTGTGACAGGGCTGTCCTGCAGATGTCTTATGCTGTGTGACTGTGACAGGGCTGTCCTGCAGATGTCTTATGCTGTGTGATGTGACAGGGCTGTCCTGCAGGTGTCTTATGCTGTGTGATGTGACAGAGCTGTCCTGCAGGTGTCTTATGCTGTGTGATGTGACAGGGCTGTCCTGCAGATGTCTTATGCTGTGTGATGTGACAGGGCTGTCCTGCAGATGTCTTATGCTGTGTGACTGTGACAGGGCTGTCCTGCAGATGTCTTATGCTGTGTGATGTGACAGGGCTGTCCTGCAGGTGTCTTATGCTGTGTGAGTGTGACAGGGCTGTCCTGCAGATGTCTTATGCTGTGTGACTGTGACAGGACTGTCCTGCAGATGTCTTATGCTGTGTGACTGTGACAGGGCTGTCCTGCAGATGTCTTATGCTGTGTGACTGTGACAGGGCTGTCCTGCAGATGTCTTATGCTGTGTGATGTGACAGGGCTGTCCTTAAGATGTCTTATGCCGTGTGACTGTGACAGGGCTGTCCTGCAGATGTCTTATGCCGTGTGATGTGACAGGGCTGTCCTGCAGATGTCTTATGCCGTGTGACTGTGACAGGGCTGTCCTGCAGATGTCTTATGCTGTGTGATGTGACAGGGCTGTCCTGCAGATGTCTTATGCTGTGTGACTGTGACAGGGCTGTCCTGCAGATGTCTTATGCTGTGTGATGTGACAGGGCTGTCCTGCAGATGTCTTATGCTGTGTGATGTGACAGAGCTGTCCTGCAGATGTCTTATGCTGTGTGATGTGACAGGGCTGTCCTGCAGATGTCTTATGCTGTGTGACTGTGACAGGACTGTCCTGCAGATGTCTTATGCTGTGTGATGTGACAGGGCTGTCCTGCAGATGTCTTATGCTGTGTGATTGTGACAGGACTGTCCTGCAGATGTCTTATGCTGTGTGACTGTGACAGGACTGTCCTGCAGATGTCTTATGCTGTGTGCTGTGTGATGTGACAGGGCTGTCCTGCAGATGTCTTATGCTGTGTGATTGTGACAGGGCTGTCCTGCAGATGTCTTATGCTGTGTGAGTGTGACAGGGCTGTCCTGCAGATGTCTTATGCTGTGTGAGTGTGACAGGGCTGTCCTGCAGATGTCTTATGCTGTGTGATGTGACAGGGCTGTCCTGCAGATGTCTTATGCTGTGTGAGTGTGACAGGGCTGTCCTGCAGATGTCTTATGCTGTGTGACTGTGACAGGGCTGTCCTGCAGATGTCTTATGCTGTGTGACTGTGACAGGACTGTCCTGCAGATGTCTTATGCTGTGTGAGTGTGACAGGGCTGTCCTGCATATGTCTTATGCTGTGTGATTGTGACAGGACTGTCCTGCAGATGTCTTATGCTGTGTGAGTGTGACAGGGCTGTCCTGCAGATGTCTTATGCTGTGTGATTGTGACAGGGCTGTCCTGCAGATGTCTTATGCTGTGTGAGTGTGACAGGGCTGTCCTGCAGATGTCTTATGCTGTGTGATGTGACAGGGCTGTCCTGCAGATGTCTTATGCTGTGTGACTGTGACAGGGCTGTCCTGCAGATGTCTTATGCTTTGTGACTGTGACAGGGCTGTCCTGCAGATGTCTTATGCTGTGTGACTGTGACAGGGCTGTCCTGCAGATGTCTTATACTGTGTGACTGTGACGGGGCTGTCCTGCAGATGTCTTATGCTGTGTGCGTGTGATAGGGCTGTCCTGCAGATGTCTTATGCTGTGTGATTGTGACAGGGCTGTCCTGCAGGTGTCTTATGCTGTGTGAGTGTGACAGGGCTGTCCTGCAGATGTCTTATGCTGTGTGATGTGACAGGGCTGTCCTGCAGATGTCTTATGCTGTGTGAGTGTGACAGGGCTGTCCTGCAGGTGTCTTATGCTGTGTGATGTGACAGGGCTGTCCTGCAGATGTCTTATGCTGTGTGACTGTGACAGGGCTGTCCTGCAGATGTCTTATGCTGTGTGATGTGACAGGGCTGTCCTGCAGATGTCTTATGCTGTGTGATTGTGACAGGGCTGTCCTGTAGATGTCTTATGCTGTGTGATTGTGACAGGGCTGTCCTGTAGATGTCTTATGCTGTGTGATTGTGACAGGGCTGTCCTGTAGATGTCTTATGCTGTGTGACTGTGACAGGGCTGTCCTGCAGATGTCTTATGCTGTGTGACTGTGACAGGGCTGTCCTGCAGATGTCTTATGCTGTGTGACAGGGCTGTCCTGCAGATGTCTTATGCTGTGTGACTGTGACAGGGCTGTCCTGCAGATGTCTTATGCTGTGTGAGTGTGATAGGGCTGTCCTGCAGATGTCTTATGCTATGTGATTGTGACAGGGCTGTCCTGCAGATGTCTTATGCTGTGTGACTGTGACAGGGCTGTCCTGCAGATGTCTTATGCTGTGTGATGTGACAGGGCTGTCCTGCAGATGTCTTATGCTGTGTGACTGTGACAGGGCTGTCCTGCAGATGTCTTATGCTTTGTGACTGTGACAGGGCTGTCCTGCAGATGTCTTATGCTGTGTGACTGTGACAGGGCTGTCCTGCAGATGTCTTATGCTGTGTGACTGTGACAGGGCTGTCCTGCAGATGTCTTATGCTGTGTGAGTGTGACAGGGCTGTCCTGCAGATGTCTTATGCTGTGTGAGTGTGACAGGGCTGTCCTGCAGATGTCTTATACTGTGTGACTGTGACGGGGCTGTCCTGCAGATGTCTTATGCTGTGTGCGTGTGATAGGGCTGTCCTGCAGATGTCTTATGCTGTGTGATTGTGACAGGGCTGTCCTGCAGGTGTCTTATGCTGTGTGAGTGTGACAGGGCTGTCCTGCAGATGTCTTATGCTGTGTGATGTGACAGGGCTGTCCTGCAGATGTCTTATGCTGTGTGAGTGTGACAGGGCTGTCCTGCAGGTGTCTTATGCTGTGTGATGTGACAGGGCTGTCCTGCAGATGTCTTATGCTGTGTGACTGTGACAGGGCTGTCCTGCAGATGTCTTATGCTGTGTGATGTGACAGGGCTGTCCTGCAGATGTCTTATGCTGTGTGATTGTGACAGGGCTGTCCTGTAGATGTCTTATGCTGTGTGATTGTGACAGGGCTGTCCTGTAGATGTCTTATGCTGTGTGATTGTGACAGGGCTGTCCTGTAGATGTCTTATGCTGTGTGACTGTGACAGGGCTGTCCTGCAGATGTCTTATGCTGTGTGACTGTGACAGGGCTGTCCTGCAGATGTCTTATGCTGTGTGACAGGGCTGTCCTGCAGATGTCTTATGCTGTGTGATGTGACAGGGCTGTCCTGCAGATGTCTTATGCTGTGTGACTGTGACAGGGCTGTCCTGCAGGTGTCTTATGCTGTGTGATGTGACAGGGCTGTCCTGCAGATGTCTTATACCGTGTGATTGTGACAGGGCTGTCCTGCAGATGTCTTATGCTGTGTGACTGTGACAGGGCTGTCCTGCAGATGTCTTATGCTGTGTGATGTGACAGGGCTGTCCTGCAGATGTCTTATGCCGTGTGAGTGTGACAGGGCTGTCCTGCAGATGTCTTATGCTGTGTGATGTGACAGGGCTGTCCTGCAGATGTCTTATGCTGTGTGATGTGACAGGGCTGTCCTGCAGATGTCTTATGCTGTGTGAGTGTGACAGGGCTGTCCTGCAGATGTCTTATGCTGTGTGATGTGACAGGGCTGTCCTGCAGATGTCTTATGCTGTGTGATGTGACAGGGCTGTCCTGCAGATGTCTTATGCTGTGTGATTGTGACAGGGCTGTCCTGCAGATGTCTTATGCTGTGTGATTGTGACAGGGCTGTCCTGCAGATGTCTTATGCTGTGTGATGTGACAGAGCTGTCCTGCAGATGTCTTATGCTGTGTGATTGTGACAGGGCTGTCCTGCAGATGTCTTATGCTGTGTGATGTGACAGGGCTGTCCTGCAGATGTCTTATGCCGTGTGACAGGGCTGTCCTGCAGATGTCTTATGCTGTGTGATGTGACAGGGCTGTCCTGCAGGTGTCTTATGCTGTGTGATGTGACAGGGCTGTCCTGCAGATGTCTTATGCTGTGTGATGTGACAGGGCTGTCCTGTAGATGTCTTATGCTGTGTGATGTGACAGGGCTGTCCTGTAGATGTCTTATTCCGTGTGACTGTGACAGGGCTGTCCTGCAGATGTCTTATGCTGTGTGATGTGACAGGGCTGTCCTGTAGATGTCTTATTCCGTGTGACTGTGACAGGGCTGTCCTGCAGATGTCTTATGCTGTGTGATGTGACAGTGCTGTCCTGCAGATGTCTTATGCCGTGTGACAGGGCTGTCCTGCAGATGTCTTATGCTGTGTGATGTGACAGGGCTGTCCTGCAGGTGTCTTATGCTGTGTGATGTGACAGGGCTGTCCTGTAGATGTCTTATTCCGTGTGGCTGTGACAGGGCTGTCCTGCAGATGTCTTATGCTGTGTGACTGTGACAGGGCTGTCCTGCAGATGTCTTATGCTGTGTGATGTGACAGGGCTGTCCTGTAGATGTCTTATTCCGTGTGACTGTGACAGGGCTGTCCTGCAGATGTCTTATGCTGCTTGTTGGAGATCCAGGTGGCTGCTACTGCTGATTAAAGATGGGCAGTTCATGGGCAGTTCAGTCCTGCAGTCTGAGGGGTATATGCAATTGTGGTCGAATTCCCGAAAATGTCGAAAAACGGGACATTTTCGCCCCCCAAAAAAATTCGACAATGCAATTCAGTACTTTTCTTCAAAAAAACGGACTTTCAAAATTTTACTTTTTGAAATTCGACATTTGTCAAATTCGACATTTCTGCAATGGTACAAATGCGGCAATTCGACAAAAGTATATTCAATTGAAGATTGTAAATTCGACAACAGTGCTTTTAGACAGTAAATTCGTCATTTTCAATCCGCCACACTTTGCTGGCGGAATCTAATAAAAAAATTTAAAAACATTTTTTTTTTAGTGTTTTTTTTATTGGTAATAGAATATCTATTTAAATTAGAAGGGATTAGGTACTTGGTTTGTCTATTTTGGAGGCACAAGTATTATTTATATATTTAAAAAAAAATTATTTATTTATTTATTTATTTTTCAATGGAATGGTAAAAATCAGAAAAAAAATGCGTGGGGTCCCCCCTCCTAAGCATAACCAGCCTCGGGCTCTTCGAGCCGGTCCTGGTTCTAAAAATCCGGGGGGGGGGGGGGGAAATGACAGGGGATCCCCCGTGTGACAGGACGATACCGTACGGAAGCACTCGCCGCTTGCCGCGTCCCGTTGACTGCGCACAGAATGGAAGGTCTAGCCGCACGAGGCCTGACCACATAGGGGATTCCCGCTTACCGTCAGTAACCGCCTGTTACTGACTCCACCCACTGCGCTGTGGGCGGGTTCTCGCTGCCACCACCAAACTCCTAACCTGCCGTGGCGTTTGGAACCACGGTTCTGCTCTGTATGTGCCGACGCACTGCTTTACCACACCTGTGTGGTGTCGACGAATCCCCACTAGCCACTTGCTAGGCCTCTACCGGTAGCTGGCGGAAGGCGGAGCTTGGAGACGTCAGGTGCTTCCCTGGACAGCCGGAGAACGGGGCTAGGTTTGGCCTAACCCTGTTGGTCACAAGATGAAGCAGTCTTCTTGAGGCAAAGGTGTTTATTGCTCAAATAACCTTTAAAAAGGCTCCTCCCTATTGCTAGGGGCAACAGCATACAATTAAGATGTTTCAGCAGAAGAAGATGTTACAATACACAATCCTATGGGCCAACTGCCCTCCTTTTATCCCTCTCCAAGACCCCTTACCACAGGGGGTAAGCCCGCCCTGTGGTGCACAACCAATCAATGTTTACCCATGAGCTGTGCATGCTCTGGTCTCATGCACACCTAACATTGTCCCCAATGGACAGTGGGGAGTGGTCGGTCTCCTTTGTCTCTCTGGGAGAGCAGGCTACTCCCACGGTGCCGTTCAGTCTGGCTGGGGGGGGGGTTTTTCCCTCCTAAACTGACTTCCAGAAACCTGCCCGGGACCCCTTCTCACTGCCTGCAGCCTGGATTCGGGCTCCAGAGCTGGGCAGCCTGGCTCCCCGGTCCAGGTCTCTGGTCCACTACGGCTGATCTCCATGGAGCTCCAAGAAACCACTCAGCTTGTTTTATAGCTAAGCTGCTTCTCTTTCTCCCTGTCCCCATTGGAACTGTGAGGCTGGATGGGAAAGCATTCCGTTTTTTAGGGAAAAGGTCTGGGAGAATCCATCAGCCTTCACAGCCATGGATTCCCCCCTCCTGGGACACACAATCAAGTAAGTGCAATTTCTCTTTAAATACATTACATTTTAAACCACACTGTACATTTCCCTGTAACTATACACTGAGCCTGTGCCCTGCACAGACTCTACATACTCAGGCACTGCAGTGCCTTACAACACACTGTATGTCCTTATTTTACACAATGTTTTATTTAACTGCTGTGCTTCCCTAGCCCTGCAGCCTGGCTGCTAGGGCTCTCCCTCTCAGTGCTGGAGGTATGGGGCTGGCTTCCCCCATCCTCCAGCCTGCTTTTCTGCCTCTGGGGTTCCAGGGAGCTGGCTCTCCCTGTCCCCCCAGGGTGGCACTAATCAGTGGCCTCGCCGCACGCAGCGGCGCACCCCCCTGTACCTAAGCCCGGCGGCCCGGGACACTTGTCCCGGCCGCCGTGACTCTGGCTTTGTTGTGGCGCTGGGGCGCCGGGAGCGTAGCTCCCGGACCCCAGCGTTCATCAGCCTGCTCGCCCGCCTAATTCACCCACGCCGCTAGGGAGCCGGCTAGCCCGGTCCCCCCTGAGCGGCGCCTGTCTTGTGGCCTCGCTGCAGCGTCCGGCGGGGAGCCGGGCTGCAGCGCACCCCCCTCGACGACTAGCAGCCCGGGACGTCCGTCCCGGCTGCTGCGGCTGGCCACTCGTGCTGTGCTGAGGCGCTGGGAGCAGAGCTCCCGGCCCCCAGCGGCGGCTCTCACATAGAGCACTGCAGCGGGAGCCGAGCTCCCAGCCGCAGCGCTCACCCTTCTCCCCGGCGCGCACACTCCAGTGCGCCCGGGGCTACACTGACCGCTGCCGGGAGCGGAGCTCCGGACTCCGGCGGTCAGCGGCTGCCTCCTCTCCCCCGGCGTGCACACTCTGCTGAGCGTGCCGGGGGCTGTCCTCCCTGCCGTGGTCTCCGGAGGGGTCCGGGACCACGGCGCATATAAAATACAGCATTAAAACATTTAATACAACCCGGCGCCTAGCGCTCAATACATTTCAAATTTGGCGCCAAGCGCCCCTTTGTCCTTAAAAATGGCGCCGGGCACTAGGGGTTAACCCCTTCAGTGCCGCAGGCGGCCATTTGCCTCGTGGCTGGGGCTCTCCGGCCACACCCCGTATTTTTAAAACCAGCACCGGGCTCTGCTCCTGGTCCTGGTGCAAAAAATACGGGGACAAAAAGCGTAGGTGTCCACCGTATTTTATACACCAGCATCGGGCTCCACTAGCTGGACATATAATGCCACAGCCGGGGGTCACTTTTATATAGCGCCCTGCGGCCGTGGCATTAAATATCCAACTAGTCACCCCTGGCCGGGGTACCCTGGAGGAGTGGGGACCCCTTCAATCAAGGGCCCTTCCCCAGCCACCCAAGGGCCAGGGGTGAAGACTGAGGCTGTCCCCCCCATCCAAGGGCTGCGAATGGGGGGCTGATAGCCTTGAGTAAAATGAAAGAATATTGTTTTTTCCAGAAGAACTACAAGTCCCAAGCAAGCCTCCCCCGCAAGCTGGTACATGGAGAACCACAAGTACCAGCATGCGGGTGGAAAAACTGTCCCGCTGGTACCTGTAGTTCTACTGGGAAAAAAATACCCAAATAAAAACAGGAGACACACCGTGAAAGTAAAACTTTATTTCATACATGCCGACACATACATACTTACCTATGTTGACCCGCCGACTGCCACGTCTCCTGATCCGACGATCCGGGGTACCTGTGAATAAAATTATACTCACCTGATCCAGTGTCCTGTGATTTGTAATCCACGTACTTGGCAAAACAAAAAAACGAATACCCATTGGCGCAGCCCGAGACCCTTGTGAGCCGAGACGGATATGGAGAAGATCCCCGCAGCCATTGAACCCAGGTCCTTCATGGAGTCTACCAGGAACCCTGCAGAATCCTGAATATGGCGTAAAAATACATCAATGTCACCTTTATCCATTGTAGTCGATTCCTCCTGCAGAGTGACTGACCACCTGGCAATAGCCTTAGAAATCCAAGCACAGGTTATAGTTGGGCGCAGTATAGCCCCTGAAGAAGTGTAAATGGATTTCAGCGTAGCATCCACCTTGCAATCTGCCGGGTCCTTCAACGCGGTAGATCCCGGGACTGGTAATACCACCTGTTTGGACAGCCTAGAGATAGAGGCGTTGACTATCGGCGCAGACTCCCATTTTTTTCTATCATCTTCCGGGAAGGGAAAAGCAACCAAGACCCTCTTAGGGATCTGGAATTTTTTCTCCGGATTTTCCCAGGCTTTTTCAAAGATAGCATTTAATTCCTTAGATGCTGGGAAGGTGAGGGGGGGGGCTTTTTACTGTCCGTGAAAAAAGCCTCCTTAACCTGCTCAGGAGTTGTGTCAGTAATGTGTAACACATCCCTCACGGCCTCAAACATCAACTGCACCCCCTTAGCAAGTGATGACGTGCCCCCCAAAACATCTCCATCACCGTCTGCTGTGTCAGAATCGGTGTCCGTGTCATCCTGCATAATCTGGGCAAGAACACGTTTGTGAGAATGTACCGCAGGGGACCCCGGGAGAGCAGTATCAGACCATACAACCATAGAGGACTGCAATACCTGAGTGGCATGCTCAGTCCTAGCAACCCTGTCAGAAATCTGAGAAATAGCCCCCCTAAGAGAGGCTAACCACTCCAGTTCTCTAGCTGGTATCTGCACTACAACAGTGCAATCCTGATTACATGGGATGGGATCTTCCTGAGTTGATATATCCTCTGCAGCATATGAGACAGAGTCTCCAGACATGTTTGCAATCGCACCCCAATCAGCCCACATACACACAGGGTACAGGGCAGACAGAGTCCCCCCCCCCCCCCCAAGAATGTCAGGGAGACCCAGAGATTGGAGCCAACCCACACACAGCGCTATTATAGGTATAGGGAGACCCCAAACCAGCGCTGACTGTGTCCCTTAATAGGTGACACACTCTATAACTCAGCCTCCCCTCCCTTCTACAACCCCCTGGTACCGTACAGATAGCTGGAGGTATTCTGGAGGGACCTGTTCATCCACTGGCAGTGAGCTGCAGGCAGGAAAATGGCGCTGAACGCTGCTGAGTCCGCTCTGAGGAGAAGCTCCGTCCCCTTAATGGCGCTGTCTTCCCGCTCTTCTGAGATTATACTGACCTGAGGATTTTGTGCTGACTGAGATCGGCAGACCCCGACAGGCTTTATTTGGTCAGTGTAGGGTCAGGTGCTGGCTCTGGACGCCCCTTACAGTGCCTCACTGAAGTACCGCTGAGTTGTCTGGGAGCGCAGTTAATACTGCGCTCCTACCCTTAAGCCGCCCTCTTCACACTGACCCCCCGCTTGTGAGGGGGGACAGTGACTCACTCACCACACTTCAGCTCTGCAAGGGGGTGGCGGCTGGCTGCTGGGGTGAGCGTTCCCCTGTGGCGGGGAGCGATCTGTCCCCTCTGGAGCTTAATGTCCAGTCAGCGGAGACAGCGGCTCAGACCCCGCAGGGCGGACACTACTCCCCCCCTTAGTCCCTCAATGCAGGGATGTTGTTGCCAGCAGCCTCCTGTAAAAATATAAACTCTAATAAAAACTTTTTATAAGAAAGCTCTGTAGAGCTCCCCTAGCAGTGACCAGCTCCTCCGGGCACATTTTCTAAACTGAGTCTGGTAGGAGGGGCATAGAGGGAGGAGCCAGCCCACACTATTAAACTCTTAAAGTGCCAATGGCTCCTGGTGGACCCGTCTATACCCCATGGTACTAATATGGACCTCAGCATCCTCTAGGACGTAAGAGAAATAACCATTACCGTCACCCTATTATGGTGCCCCCCGTTTCATTTTATTCTGGATCCGCCCCTGGCCGTGGATATAGCTTATCTAGACATTAGTAAGGCTTTTGACACTGTCCCACATTGCACTCACAAGCTTGGTATTTGATACTAAAATGGTTGAATGGATAAGTTCTTGGTTGCATGATAGAAAACAGAGAGTTGTAGTAAATGAAGTGCATTCACAGGAGGGAAATGTTACCAGTGCTTTTTAATATCTTTATTGGTGACATTGCGAATGGCATTAAACGGAATGTATGCCTTTTTGCAGATGACACAAAGGTATGCAACAGGACAGACACACCAAGAGGGGTAAAACAAATGATCTAGGTAGACTAGAGGAATGGTCAAGAATGTGGCAATCACAGTTTAGTGCCAAAAAATGCAAAATCATGCACTTGGGTCTCAGAAACCCAAACAATAAATATAGTATTAATGGCACTATACTGGGAACTACTGAGGAGGAAAGGGATCTAGGAGTCACTATTTCAGGTGACATAAAGGATAAATATAGTATTAATGGCGTTATACTGGGAGTTACTGGGGAGGAAAGGGATCTAGGAGTCACTATTTCAGGTGACATAAAGGATAAATATAGTATTAATGGCACTATACTGGAAACTACTGAGGAGGAAAGGGATCTAGGAGTCACTATCTCAGGTGACATAAAGGATAAATATAGTATTAATGGCACTATACTGGGAACTACTGAGGAGGAAAGGGATCTAGGAGTCACTATTTCAGGTGACATAAAGGATAAATATAGTATTAATGGCGTTATACTGGAAACTACTGAGGAGGAAAGGGATCTAGGAGTCACTATTTCAGGTGACATAAAGGATAAATATAGTATTAATGGCGTTATACTGGAAACTACTGAGGAGGAAAGGGATCTAGGAGTCACTATCTCAGGTGACATAAAGGATAAATATAGTATTAATGGCACTATACAGGGAACTACTGAGGAGGAAAGGGATCTAGGAGTCACTATCTCAGGTGACATAAAGGATAAATATAGTATTAATGGCACTATACTGGAAACTACTGAGGAGGAAAGGGATCTAGGAGTCACTATTTCAGGTGACATAAAGGATAAATATAGTATTAATGGCGTTATACTGGAAACTACTGAGGAGGAAAGGGATCTAGGAGTCACTATTTCAGGTGACATAAAGGATAAATATAGTATAATGGCACTATACTGGAAACTACTGAGGAGGAAAGGGATCTAGGAGTCACTATTTCAGGTGACATACAGGATAAATATAGTATTAATGGCGCTATACTGGACACTACTGAGGAGGAAAGGGATCTAGGAGTCACTATTTCAGGTGACATAAAGGATAAATATAGTATTAATGTCACTATACTGGAAACTACTGAGGAGGAAAGGGATCTAGGAGTCACTATTTCAGGTGACATAAAGGATAAATATAATATTAATGGCACTATACTGGAGACTACTGAGGAGGAAAGGGATCTAGGAGTCACTATTTCAGGTGACATAAAGGATAAATATAGTATTAATGGCACTATACTGGAAACTACTGAGGAGGAAAGGGATCTAGGAGTCACTATCTCAGGTGACATAAAGGATCAATATAGTATTAATGGCACTATACTGGAAACTACTGAGGAGTAAAGGGATCTAGGAGTCACTATCTCAGGTGACATAAAGGATCAATATAGTATTAATGGCACTATACTGGAAACTACTGAGGAGGAAAGGGATCTAGGAGTCATTATCTCAGGTGACATAAAGGATCAATATAGTATTAATGGCACTATACTGGAAACTACTGAGGAGGAAAGGGATCTAGGAGTCACTATTTCAGGTGACATAAAGGATAAATATAGTATTAATGACTAGAGATGAGCGGGTTCGGTTCCTCTGAATCCGAACCCGCCCGAACTTCAGGTTTTTTACACGGGTCCGAGCAGGCTCGGATCTTCCCGCCTTGCTCGGCTAACCCGAGCGCGCCCGAACGTCATCATGACGCTGTCGGATTCTCGCGAGGCTCGGATTCTATCGCGAGACTCGGATTCTATATAAGGAGCCGCGCGTCGCCGCCATTTTCACACGTGCATTGAGAGTCATAGGGAGAGGACGTGGCTGGCGTCCTCTCCGTTTAGAGAAGAGAGAGACACAGTATTTTCGGGGAGCATTATTAGGAGGAGTACTACTATACTGTATACTACTATACTACTTGCTGAAGTGATATTTATAGATTAGATAATAGATAGTGTGACTGTAAGTGTATTATCTGACTCGTGGGGGAGACACTGACAGTGGGGAGCAGTTAGAGTCTGAGAGCAGGACTCAGGAGTACATATAACGTACAGTGCACACTTTTGCTGCCAGAGTCAGTGCCACACTGCCATTGTTGTGACCACACTGACCACCAGTATAATAATATATTTTGTGATTGTCTGCTTAGGCCTCGGAGTACTAGTTGCAAGTTGCAACGTGACCTGAAGTGACCACCAGTTTAATAATCAATCACCACCAGTTTAATATATATATATATATATATATATATATATATATATAATTGTATATAATATATATATATATATAATATTGTATACCACCTACCCGTGTTTTTTTTTTTTCATTCTTCTTTATACATACTACTATAGTAGCTTACTGTAGCAGTCTGCGGTGCTGCTGAGCTGACAGTGTCCAGCAGGTCCGTCATCAGTCATTACATAATAAATATATATAGTACCTGTCCGGCTGCAGTACTAGTGATATTATATTGATTTCATCTCATTATCAATAATTTATCATCCAGTCTAGACTCTATATTAGCAGCAGACACAGTACGTTAGTCCACGGCTGTAGCTACCTCTGTGTCGGCACTCGGCAGTCCATCCATAATTGTATACCACCTACCCGTGGTTTTTTTTTTTCTTTCTTCTTTGTACATACTACTATAGAGTATAGTAGCTTACTGTAGCAGTCTGCGGTGCTGCTGAGCTGACAGTGTCCAGCAGGTCCGTCATCAGTCATCATTACCTAATAAATATATTATCTACCTGTCCGGCTGCAGTACTAGTGATATTATATATACATACATATATATATATTGATTTCATCTCATTATCAATCATCCAGTCTATATTAGCAGCAGACACAGTACGTTAGTCCACGGCTGTAGCTACCTCTGTGTCGGCACTCGGCAGTCCATCCATAATTGTATACCACCTACCCGTGGTTTTTTTCTTTTCTTTCTTCTTTGTACATACTACTATAGTATAGTAGCTTACTGTAGCAGTCTGCGGTGCTGCTGAGCTGACAGTGTCCAGCAGGTCCGTCATCAGTCATCATTACCTAATAAATATATTATCTACCGGTCCGGCTGCAGTACTAGTGATATTATATATACATACATATATATATTGATTTCATCTCATTATCATCCAGTCTATATTAGCAGCAGACACAGTACGGTAGTCCACGGCTGTAGCTACCTCTGTGTCGGCACTCGGCAGTCCATCCATAATTGTATACCACCTACCCGTGGTTTTTTTTTTCTTTCTTCTTTGTACATACTACTATAGTATAGTAGCTTACTGTAGCAGTCTGCGGTGCTGCTGAGCTGACAGTGTCCAGCAGGTCCGTCATCAGTCATCATTACCTAATAAATATATTATCTACCTGTCCGGCTGCAGTACTAGTGATATTATATATACATACATATATATATATTGATTTCATCTCATTATCATCCAGTCTATATTAGCAGCAGACACAGTACGGTAGTCCACGGCTGTAGCTACCTCTGTGTCGGCACTCGGCAGTCCATCCATAAGTATACTAGTATCCATCCATCTCCATTGTTTACCTGAGGTGCCTTTTAGTTGTGCCTATTAAAATATGGAGAACAAAAATGTTGAGGTTCCAAAATTAGGGAAAGATCAAGATCCACTTCCACCTCGTGCTGAAGCTGCTGCCACTAGTCATGGCCGAGATGATGAAATGCCAGCAACGTCGTCTGCCAAGGCCGATGCCCAATGTCATAGTACAGAGCATGTCAAATCCAAAACACCAAATATCAGTAAAAAAAGGACTCCAAAACCTAAAATAAAATTGTCGGAGGAGAAGCGTAAACTTGCCAATATGCCATTTACCACACGGAGTGGCAAGGAACGGCTGAGGCTCTGGCCTATGTTCATGGCTAGTGGTTCAGCTTCACATGAGGATGGAAGCACTCAGCCTCTCGCTAGAAAACTGAAAAGACTCAAGCTGGCAAAAGCACCGCAAAGAACTGTGCGTTCTTCGAAATCCCAAATCCACAAGGAGAGTCCAGTTGTGTCGGTTGCGATGCCTGACCTTCCCAACACTGGACGTGAAGAGCATGCGCCTTCCACCATTTGCACGCCCCCTGCAAGTGCTGGAAGGAGCACCCGCAGTCCAGTTCCTGATAGTCAGATTGAAGATGTCAGTGTTGAAGTACACCAGGATGAGGAGGATATGGGTGTTGCTGGCGCTGGGGAGGAAATTGACCAGGAGGATTCTGATGGGTTCACTACGGCTGGCCGGCGGTCGGGCTCCCGGCGACCAGCATCCCGGCGCCGGGAGCCCGACCGCCGGCTTACCGACAGCTTGGCGAGCGCAAATGAGCCCCTTGCGGGCTCGCTGCGCTCGCCACGCTACGGGCACGGTGGCGCGCTACGCGCGCCACACTATTTTATTCTCCCTCTATGGGGGTCGTGGACCCCCACGAGGGAAAATAATTGTCGGTATTCCGGCTGTCGGGCTCCCGGCGCCAATATACTGAGCGCCGGGAGCCCGACCGCCGGCAAACAGAAGACCACCCGATTCTGATGGTGAGGTGGTTTGTTTAAGTCAGGCACCCGGGGAGACACCTGTTGTCCGTGGGAGGAATAGGGCCATTGACATGCCTGGTCAAAATACAAAAAAAATCAGCTCTTCGGTGTGGAAGTATTTCACCAGAAATGCGGACAACATTTGTCAAGCCGTGTGTTGCCTTTGTCAAGCTGTAATAAGTAGGGGTAAGGACGTTAACCACCTCGGAACATCCTCCCTTATACGTCACCTGCAGCGCATTCATAATAAGTCAGTGACAAGTTCAAAAACTTTGGGTGACAGCGGAAGCAGTCCACTGACCAGTAAATCCTTTCCTCTTGTAACCAAGCTCACGCAAACCACCCCACCAACTCCCTCAGTGTCAATTTCCTCCTTACCCAGGAATGCCAATAGTCCTGCAGGCCATGTCACTGGCAATTCTGACGAGTCCTCTCCTGCCTGGGATTCCTCCGATGCATCCTTGAGTGTAATGCCTACTGCTGCCGGCGCTGCTGTTGTTGCTGCTGGGAGTCGATCGTCATCCCAGAGGGGAAGTCGTAAGCCCACTTGTACTACTTCCAGTAAGCAATTGACTGTCCAACAGTCCTTTGCGAGGAAGATGAAATATCACAGCAGTCATCCTGCTGCAAAGCGGATAACTGAGGCCTTGACAACTATGTTGGTGTTAGACGTGCGTCCGGTATCCGCCGTTAGTTCACAGGGAACTAGACAATTTATTGAGGCAGTGTGCCCCCGTTACCAAATACCATCTAGGTTCCACTTCTCTAGGCAGGCGATACCGAGAATGTACACGGACGTCAGAAAAAGACTCACCAGTGTCCTAAAAAATGCAGTTGTACCCAATGTCCACTTAACCACGGACATGTGGACAAGTGGAGCAGGGCAGGGTCAGGACTATATGACTGTGACAGCCCACTGGGTAGATGTATGGACTCCCGCCGCAAGAACAGCAGCGGCGGCACCAGTAGCAGCATCTCGCAAACGCCAACTCTTTCCTAGGCAGGCTACGCTTTGTATCACCGCTTTCCAGAATACGCACACAGCTGAAAACCTCTTACGGCAACTGAGGAAGATCATCGCGGAATGGCTTACCCCAATTGGACTCTCCTGTGGATTTGTGGCATCGGACAACGCCAGCAATATTGTGTGTGCATTAAATATGGGCAAATTCCAGCACGTCCCATGTTTTGCACATACCTTGAATTTGGTGGTGCAGAATTTTTTAAAAAACGACAGGGGCGTGCAAGAGATGCTGTCGGTGGCCAGAAGAATTGCGGGACACTTTCGGCGTACAGGCACCACGTACAGAAGACTGGAGCACCACCAAAAACTACTGAACCCGCCCTGCCATCATCTGAAGCAAGAAGTGGTAACGAGGTGGAATTCAACCCTCTATATGCTTCAGAGGTTGGAGGAGCAGCAAAAGGCCATTCAAGCCTATACAATTGAGCACGATATAGGAGGTGGAATGCACCTGTCTCAAGCGCAGTGGAGAATGATTTCAACGTTGTGCAAGGTTCTGATGCCCTTTGAACTTGCCACACGTGAAGTCAGTTCAGACACTGCCAGCCTGAGTCAGGTCATTCCCCTCATCAGGCTTTTGCAGAAGAAGCTGGAGACATTGAAGGAGGAGCTAACACGGAGCAATTCCGCTAGGCATGTGGGACTTGTGGATGGAGCCCTTAATTCGCTTAACAAGGATTCACGGGTGGTCAATCTGTTGAAATCAGAGCACTACATTTTGGCCACCGTGCTCGATCCTAGATTTAAAGCCTACCTTGGATCTCTCTTTCCGGCAGACACAAGTCTGCTGGGGTTGAAAGACCTGCTGGTGAGAAAATTGTCAAGTCAAGCGGAACGCGACCTGTCAACATCTCCTCCTTCACATTCTCCCGCAACTGGGGGTGCGAGGAAAAGGCTCAGAATTCCGAGCCCACCCGCTGGCGGTGATGCAGGGCAGTCTGGAGCGACTGCTGATGCTGACATCTGGTCCGGACTGAAGGACCTGACAACGATTACGGACATGTCGTCTACTGTCACTGCATATGATTCTCTCACCATTGAAAGAATGGTGGAGGATTATATGAGTGACCGCATCCAAGTAGGCACGTCACACAGTCCGTACTTATACTGGCAGGAAAAAGAGGCAATTTGGAGGCCCTTGCACAAACTGGCTTTATTCTACCTAAGTTGCCCTCCCACAAGTGTGTACTCCGAAAGAGTGTTTAGTGCCGCCGCTCACCTTGTCAGCAATCGGCGTACGAGGTTACATCCAGAAAATGTGGAGAAGATGATGTTCATTAAAATGAATTATAATAAATTCCTCCGTGGAGACATTGACCAGCAGCAATTGCCTACACAAAGTACACAGGGAGCTGAGATGGTGGATTCCTGTGGGGACGAATTGATAATCTGTGAGGAGGGGGATGTACACGGTGATATATCGGAGGGTGAAGATGAGGTGGACATCTTGCCTCTGTAGAGCCAGTTTGTGCAAGGAGAGATTAATTGCTTCTTTTTTGGTGGGGGTCCAAACCAACCCGTCATTTCAGTCACAGTCGTGTGGCAGACCCTGTCACTGAAATGATGGGTTGGTTAAAGTGTGCATGTCCTGTTTATACAACATAAGGGTGGGTGGGAGGGCCCAAGGACAATGCCATCTTGCACCTCTTTTTTCTTTAATTTTTCTTTGCGTCATGTGCTGTTTGTGGAATGTTTTTTGGAAGGGCCATCCTGCGTGACACTGCAGTGCCACTCCTAGATGGGCCCGGTGTTTGTGTCGGCCACTAGGGTCGCTTATCTTACTCACACAGCTACCTCATTGCGCCTCTTTTTTTCTTTGCGTCATGTGCTGTTTGGGGAGGGTTTTTTGGAAGGGCCATCCTGCGTGACACTGCAGTGCCACTCCTAGATGGGCCCGGTGTTTGTGTCGGCCACTAGGGTCGCTTATCTTACTCACACAGCTACCTCATTGCGCCTCTTTTTTTCTTTGCGTCATGTGCTGTTTGGGGAGTGTTTTTTGGAAGGGCCATCCTGCGTGACACTGCAGTGCCACTCCTAGATGGGCACGGTGTTTGTGTCGGCCACTAGGGTCGCTTATCTTACTCACACAGCTACCTCATTGCGCCTCTTTTTTTCTTTGCGTCATGTGCTGTTTGGGGAGGGTTTTTTGGAAGGGCCATCCTGCGTGACACTGCAGTGCCACTCCTAGATGGGCCCGGTGTTTGTGTCGGCCACTAGGGTCGCTTATCTTACTCACACAGCTACCTCATTGCGCCTCTTTTTTTCTTTGCGTCATGTGCTGTTTGGGGAGTGTTTTTTGGAAGGGCCATCCTGCGTGACACTGCAGTGCCACTCCTAGATGGGCCCGGTGTTTGTGTCGGCCACTAGGGTCGCTTATCTTACTCACACAGCTACCTCATTGCGCCTCTTTTTTTCTTTGCGTCATGTGCTGTTTGGGGAGGGTTTTTTGGAAGGGCCATCCTGCGTGACACTGCAGTGCCACTCCTAGATGGGCCCGGTGTTTGTGTCGGCCACTAGGGTCGCTTATCTTACTCACACAGCTACCTCATTGCGCCTCTTTTTTTCTTTGCGTCATGTGCTGTTTGGGGAGTGTTTTTTGGAAGGGCCATCCTGCGTGACACTGCAGTGCCACTCCTAGATGGGCCCGGTGTTTGTGTCGGCCACTAGGGTCGCTTATCTTACTCACACAGCTACCTCATTGCGCCTCTTTTTTTCTTTGCGTCATGTGCTGTTTGGGGAGGGTTTTTTGGAAGGGCCATCCTGCGTGACACTGCAGTGCCACTCCTAGATGGGCCCGGTGTTTGTGTCGGCCACTAGGGTCGCTTATCTTACTCACACAGCTACCTCATTGCGCCTCTTTTTTTCTTTGCGTCATGTGCTGTTTGGGGAGGGTTTTTTGGAAAGGCCATCCTGCGTGACACTGCAGTGCCACTCCTAGATGGGCCCGGTGTTTGTGTCGGCCACTAGGGTCGCTTATCTTACTCACACAGCTACCTCATTGCGCCTCTTTTTTTCTTTGCGTCATGTGCTGTTTGGGGAGTGTTTTTTGGAAGGGCCATCCTGCGTGACACTGCAGTGCCACTCCTAGATGGGCACGGTGTTTGTGTCGGCCACTAGGGTCGCTTATCTTACTCACACAGCTACCTCATTGCGCCTCTTTTTTTCTTTGCGTCATGTGCTGTTTGGGGAGGGTTTTTTGGAAGGGCCATCCTGCGTGACACTGCAGTGCCACTCCTAGATGGGCCCGGTGTTTGTGTCGGCCACTAGGGTCGCTTATCTTACTCACACAGCTACCTCATTGCGCCTCTTTTTTTCTTTGCGTCATGTGCTGTTTGGGGAGTGTTTTTTGGAAGGGCCATCCTGCGTGACACTGCAGTGCCACTCCTAGATGGGCACGGTGTTTGTGTCGGCCACTAGGGTCGCTTATCTTACTCACACAGCTACCTCATTGCGCCTCTTTTTTTCTTTGCGTCATGTGCTGTTTGGGGAGGGTTTTTTGGAAGGGCCATCCTGCGTGACACTGCAGTGCCACTCCTAGATGGGCCCGGTGTTTGTGTCGGCCACTAGGGTCGCTTATCTTACTCACACAGCTACCTCATTGCGCCTCTTTTTTTCTTTGCGTCATGTGCTTTTTGGGGAGGGTTTTTTGGAAGGGCCATCCTGCGTGACACTGCAGTGCCACTCCTAGATGGGCCCGGTGTTTGTGTCGGCCACTAGGGTCGCTTATCTTACTCACACAGCTACCTCATTGCGCCTCTTTTTTTCTTTGCGTCATGTGCTGTTTGGGAGTGTTTTTTGGAAGGGCCATCCTGCGTGACACTGCAGTGCCACTCCTAGATGGGCACGGTGTTTGTGTCGGCCACTAGGGTCGCTTAGCTTAGTCATCCAGCGACCTAGGTGCAAATTTTAGGACTAAAAATAATATTGTGAGGTGTGAGGTATTCAGAATAGACTGAAAATGAGTGGAAATTATGGTTTTTGAGGTTAATAATACTTTGGGATCAAAATGACCCCCAAATTCTATGATTTAAGCTGTTTTTTAGTGTTTTTAAAAAAAAACACCCGAATCCAAAACACACCCGAATCCGACAAAAAAAATTCGGTGAGGTTTTGCCAAAACGCGGTCGAACCCAAAACACGGCCGCGGAACCGAACCCAAAACCAAAACACAAAACCCGAAAAATTTCAAGTGCACATCTCTATTAATGACACTATACTGGATACTACTGAGGAGGAAAGGGATCTAGGAGTCACTATTTCAGGTGACAAAGGATAAATATAGTATTAATGGCACTATACTGGAAACTACTGAGGAGGAAAGGGATCTAGGAGTCACTATTTCAGGTGACATAAAGGATAAATATAGTATTAATGTCACTATACTGGAAACTACTGAGGAGGAAAGGGATCTAGGAGTCACTATTTCAGGTGACATAAAGGATAAATAATATAGTATTAATGTCACTATACTGGAAACTACTGAGGAGGAAAGGGATCTAGGAGTCACTATCTCAGGTGACATAAAGGATAAATATAGTATTAATGGCACTATACAGGGAACTACTGAGGAGGAAAGGGATCTAGGAGTCACTATTTCAGGTGACATAAAGGATAAATATAGTATTAATGGCACTATACTGGAAACTACTGAGGAGGAAAGGGATCTAGGAGTCACTATTTCAGGTGACATACAGGATAAAGATAGTATAATGGCACTACACTGGATACAACTGAGGAGGAAAGGGATCTAGGAGTCACTGTTTCAGGTGACATAAAGGATAAATATAGTATTAATGGCACTATACTAGAAACTACTGAGGAGGAAAGGGATCTAGGAGTCACTATCTCAGGTGACATAAAGGATAAATATAGTATTAATGGCACTATACTGGGAACTACTGAGGAGGAAAGGGATCTAGGAGTCACTATTTCAGGTGACATAAAGGATAAATATAGTATTAATGGCACTATACTGGAAACTACTGAGGAGGAAAGGGATCTAGGAGTCACTATTTCAGGTGACATAAAGGATAAACATAGTATTAATGGCGCTATACTGGAAACTACTGAGGAGGAAAGGGATCTAGGACTCACTATTTCAGGTGACATAAAGGATAAATATAGTATTAATGGCACTATACTGGGAACTACTGAGGACGAAAGGGATCTAGGAGTCACTATCTCAGGTGACAAAAAGGATAAATATAGTATTAATGGCGTTATACTGGGAGTTACTGAGGAGGAAAGGGATCTAGGAGTCCCTATTTCAGGTGACATAAAGGATAAATATAGTATTAATGGCACTATACTGGGAACTACTGAGGAGGAAAGGGATCTAGGAGTCACTATTTCAGGTGACATAAAGGATAAATATAGTATTAATGGCGCTATACTGGAAACTACTGAGGAGGAAAGGGATCTAGGAGTCACTATCTCAGGTGACATAAAGGATAAATATAGTATTAATGGCACTATACTGGAAACTACTGAGGAGGAAAGGGATCTAGGAGTCACTATTTCAGGTGACATAAAGGATAAATATAATATTAATGGCACTATACTGGAGACTACTGAGGAGGAAAGGGATCTAGGAGTCACTATTTCAGGTGACATAAAGGATAAATATAGTATTAATGGCACTATACTGGGAACTACTGAGGAGGAAAGGGATCTAGGAGTCACTATCTCAGGTGACAAAGGATAAATATAGTATCAATGGCTCTATACTGGAAACTACTGAGGAGGAAAGGGATCTAGGAGTCACTATTTCAGGTGACATAAAGGATAAATATAGTATTAATGGCACTATACTGGAGACTACTGAGGAGGAAAGGGATCTAGGAGTCACTATCTCAGGTGACAAAGGATAAATACAGTATTAATGGCACTATACTGGATACTACTGAGGAGGAAAGGGATCTAGTAGTCACTATTTCAGGTGACATAAAGGATAAATATAGTATTAATGGCACTATACTGGACACTACTGAGGAGGAAAGGGATCTAGGAGTCACTATCTCAGGTGACAAAGGATAAATACAGTATTAATGGCACTATACTGGATACTACTGAGGAGGAAAGGGATCTAGGAGTCACTATTTCAGGTGACATAAAGGATAAATATAGTATTAATGGCACTATACTGGAAACTACTGAGGAGGAAAGGGATCTAGGAGTCACTATTTCAGGTGACAAAGGATAAATATAGTATTAATGGCACTATACTGGAAACTACTGAGGAGGAAAGGGATCTAGGAGTCACTATTTCAGGTGACATAAAGGATAAATATAGTATTAATGTCACTATACTGGAAACTACTGAGGAGGAAAGGGATCTAGGAGTCACTATTTCAGGTGACATAAAGGATAAATATAGTATTAATGTCACTATACTGGAAACTACTGAGGAGGAAAGGGATCTAGGAGTCACTATCTCAGGTGACATAAAGGATAAATATAGTATTAATGGCACTATACTGGGAACTACTGAGGAGGAAAGGGATCTAGGAGTCACTATTTCAGGTGACATAAAGGATAAATATAGTATTAATGGCACTATACTGGAAACTACTGAGGAGGAAAGGGATCTAGGAGTCACTATTTCAGGTGACATAAAGGATGAATTTAGTATTAATGGCACTATACTAGAAACTACTGAGGAGGAAAGGGATCTAGGAGTCACTATCTCAGGTGACATAAAGGATAAATATAGTATTAATGGCACTATACTGGGAACTACTGAGGAGGAAAGGGATCTAGGAGTCACTATTTCAGGTGACATAAAGGATAAATATAGTATTAATGGCACTATACTGGAAACTACTGAGGAGGAAAGGGATCTAGGAGTCACTATTTCAGGTGACATAAAGGATAAATATAGTATTAATGGCGCTATACTGGAAACTACTGAGGAGGAAAGGGATCTAGGAGTCACTATTTCAGGTGACATAAAGGATAAATATAGTATTAATGGCACTATACTGGGAACTACTGAGGAGGAAAGGGATCTAGGAGTCACTATCTCAGGTGACATAAAGGATAAATATAGTATTAATGGCGTTATACTGGGAGATACTGAGGAGGAAAGGGATCTAGGAGTCACTATTTCAGGTGACATAAAGGATAAATATAGTATTAATGGCACTATACTGGGAACTACTGAGGAGGAAAGGGATCTAGGAGTCACTATTTCTGGTGACATAAAGGATAAATATAGTATTAATGGCGTTATACTGGAAACTACTGAGGAGGAAAGGGATCTAGGAGTCACTATCTCAGGTGACATAAAGGATAAATATAGTATTAATGGCACTATACTGGGAACTACTGAGGAGGAAAGGGATCTAGGAGTCACTATTTCAGGTGACATACAGGATAAATATAGTATAATGGCGCTATACTGGAAACTACTGAGGAGGAAAGGGATCTAGGAGTCACTATCTCAGGTGACATAAAGGATAAATATAGTATTAATGGCACTATACTGGACACTACTAAGGAGGAAAGGGATCTAGGAATCACTATCTCAGGTGACATAAAGGATAAATATAGTATTAATGGCGCTATACTGGGAACTACTGAGGAGGAAAGGGATCTAGGAGACACTATTTCAGGTGACATAAAGGATAAATATAGTATTAATGTCACTATACTGGAAACTACTGAGGAGGAAAGGGATCTAGGAGTCACTATTTCAGGTGACATAAAGGAAAAATATAGTATTAATGGCGCTATACTGGAAACTACTGAGGAGGAAAGGGATCTAGGAGTCACTATTTCAGGTGACATAAAGGATAAATATAGTATTAATGGCACTATACTGGGAACTACTGAGGAGGAAAGGGATCTAGGAGTCACTATCTCAGGTGACATAAAGGATAAATATAGTATTAATGGCGTTATACTGGGAGTTACTGAGGAGGAAAGGGATCTAGGAGTCACTATTTCAGGTGACATAAAGGATAAATATAGTATTAATGGCACTATACTGGGAACTACTGAGGAGGAAAGGGATCTAGGAGTCACTATTTCTGGTGACATAAAGGATAAATATAGTATTAATGGCGTTATACTGGAAACTACTGAGGAGGAAAGGGATCTAGGAGTCACTATCTCAGGTGACATAAAGGATAAATATAGTATTAATGGCACTATACTGGGAACTACTGAGGAGGAAAGGGATCTAGGAGTCACTATTTCAGGTGACATACAGGATAAATATAGTATAATGGCGCTATACTGGAAACTACTGAGGAGGAAAGGGATCTAGGAGTCACTATCTCAGGTGACATAAAGGATAAATATAGTATTAATGGCACTATACTGGACACTACTAAGGAGGAAAGGGATCTAGGAATCACTATCTCAGGTGACATAAAGGATAAATATAGTATTAATGGCGCTATACTGGGAACTACTGAGGAGGAAAGGGATCTAGGAGACACTATTTCAGGTGACATAAAGGATAAATATAGTATTAATGTCACTATACTGGAAACTACTGAGGAGGAAAGGGATCTAGGAGTCACTATTTCAGGTGACATAAAGGATAAATATAATATTAATGGCACTATACTGGAGACTACTGAGGAGGAAAGGGATCTAGGAGTCACTATCTCAGGTGACATAAAGGATAAATATAGTATTAATGGCACTATACTGGGAACTACTGAGGAGGAAAGGGATCTAGGAGTCACTATCTCAGGTGACAAAGGATAAATATAGTATCAATGGCACTATACTGGAAACTACTGAGGAGGAAAGGGATCTAGGAGTCACTATTTCAGGTGACATAAAGGATAAATATAGTATTAATGGCACTATACTGGACACTACTGAGGAGGAAAGGGATCTAGGAGTCACTATCTCAGGTGACAAAGGATAAATATAGTATTAATGGCACTATACTGGATACTACTGAGGAGGAAAGGGATCTAGGAGTCACTATTTCAGGTGACATAAAGGATAAATATAGTATTAATGGCACTATACTGGGAACTACTGAGGAGGAAAGGGATCTAGGAGTCACTATCTCAGGTGACATAAAGGATAAATATAGTATTAATGGCATTATACTGGGAGTTACTGAGGAGGAAAGGGATCTAGGAGTCACTATTTCAGGTGACATAAAGGATAAATATAGTATTAATGGCACTATACTGGGAACTACTGAGGAGGAAAGGGATCTAGGAGTCACTATTTCAGGTGACATAAAGGATAAATATAGTATTAATGGCGTTATACTGGAAACTACTGAGGAGGAAAGGGATCTAGGAGTCACTATCTCAGGTGACATAAAGGATAAATATAGTATTAATGGCACTATACTGGGAACTACTGAGGAGGAAAGGGATCTAGGAGTCACTATTTCAGGTGACATACAGGATAAATATAGTATAATGGCGCTATACTGGAAACTACTGAGGAGGAAAGGGATCTAGGAGTCACTATCTCAGGTGACATAAAGGATAAATATAGTATTAATGGCACTATACTGGACACTACTGAGGAGGAAAGGGATCTAGGAGTCACTATCTCAGGTGACATAAAGGATAAATATAGTATTAATGGCGCTATACTGGGAACTACTGAGGAGGAAAGGGATCTAGGAGACACTATTTCAGGTGACATAAAGGATAAATATAGTATTAATGTAAATATACTGGAAACTACTGAGGAGGAAAGGGATCTAGGAGTCACTATTTCAGGTGACATAAAGGATAAATATAATATTAATGGCACTATACTGGAGACTACTGAGGAGGAAAGGGATCTAGGAGTCACTATTTCAGGTGACATAAAGGATAAATATAGTATTAATGGCACTATACTGGGAACTACTGAGGAGGAAAGGGATCTAGGAGTCACTATCTCAGGTGACAAAGGATAAATATAGTATTAATGGCTCTATTTAGATACTACTGAGGAGGAAAGGGATCTAGGAGTCACTATTTCAGGTGACATAAAGGATAAATATAGTATTAATGACACTATACTGGGAACTACTGAGGAGGAAAGGGATCTAGGAGTCACTATTTCAGGTGACAAAGGATAAATATAGTATTAATGGCACTATACTGGAAACTACTGAGGAGGAAAGGGATCTAGGAGTCACTATTTCAGGTGACATAAAGGATAAATATAGTATTAATGTCACTATACTGGAAACTACTGAGGAGGAAAGGGATCTAGGAGTCACTATTTCAGGTGACATAAAGGATGAATATAGTATTAATGGCACTATACTAGAAACTACTGAGGAGGAAAGGGATCTAGGAGTCACTATCTCAGGTGACATAAAGGATAAATATAGTATTAATGGCACTATACTGGGAACTACTGAGGAGGAAAGGGATCTAGGAGTCACTATTTCAGGTGACATAAAGGATAAATATAGTATTAATGGCACTATACTGGAAACTACTGAGGAGGAAAGGGATCTAGGAGTCACTATTTCAGGTGACATAAAGGATAAATATAGTATTAATGGCGCTATACTGGAAACTACTGAGGAGGAAAGGGATCTAGGAGTCACTATTTCAGGTGACATAAAGGATAAATATAGTATTAATGGCACTATACTGGGAACTACTGAGGAGGAAAGGGATCTAGGAGTCACTATCTCAGGTGACATAAAGGATAAGTATAGTATTAATGGCGCTATACTGGAAACTACTGAGGAGGAAAGGGATCTAGGAGTCACTATCTCAGGTGACATAAAGGATAAATATAGTATTAATGGCACTATACTGGGAACTACTGAGGAGGAAAGGGATCTAGGAGTCACTATTTCAGGTGACATACAGGATAAATATAGTATAATGGCGCTATACTGGAAACTACTGAGGAGGAAAGGGATCTAGGAGTCACTATCTCAGGTGACATAAAGGATAAATATAGTATTAATGGCACTATACTGGACACTACTAAGGAGGAAAGGGATCTAGGAATCACTATCTCAGGTGACATAAAGGATAAATATAGTATTAATGGCGCTATACTGGGAACTACTGAGGAGGAAAGGGATCTAGGAGACACTATTTCAGGTGACATAAAGGATAAATATAGTATTAATGTCACTATACTGGAAACTACTGAGGAGGAAAGGGATCTAGGAGTCACTATTTCAGGTGACATAAAGGAAAAATATAGTATTAATGGCGCTATACTGGAAACTACTGAGGAGGAAAGGGATCTAGGAGTCACTATTTCAGGTGACATAAAGGATAAATATAGTATTAATGGCACTATACTGGGAACTACTGAGGAGGAAAGGGATCTAGGAGTCACTATCTCAGGTGACATAAAGGATAAATATAGTATTAATGGCGTTATACTGGGAGTTACTGAGGAGGAAAGGGATCTAGGAGTCACTATTTCAGGTGACATAAAGGATAAATATAGTATTAATGGCACTATACTGGGAACTACTGAGGAGGAAAGGGATCTAGGAGTCACTATTTCTGGTGACATAAAGGATAAATATAGTATTAATGGCGTTATACTGGAAACTACTGAGGAGGAAAGGGATCTAGGAGTCACTATCTCAGGTGACATAAAGGATAAATATAGTATTAATGGCACTATACTGGGAACTACTGAGGAGGAAAGGGATCTAGGAGTCACTATTTCAGGTGACATACAGGATAAATATAGTATAATGGCGCTATACTGGAAACTACTGAGGAGGAAAGGGATCTAGGAGTCACTATCTCAGGTGACATAAAGGATAAATATAGTATTAATGGCACTATACTGGACACTACTAAGGAGGAAAGGGATCTAGGAATCACTATCTCAGGTGACATAAAGGATAAATATAGTATTAATGGCGCTATACTGGGAACTACTGAGGAGGAAAGGGATCTAGGAGACACTATTTCAGGTGACATAAAGGATAAATATAGTATTAATGTCACTATACTGGAAACTACTGAGGAGGAAAGGGATCTAGGAGTCACTATTTCAGGTGACATAAAGGATAAATATAATATTAATGGCACTATACTGGAGACTACTGAGGAGGAAAGGGATCTAGGAGTCACTATCTCAGGTGACATAAAGGATAAATATAGTATTAATGGCACTATACTGGGAACTACTGAGGAGGAAAGGGATCTAGGAGTCACTATCTCAGGTGACAAAGGATAAATATAGTATCAATGGCACTATACTGGAAACTACTGAGGAGGAAAGGGATCTAGGAGTCACTATTTCAGGTGACATAAAGGATAAATATAGTATTAATGGCACTATACTGGACACTACTGAGGAGGAAAGGGATCTAGGAGTCACTATCTCAGGTGAGAAAGGATAAATATAGTATTAATGGCACTATACTGGATACTACTGAGGAGGAAAGGGATCTAGGAGTCACTATTTCAGGTGACATAAAGGATAAATATAGTATTAATGGCACTATACTGGGAACTACTGAGGAGGAAAGGGATCTAGGAGTCACTATCTCAGGTGACATAAAGGATAAATATAGTATTAATGGCATTATACTGGGAGTTACTGAGGAGGAAAGGGATCTAGGAGTCACTATTTCAGGTGACATAAAGGATAAATATAGTATTAATGGCACTATACTGGGAACTACTGAGGAGGAAAGGGATCTAGGAGTCACTATTTCAGGTGACATAAAGGATAAATATAGTATTAATGGCGTTATACTGGAAACTACTGAGGAGGAAAGGGATCTAGGAGTCACTATCTCAGGTGACATAAAGGATAAATATAGTATTAATGGCACTATACTGGGAACTACTGAGGAGGAAAGGGATCTAGGAGTCACTATTTCAGGTGACATACAGGATAAATATAGTATAATGGCGCTATACTGGAAACTACTGAGGAGGAAAGGGATCTAGGAGTCACTATCTCAGGTGACATAAAGGATAAATATAGTATTAATGGCACTATACTGGACACTACTGAGGAGGAAAGGGATCTAGGAGTCACTATCTCAGGTGACATAAAGGATAAATATAGTATTAATGGCGCTATACTGGGAACTACTGAGGAGGAAAGGGATCTAGGAGACACTATTTCAGGTGACATAAAGGATTAATATAGTATTAATGTCAATATACTGGAAACTACTGAGGAGGAAAGGGATCTAGGAGTCACTATTTCAGGTGACATAAAGGATAAATATAATATTAATGGCACTATACTGGAGACTACTGAGGAGGAAAGGGATCTAGGAGTCACTATTTCAGGTGACATAAAGGATAAATATAGTATTAATGGCACTATACTGGGAACTACTGAGGAGGAAAGGGATCTAGGAGTCACTATCTCAGGTGACAAAGGATAAATATAGTATTAATGGCTCTATTTAGATACTACTGAGGAGGAAAGGGATCTAGGAGTCACTATTTCAGGTGACATAAAGGATAAATATAGTATTAATGACACTATACTGGGAACTACTGAGGAGGAAAGGGATCTAGGAGTCACTATTTCAGGTGACAAAGGATAAATATAGTATTAATGGCACTATACTGGAAACTACTGAGGAGGAAAGGGATCTAGGAGTCACTATTTCAGGTGACATAAAGGATAAATATAGTATTAATGGCACTATACTGGAAACTACTGAGGAGGAAAGGGATCTACGAGTCACTATTTCAGGTGACATAAAGGATGAATATAGTATTAATGGCACTATACTAGAAACTACTGAGGAGGAAAGGGATCTAGGAGTCACTATCTCAGGTGACATAAAGGATAAATATAGTATTAATGGCACTATACTGGGAACTACTGAGGAGGAAAGGGATCTAGGAGTCACTATTTCAGGTGACATAAAGGATAAATATAGTATTAATGGCACTATACTGGAAACTACTGAGGAGGAAAGGGATCTAGGAGTCACTATTTCAGGTGACATAAAGGATAAATATAGTATTAATGGCGCTATACTGGAAACTACTGAGGAGGAAAGGGATCTAGGAGTCACTATTTCAGGTGACATAAAGGATAAATATAGTATTAATGGCACTATACTGGGAACTACTGAGGAGGAAAGGGATCTAGGAGTCACTATCTCAGGTGACATAAAGGATAAGTATAGTATTAATGGCGCTATACTGGAAACTACTGAGGAGGAAAGGGATCTAGGAGTCACTATTTCAGGTGCCATAAAGGATAAATATATTAATGGCACTATACTGGGAACTACTGAGGAGGAAAGGGATCTAGCAGTCACTATTTCAGGTGCCATAAAGGATAAATATATTAATGGCACTATACTGGGAACTACTAAGGAGGAAAGGGATCTAGGAGTCACTATTTCAGGTGACATAAAGGATGAATATAGTATTAATGGCACTATACTGGAAACTACTGAGGAGGAAAGGGATCTAGGAGTCACTATTTCAGGTGACATAAAGGATAAATATAGTATTAATGGCACTATACTGGAAACTACTGAGGAGGAAAGGGATCTAGGAGTTACTATTTCAGGTGACATAAAGGATAAATATAGTATTAATGGCACTATACTGGAAACTACTGAGGAGGAAAGGGATCTAGGAGTCACTATTTCAGGTGACATGAAGGATAAATATAGTATTAATGGCTCTATACTGGAAACTGCTGAGGAGGAAAGGGATCTAGTAGTCACTATTTCAGGTGACATAAAGGATAAATATAGTATTAATGGCACTATACTGGAAACTACTGAGGAGGAAAGGGATCTAGTAGTCACTATTTCAGGTGACATAAAGGATAAATATAGTATTAATGGCACTATACTGGAAACTACTGAGGAGGAAAGGGATCTAGGAGTCACTATTTCAGGTGACATAAAGGATAAATATAGTATTAATGGCGTTATACTGGAAACTACTGAGGAGGAAAGGGATCTAGGAGTCACTATCTCAGGTGACATAAAGGATAAATATAGTATTAATGGCACTATACTGGGAACTACTGAGGAGGAAAGGGATCTAGGAGTCACTATTTCAGGTGACATACAGGATAAATATAGTATAATGGCGCTATACTGGAAACTACTGAGGAGGAAAGGGATCTAGGAGTCACTATCTCAGGTGACATAAAGGATAAATATAGTATTAATGTCGCTATACTGGGAACTACTGAGGAGGAAAGGGATCTAGGAGACACTATTTCAGGTGACATAAAGGATAAATATAGTATTAATGTCACTATACTGGAAACTACTGAGGAGGAAAGGGATCTAGGAGTCACTATTTCAGGTGACATAAAGGATAAATATAATATTAATGGCACTATACTGGAGACTACTGAGGAGGAAAGGGATCTAGGAGTCACTATTTCAGGTGACATAAAGGATAAATATAGTATTAATGGCACTATACTGGGAACTACTGAGGAGGAAAGGGATCTAGGAGTCACTATCTCAGGTGACAAAGGATAAATATAGTATCAATGGTTCTATACTGGAAACTACTGAGGAGGAAAGGGATCTAGGAGTCACTATTTCAGGTGACATAAAGGATAAATATAGTATTAATGGCACTATACTGGACACTACTGAGGAGGAAAGGGATCTAGGAGTCACTATCTCAGGTGACAAAGGATAAATATAGTATCAATGGCTCTATACTGGATACTACTGAGGAGGAAAGGGATCTAGGAGTCACTATTTCAGGTGACATAAAGGATAAATATAGTATTAATGGCACTATACTGGACACTACTGAGGAGGAAAGGGATCTAGGAGTCACTATCTCAGGTGACAAAGGATAAATATAGTATTAATGGCACTATACTGGATACTACTGAGGAGGAAAGGGATCTAGGAGTCACTATTTCAGGTGACATAAAGGATAAATATAGTATTAATGGCACTATACTGGGAACTACTGAGGAGGAAAGGGATCTAGGAGTCACTATCTCAGGTGACATAAAGGATAAATATAGTATTAATGGCATTATACTGGGAGTTACTGAGGAGGAAAGGGATCTAGGAGTCACTATTTCAGGTGACATAAAGGATAAATATAGTATTAATGGCACTATACTGGGAACTACTGAGGAGGAAAGGGATCTAGGAGTCACTATTTCAGGTGACATAAAGGATAAATATAGTATTAATGGCGTTATACTGGAAACTACTGAGGAGGAAAGGGATCTAGGAGTCACTATCTCAGGTGACATAAAGGATAAATATAGTATTAATGGCACTATACTGGGAACTACTGAGGAGGAAAGGGATCTAGGAGTCACTATTTCAGGTGACATACAGGATAAATATAGTATAATGGCGCTATACTGGAAACTACTGAGGAGGAAAGGGATCTAGGAGTCACTATCTCAGGTGACATAAAGGATAAATATAGTATTAATGGCACTATACTGGACACTACTGAGGAGGAAAGGGATCTAGGAGTCACTATCTCAGGTGACATAAAGGATAAATATAGTATTAATGGCGCTATACTGGGAACTACTGAGGAGGAAAGGGATCTAGGAGACACTATTTCAGGTGACATAAAGGATAAATATAGTATTAATGTCAATATACTGGAAACTACTGAGGAGGAAAGGGATCTAGGAGTCACTATTTCAGGTGACATAAAGGATAAATATAATATTAATGGCACTATACTGGAGACTACTGAGGAGGAAAGGGATCTAGGAGTCACTATTTCAGGTGACATAAAGGATAAATATAGTATTAATGGCACTATACTGGGAACTACTGAGGAGGAATGGGATCTAGGAGTCACTATCTCAGGTGACAAAGGATAAATATAGTATTAATGGCTCTATTTAGATACTACTGAGGAGGAAAGGGATCTAGGAGTCACTATTTCAGGTGACATAAAGGATAAATATAGTATTAATGACACTATACTGGGAACTACTGAGGAGGAAAGGGATCTAGGAGTCACTATTTCAGGTGACAAAGGATAAATATAGTATTAATGGCACTATACTGGAAACTACTGAGGAGGAAAGGGATCTAGGAGTCACTATTTCAGGTGACATAAAGGATAAATATAGTATTAATGTCACTATACTGGAAACTACTGAGGAGGAAAGGGATCTAGGAGTCACTATTTCAGGTGACATAAAGGATGAATATAGTATTAATGGCACTATACTAGAAACTACTGAGGAGGAAAGGGATCTAGGAGTCACTATCTCAGGTGACATAAAGGATAAATATAGTATTAATGGCACTATACTGGTAACTACTGAGGAGGAAAGGTATCTAGGAGTCACTATTTCAGGTGACATAAAGGATAAATATAGTATTAATGGCACTATACTGGAAACTACTGAGGAGGAAAGGGATCTAGGAGTCACTATTTCAGGTGACATAAAGGATAAATATAGTATTAATGGCGCTATACTGGAAACTACTGAGGAGGAAAGGGATCTAGGAGTCACTATTTCAGGTGACATAAAGGATAAATATAGTATTAATGGCACTATACTGGGAACTACTGAGGAGGAAAGGGATCTAGGAGTCACTATCTCAGGTGACATAAAGGATAAGTATAGTATTAATGGCGCTATACTGGAAACTACTGAGGAGGAAAGGGATCTAGGAGTCACTATTTCAGGTGCCATAAAGGATAAATATATTAATGGCACTATACTGGGAACTACTGAGGAGGAAAGGGATCTAGCAGTCACTATTTCAGGTGCCATAAAGGATAAATATATTAATGGCACTATACTGGGAACTACTAAGGAGGAAAGGGATCTAGGAGTCACTATTTCAGGTGACATAAAGGATGAATATAGTATTAATGGCACTATACTGGAAACTACTGAGGAGGAAAGGGATCTAGGAGTCACTATTTCAGGTGACATAAAGGATAAATATAGTATTAATGGCACTATACTGGAAACTACTGAGGAGGAAAGGGATCTAGGAGTTACTATTTCAGGTGACATAAAGGATAAATATAGTATTAATGGCACTATACTGGAAACTACTGAGGAGGAAAGGGATCTAGGAGTCACTATTTCAGGTGACATGAAGGATAAATATAGTATTAATGGCTCTATACTGGAAACTGCTGAGGAGGAAAGGGATCTAGTAGTCACTATTTCAGGTGACATAAAGGATAAATATAGTATTAATGGCACTATACTGGAAACTACTGAGGAGGAAAGGGATCTAGTAGTCACTATTTCAGGTGACATAAAGGATAAATATAGTATTAATGGCACTATACTGGAAACTACTGAGGAGGAAAGGGATCTAGGAGTCACTATTTCAGGTGACATAAAGGATAAATATAGTATTAATGGCGTTATACTGGAAACTACTGAGGAGGAAAGGGATCTAGGAGTCACTATCTCAGGTGACATAAAGGATAAATATAGTATTAATGGCACTATACTGGGAACTACTGAGGAGGAAAGGGATCTAGGAGTCACTATCTCAGGTGACAAAGGATAAATATAGTATCAATGGTTCTATACTGGAAACTACTGAGGAGGAAAGGGATCTAGGAGTCACTATTTCAGGTGACATAAAGGATAAATATAGTATTAATGGCACTATACTGGACACTACTGAGGAGGAAAGGGATCTAGGAGTCACTATCTCAGGTGACAAAGGATAAATATAGTATTAATGGCACTATACTGGAAACTACTGAGGAGGAAAGGGATCTAGGAGTCACTATTTCAGGTGACATGAAGGATAAATATAATATTAATGGCACTATACTGGAAACTACTGAGGAGGAAAGGGATCTAGGAGTCACTATTTCAGGTGACATAAAGGAAAAATATAGTATTAATGGCTCTATACTGGAAACTGCTGAGGAGGAAAGGGATCTAGTAGTCACTATTTCAGGTGACATAAAGGATAAATATAGTATTAATGGCACTATACTGGAAACTACTGAGGAGGAAAGGGATCTAGTAGTCACTATTTCAGGTGACATAAAGGATAAATATAGTATTAATGGCACTATACTGGAAACTACTGAGGAGGAAAGGGATCTAGGAGTCACTATTTCAGGTGACATAAAGGATAAATATAGTATTAATGGCGTTATACTGGAAACTACTGAGGAGGAAAGGGATCTAGGAGTCACTATCTCAGGTGACATAAAGGATAAATATAGTATTAATGGCACTATACTGGGAACTACTGAGGAGGAAAGGGATCTAGGAGTCACTATTTCAGGTGACATACAGGATAAATATAGTATAATGGCGCTATACTGGAAACTACTGAGGAGGAAAGGGATCTAGGAGTCACTATCTCAGGTGACATAAAGGATAAATATAGTATTAATGGCGCTATACTGGGAACTACTGAGGAGGAAAGGGATCTAGGAGACACTATTTCAGGTGACATAAAGGATAAATATAGTATTAATGTCACTATACTGGAAACTACTGAGGAGGAAAGGGATCTAGGAGTCACTATTTCAGGTGACATAAAGGATAAATATAATATTAATGGCACTATACTAGAGACTACTGAGGAGGAAAGGGATCTAGGAGTCACTATTTCAGGTGACATAAAGGATAAATATAGTATTAATGGCACTATACTGGGAACTACTGAGGAGGAAAGGGATCTAGGAGTCACTATCTCAGGTGACAAAGGATAAATATAGTATCAATGGCTCTATACTGGAAACTACTGAGGAGGAAAGGGATCTAGGAGTCACTATTTCAGGTGACATAAAGGATAAATATAGTATTAATGGCACTATACTGGACACTACTGAGGAGGAAAGGGATCTAGGAGTCACTATCTCAGGTGACAAAGGATAAATATAGTATTAATGGCACTATACTGGATACTACTGAGGAGGAAAGGGATCTAGGAGTCACTATTTCAGGTGACATAAAGGATAAATATAGTATTAATGACACTATACTGGATACTACTGAGGAGGAAAGGGATCTAGGAGTCACTATTTCAGGTGACAAAGGATAAATATAGTATTAATGGCACTATACTGGAAACTACTGAGGAGGAAAGGGATCTAGGAGTCACTATTTCAGGTGACATAAAGGATAAATATAGTATTAATGTCACTATACTGGAAACTACTGAGGAGGAAAGGGATCTAGGAGTCACTATTTCAGGTGACATAAAGGATAAATATAGTATTAATGTCACTATACTGGAAACTACTGAGGAGGAAAGGGATCTAGGAGTCACTATCTCAGGTGACATAAAGGATAAATATAGTATTAATGGCACTATACTGGGAACTACTGAGGAGGAAAGGGATCTAGGAGTCACTATTTCAGGTGACATAAAGGATGAATATAGTATTAATGGCACTATACTGGAAACTACTGAGGAGGAAAGGGATATAGGAGTCACTATTTCAGGTGACATAAAGGATGAATATAGTATTAATGGCACTATACTAGAAACTACTGAGGAGGAAAGGGATCTAGGAGTCACTATTTCAGGTGACATAAAGGATAAATATAGTATTATATTAATGGCACTATACTGGAAACTACTGAGGAGGAAAGGGATCTAGGAGTCACTATTTCAGGTGACATAAAGGATAAATATAGTATTAATGGCGCTATACTGGAAACTACTGAGGAGGAAAGGGATCTAGGAGTCACTATTTCAGGTGACATAAAGGATAAATATAGTATTAATGGCACTATACTGGGAACTACTGAGGAGGAAAGGGATCTAGGAGTCACTATCTCAGGTGACATAAAGGATAAGTATAGTATTAATGGCGCTATACTGGAAACTACTGAGGAGGAAAGGGATCTAGGAGTCACTATTTCAGGTGCCATAAAGGATAAATATATTAATGGCACTATACTGGGAACTACTGAGGAGGAAAGGGATCTAGGAGTCACTATTTCAGGTGACATACAGGATAAATATAGTATAATGGCGCTATACTGGAAACTACTGAGGAGGAAAGGGATCTAGGAGTCACTATCTCAGGTGACATAAAGGATAAATATAGTATTAATGGCGCTATACTGGGAACTACTGAGGAGGAAAGGGATCTAGGAGACACTATTTCAGGTGACATAAAGGATAAATATAGTATTAATGTCACTATACTGGAAACTACTGAGGAGGAAAGGGATCTAGGAGTCACTATTTCAGGTGACATAAAGGATAAATATAATATTAATGGCACTATACTGGAGACTACTGAGGAGGAAAGGGATCTAGGAGTCACTATTTCAGGTGACATAAAGGATAAATATAGTATTAATGGCACTATACTGGGAACTACTGAGGAGGAAAGGGATCTAGGAGTCACTATCTCAGGTGACAAAGGATAAATATAGTATCAATGGCTCTATACTGGAAACTACTGAGGAGGAAAGGGATCTAGGAGTCACTATTTCAGGTGACATAAAGGATAAATATAGTATTAATGGCACTATACTGGACACTACTGAGGAGGAAAGGGATCTAGGAGTCACTATCTCAGGTGACAAAGGATAAATATAGTATTAATGGCACTATACTGGATACTACTGAGGAGGAAAGGGATCTAGGAGTCACTATTTCAGGTGACATAAAGGATAAATATAGTATTAATGACACTATACTGGATACTACTGAGGAGGAAAGGGATCTAGGAGTCACTATTTCAGGTGACAAAGGATAAATATAGTATTAATGGCACAATACTGGAAACTACTGAGGAGGAAAGGGATCTAGGAGTCACTATTTCAGGTGACATAAAGGATAAATATAGTATTAATGTCACTATACTGGAAACTACTGAGGAGGAAAGGGATCTAGGAGTCACTATTTCAGGTGACATAAAGGATAAATATAGTATTAATGTCACTATACTGGAAACTACTGAGGAGGAAAGGGATCTAGGAGTCACTATCTCAGGTGACATAAAGGATAAATATAGTATTAATGGCACTATACTGGGAACTTCTGAGGAGGAAAGGGATCTAGGAGTCACTATTTCAGGTGACATAAAGGATGAATATAGTATTAATGGCACTATACTGGAAACTACTGAGGAGGAAAGGGATCTAGGAGTCACTATTTCAGGTGACATAAAGGATGAATATAGTATTAATGGCACTATACTAGAAACTACTGAGGAGGAAAGGGATCTAGGAGTCACTATTTCAGGTGACATAAAGGATAAATATAGTATTATATTAATGGCACTATACTGGAAACTACTGAGGAGGAAAGGGATCTAGGAGTCACTATTTCAGGTGACATAAAGGATAAATATAGTATTAATGGCGCTATACTGGAAACTACTGAGGAGGAAAGGGATCTAGGAGTCACTATTTCAGGTGACATAAAGGATAAATATAGTATTAATGGCACTATACTGGGAACTACTGAGGAGGAAAGGGATCTAGGAGTCACTATCTCAGGTGACATAAAGGATAAGTATAGTATTAATGGCGCTATACTGGAAACTACTGAGGAGGAAAGGGATCTAGGAGTCACTATTTCAGGTGCCATAAAGGATAAATATATTAATGGCACTATACTGGGAACTACTGAGGAGGAAAGGGATCTAGCAGTCACTATTTCAGGTGCCATAAAGGATAAATATATTAATGGCACTATACTGGGAACTACTAAGGAGGAAAGGGATCTAGGAGTCACTATTTCAGGTGACATAAAGGATAAATATAGTATTAATGGCACTATACTGGAAACTACTGAGGAGGAAAGGGATCTAGAAGTCACTATTTCAGGTGACATAAAGGATAAATATAGTATTAATGGCACTATACTGGAAACTACTGAGGAGGAAAGGGATCTAGGAGTCACTATTTCAGGTGACATAAAGGATAAATATAGTATTAATGGCACTATACTGGAAACTACTGAGGAGGAAAGGGATCTAGGAGTCACTATTTCAGATGACATAAAGGATAAATATAGTATTAATGGCACTATACTGGGAACTACTGAGGAGGAAAGGGATCTAGGAGTCACTATCTCAGGTGACATAAAGGATAAGTATAGTATTAATGGCACTATACTGGAAACTACTGAGGAGGAAAGGGATCTAGGAGTCACTATCTCAGGTGACATAAAGGATAAATATAGTATTAATGGCACTATACTGGAAACTACTGAGGAGGAAAGGGATCTAGGAGACACTATTTCAGGTGACATAAAGGATAAATATAGTATTAATGGCGCTATACTGGAAACTACTGAGGAGGAAAGGGATCTAGGAGTCACTATTTCAGGTGCCATAAAGGATAAATATATTAATGGCACTATACTGGAAACTACTGAGGAGGAAAGGGATCTAGGAGTCACTATTTCAGGTGCCAT
This sequence comes from Pseudophryne corroboree, assembly GCF_028390025.1. Lineage (NCBI taxonomy): Eukaryota > Metazoa > Chordata > Amphibia > Anura > Myobatrachidae > Pseudophryne > Pseudophryne corroboree. The sequence goes on along the minus strand of NC_086447.1, from coordinate 4,038,733 downwards.
AAAGGATAAATATATTAATGGCACTATACTGGGAACTACTGAGGAGGAAAGGGATCTAGCAGTCACTATTTCAGGTGCCATAAAGGATAAATATATTAATGGCACTATACTGGAAACTACTGAGGAGGAAAGGGATCTAGGAGTCACTATTTCAGGTGACATAAAGGATAAATATAGTATTAATGGCACTATACTGGAAACTACTGAGGAGGAAAGGGATCTAGGAGTCACTATTTCAGGTGACATAAAGGATAAATATAGTATTAATGGCACTATACTGGAAACTACTGAGGGGGAAAGGGATCTAGGAGTCACTATTTCAGGTGACATAAAGGATAAATATAGTATTAATGGCACTATACTGGAAACTACTGAGGAGGAAAGGGATCTAGGAGTCACTATTTCAGGTGACATAAAGGATAAATATAATATTAATGGCACTATACAGGAAACTACTGAGGAGGAAAGGGATCTAGGAGTCACTATTTCAGGTGACATAAAGGATAAATATAGTATTAATGGCTGTATACTGGAAACTGCTGAGGAGGAAAGGGATCTAGTAGTCACTATTTCAGGTGACATAAAGGATAAATATAGTATTAATGGCACTATACTGGAGACTACTGAGGAGGAAAGGGATCTAGGAGTCACTATTTCAGGTGCCATAAAGGATAAATATATTAATGGCACTATACTGGGAACTACTGAGGAGGAAAGGGATCTAGCAGTCACTATTTCAGGTGCCATAAAGGATAAATATATTAATGGCACTATACTGGGAACTACTAAGGAGGAAAGGGATCTAGGAGTCACTATTTCAGGCGACATAAAGGATAAATATAGTATTAATGGCCCTATACTGGAAACTACTGAGGAGGAAAGGGATCTAGGAGTCACTATTTCAGGTGACATAAAGGATAAATATAGTATTAATGGCACTATACTGGAAACTACTGAGGAGGAAAGGGATCTAGGAGTCACTATTTCAGGTGACATAAAGGATAAATATAGTATTAATGGCACTATACTGGAAACTACTGAGGAGGAAAGGGATCTAGGAGTCACTATTTCAGGCGACATAAAGGATAAATATAGTATTAATGTCACTATACTGGAAACTACTGAGGAGGAAAGGGATCTAGGAGTCACTATTTCAGGTGACATAAAGGATAAATATAGTATTAATGTCACTATACTGGAAACTACTGAGGAAAGGGATCTAGGAGTCACTATCTCAGGTGACATAAAGGATAAATATAGTATTAATGGCACTATACTGGGAACTACTGAGGAGGAAAGGGATCTAGGAGTCACTATTTCAGGTGACATAAAGGATGAATATAGTATTAATGGCACTATACTGGAAACTACTGAGGAGGAAAGGGATATAGGAGTCACTATTTCAGGTGACATAAAGGATGAATATAGTATTAATGGCACTATACTAGAAACTACTGAGGAGGAAAGGGATCTAGGAGTCACTATTTCAGGTGACATAAAGGATAAATATAGTATTATATTAATGGCACTATACTGGAAACTACTGAGGAGGAAAGGGATCTAGGAGTCACTATTTCAGGTGACATAAAGGATAAATATAGTATTAATGGCGCTATACTGGAAACTACTGAGGAGGAAAGGGATCTAGGAGTAACTATTTCAGGTGACATAAAGGATAAATATAGTATTAATGGCACTATACTGGGAACTACTGAGGAGGAAAGGGATCTAGGAGTCACTATCTCAGGTGACATAAAGGATAAGTATAGTATTAATGGCGCTATACTGGAAACTACTGAGGAGGAAAGGGATCTAGGAGTCACTATTTCAGGTGCCATAAAGGATAAATATATTAATGGCACTATACTGGGAACTACTGAGGAGGAAAGGGATCTAGGAGTCACTATTTCAGGTGACATACAGGATAAATATAGTATAATGGCGCTATACTGGAAACTACTGAGGAGGAAAGGGATCTAGGAGTCACTATCTCAGGTGACATAAAGGATAAATATAGTATTAATGGCGCTATACTGGGAACTACTGAGGAGGAAAGGGATCTAGGAGACACTATTTCAGGTGACATAAAGGATAAATATAGTATTAATGTCACTATACTGGAAACTACTGAGGAGGAAAGGGATCTAGGAGTCACTATTTCAGGTGACATAAAGGATAAATATAATATTAATGGCACTATACTGGAGACTACTGAGGAGGAAAGGGATCTAGGAGTCACTATTTCAGGTGACATAAAGGATAAATATAGTATTAATGGCACTATACTGGGAACTACTGAGGAGGAAAGGGATCTAGGAGTCACTATCTCAGGTGACAAAGGATAAATATAGTATCAATGGCTCTATACTGGAAACTACTGAGGAGGAAAGGGATCTAGGAGTCACTATTTCAGGTGACATAAAGGATAAATATAGTATTAATGGCACTATACTGGACACTACTGAGGAGGAAAGGGATCTAGGAGTCACTATCTCAGGTGACAAAGGATAAATATAGTATTAATGGCACTATACTGGATACTACTGAGGAGGAAAGGGATCTAGGAGTCACTATTTCAGGTGACATAAAGGATAAATATAGTATTAATGACACTATACTGGATACTACTGAGGAGGAAAGGGATCTAGGAGTCACTATTTCAGGTGACAAAGGATAAATATAGTATTAATGGCACTATACTGGAAACTACTGAGGAGGAAAGGGATCTAGGAGTCACTATTTCAGGTGACATAAAGGATAAATATAGTATTAATGTCACTATACTGGAAACTACTGAGGAGGAAAGGGATCTAGGAGTCACTATTTCAGGTGACATAAAGGATAAATATAGTATTAATGTCACTATACTGGAAACTACTGAGGAGGAAAGGGATCTAGGAGTCACTATCTCAGGTGACATAAAGGATAAATATAGTATTAATGGCACTATACTGGGAACTACTGAGGAGGAAAGGGATCTAGGAGTCACTATTTCAGGTGACATAAAGGATGAATATAGTATTAATGGCACTATACTGGAAACTACTGAGGAGAAAAGGGATCTAGGAGTCACTATTTCAGGTGACATAAAGGATGAATATAGTATTAATGGCACTATACTAGAAACTACTGAGGAGGAAAGGGATCTAGGAGTCACTATTTCAGGTGACATAAAGGATAAATATAGTATTATATTAATGGCACTATACTGGAAACTACTGAGGAGGAAAGGGATCTAGGAGTCACTATTTCAGGTGACATAAAGGATAAATATAGTATTAATGGCGCTATACTGGAAACTACTGAGGAGGAAAGGGATCTAGGAGTCACTATTTCAGGTGACATAAAGGATAAATATAGTATTAATGGCACTATACTGGGAACTACTGAGGAGGAAAGGGATCTAGGAGTCACTATCTCAGGTGACATAAAGGATAAGTATAGTATTAATGGCGCTATACTGGAAACTACTGAGGAGGAAAGGGATCTAGGAGTCACTATTTCAGGTGCCATAAAGGATAAATATATTAATGGCACTATACTGGGAACTACTGAGGAGGAAAGGGATCTAGCAGTCACTATTTCAGGTGCCATAAAGGATAAATATATTAATGGCACTATACTGGGAACTACTAAGGAGGAAAGGGATCTAGGAGTCACTATTTCAGGTGACATAAAGGATAAATATAGTATTAATGGCACTATACTGGAAACTACTGAGGAGGAAAGGGATCTAGAAGTCACTATTTCAGGTGACATAAAGGATAAATATAGTATTAATGGCACTATACTGGAAACTACTGAGGAGGAAAGGGATCTAGGAGTCACTATTTCAGGTGACATAAAGGATAAATATAGTATTAATGGCACTATACTGGAAACTACTGAGGAGGAAAGGGATCTAGGAGTCACTATTTCAGATGACATAAAGGATAAATATAGTATTAATGGCACTATACTGGGAACTACTGAGGAGGAAAGGGATCTAGGAGTCACTATCTCAGGTGACATAAAGGATAAGTATAGTATTAATGGCACTATACTGGAAACTACTGAGGAGGAAAGGGATCTAGGAGTCACTATCTCAGGTGACATAAAGGATAAATATAGTATTAATGGCACTATACTGGAAACTACTGAGGAGGAAAGGGATCTAGGAGACACTATTTCAGGTGACATAAAGGATAAATATAGTATTAATGGCGCTATACTGGAAACTACTGAGGAGGAAAGGGATCTAGGAGTCACTATTTCAGGTGCCATAAAGGATAAATATATTAATGGCACTATACTGGAAACTACTGAGGAGGAAAGGGATCTAGGAGTCACTATTTCAGGTGCCATAAAGGATAAATATATTAATGGCACTATACTGGGAACTACTGAGGAGGAAAGGGATCTAGCAGTCACTATTTCAGGTGCCATAAAGGATAAATATATTAATGGCACTATACTGGAAACTACTGAGGAGGAAAGGGATCTAGGAGTCACTATTTCAGGTGACATAAAGGATAAATATAGTATTAATGGCACTATACTGGAAACTACTGAGGAGGAAAGGGATCTAGGAGTCACTATTTCAGGTGACATAAAGGATAAATATAGTATTAATGGCACTATACTGGAAACTACTGAGGAGGAAAGGGATCTAGGAGTCACTATTTCAGGTGACATAAAGGATAAATATAGTATTAATGGCACTATACTGGAAACTACTGAGGAGGAAAGGGATCTAGGAGTCACTATTTCAGGTGACATAAAGGATAAATATAATATTAATGGCACTATACTGGAAACTACTGAGGAGGAAAGGGATCTAGGAGTCACTATTTCAGGTGACATAAAGGATAAATATAGTATTAATGGCTGTATACTGGAAACTGCTGAGGAGGAAAGGGATCTAGTAGTCACTATTTCAGGTGACATAAAGGATAAATATAGTATTAATGGCACTATACTGGAGACTACTGAGGAGGAAAGGGATCTAGGAGTCACTATTTCAGGTGCCATAAAGGATAAATATATTAATGGCACTATACTGGGAACTACTGAGGAGGAAAGGGATCTAGCAGTCACTATTTCAGGTGCCATAAAGGATAAATATATTAATGGCACTATACTGGGAACTACTAAGGAGGAAAGGGATCTAGGAGTCACTATTTCAGGCGACATAAAGGATAAATATAGTATTAATGGCCCTATACTGGAAACTACTGAGGAGGAAAGGGATCTAGGAGTCACTATTTCAGGTGACATAAAGGATAAATATAGTATTAATGGCACTATACTGGAAACTACTGAGGAGGAAAGGGATCTAGGAGTCACTATTTCAGGTGACATAAAGGATAAATATAGTATTAATGGCACTATACTGGAAACTACTGAGGAGGAAAGGGATCTAGGAGTCACTATTTCAGGTGACATGAAGGATAAATATAATATTAATGGCACTATACTGGAAACTACTGAGGAGGAAAGGGATCTAGGAGTCACTATTTCAGGTGACATAAAGGATAAATATAGTATTAATGGCTCTATACTGGAAACTGCTGAGGAGGAAAGGGATCTAGTAGTCACTATTTCAGGTGACATAAAGGATAAATATAGTATTAATGGCACTATACTGGAAACTACTGAGGAGGAAAGGGATCTAGGAGTCACTATTTCAGATGACATAAAGGATAAATATAGTATTAATGGCACTATACTGGGAACTACTGAGGAGGAAAGGGATCTAGGAGTCACTATCTCAGGTGACATAAAGGATAAGTATAGTATTAATGGCACTATACTGGAAACTACTGAGGAGGAAAGGGATCTAGGAGTCACTATTTCAGGTGCCATAAAGGATAAATATATTAATGGCACTATACTGGAAACTACTGAGGAGGAAAGGGATCTAGGAGTCACTATTTCAGGTGCCATAAAGGATAAATATATTAATGGCACTATACTGGGAACTACTGAGGAGGAAAGGGATCTAGCAGTCACTATTTCAGGTGCCATAAAGGATAAATATATTAATGGCACTATACTGGAAACTACTGAGGAGGAAAGGGATCTAGGAGTCACTATTTCAGGTGACATAAAGGATAAATATAGTATTAATGGCACTATACTGGAAACTACTGAGGAGGAAAGGGATCTAGGAGTCACTATTTCAGGTGACATAAAGGATAAATATAGTATTAATGGCACTATACTGGAAACTACTGAGGAGGAAAGGGATCTAGGAGTCACTATTTCAGGTGACATAAAGGATAAATATAGTATTAATGGCACTATACTGGAAACTACTGAGGAGGAAAGGGATCTAGGAGTCACTATTTCAGGTGACATAAAGGATAAATATAATATTAATGGCACTATACTGGAAACTACTGAGGAGGAAAGGGATCTAGGAGTCACTATTTCAGGTGACATAAAGGATAAATATAGTATTAATGGCTGTATACTGGAAACTGCTGAGGAGGAAAGGGATCTAGTAGTCACTATTTCAGGTGACATAAAGGATAAATATAGTATTAATGGCACTATACTGGAGACTACTGAGGAGGAAAGGGATCTAGGAGTCACTATTTCAGGTGCCATAAAGGATAAATATATTAATGGCACTATACTGGGAACTACTGAGGAGGAAAGGGATCTAGCAGTCACTATTTCAGGTGCCATAAAGGATAAATATATTAATGGCACTATACTGGGAACTACTAAGGAGGAAAGGGATCTAGGAGTCACTATTTCAGGCGACATAAAGGATAAATATAGTATTAATGGCCCTATACTGGAAACTACTGAGGAGGAAAGGGATCTAGGAGTCACTATTTCAGGTGACATAAAGGATAAATATAGTATTAATGGCACTATACTGGAAACTACTGAGGAGGAAAGGGATCTAGGAGTCACTATTTCAGGTGACATAAAGGATAAATTTAGTATTAATGGCACTATACTGGAAACTACTGAGGAGGAAAGGGATCTAGGAGTCACTATTTCAGGTGACATGAAGGATAAATATAATATTAATGGCACTATACTGGAAACTACTGAGGAGGAAAGGGATCTAGGAGTCACTATTTCAGGTGACATAAAGGATAAATATAGTATTAATGGCTCTATACTGGAAACTGCTGAGGAGGAAAGGGATCTAGTAGTCACTATTTCAGGTGACATAAAGGATAAATATAGTATTAATGGCACTATACTGGAAACTACTGAGGAGGAAAGGGATCTAGTAGTCACTATTTCAGGTGACATAAAGGATAAATATAGTATTAATGGCACTATACTGGAAACTACTGAGGAGGAAAGGGATCTAGGAGTCACTATTTCAGGTGACATAAAGGATAAATATAGTATTAATGGCGTTATACTGGAAACTACTGAGGAGGAAAGGGATCTAGGAGTCACTATCTCAGGTGACATAAAGGATAAATATAGTATTAATGGCACTATACTGGGAACTACTGAGGAGGAAAGGGATCTAGGAGTCACTATTTCAGGTGACATACAGGATAAATATAGTATAATGGCGCTATACTGGAAACTACTGAGGAGGAAAAGGATCTAGGAGTCACTATCTCAGGTGACATAAAGGATAAATATAGTATTAATGGCGCTATACTGGGAACTACTGAGGAGGAAAGGGATCTAGGAGACACTATTTCAGGTGACATAAAGGATAAATATAGTATTAATGTCACTATACTGGAAACTACTGAGGAGGAAAGGGATCTAGGAGTCACTATTTCAGGTGACATAAAGGATAAATATAATATTAATGGCACTATACTGGAGACTACTGAGGAGGAAAGGGATCTAGGAGTCACTATTTCAGGTGACATAAAGGATAAATATAGTATTAATGGCACTATACTGGGAACTACTGAGGAGGAAAGGGATCTAGGAGTCACTATCTCAGGTGACAAAGGATAAATATAGTATCAATGGCTCTATACTGGAAACTACTGATGAGGAAAGGGATCTAGGAGTCACTATTTCAGGTGACATAAAGGATAAATATAGTATTAATGGCACTATACTGGACACTACTGAGGAGGAAAGGGATCTAGGAGTCACTATTTCAGGTGACATAAAGGATAAATATAGTATTAATGACACTATACTGGATACTACTGAGGAGGAAAGGGATCTAGGAGTCACTATTTCAGGTGACAAAGGATAAATATAGTATTAATGGCACTATACTGGAAACTACTGAGGAGGAAAGGGATCTAGGAGTCACTATTTCAGGTGACATAAAGGATAAATATAGTATTAATGTCACTATACTGGAAACTACTGAGGAGGAAAGGGATCTAGGAGTCACTATTTCAGGTGACATAAAGGATAAATATAGTATTAATGTCACTATACTGGAAACTAATGAGGAGGAAAGGGATCTAGGAGTCACTATCTCAGGTGACATAAAGGATAAATATAGTATTAATGGCACTATACTGGGAACTACTGAGGAGGAAAGGGATCTAGGAGTCACTATTTCAGGTGACATAAAGGATAAATATAGTATTAATGGCACTATACTGGAAACTACTGAGGAGGAAAGGGATCTAGGAGTCACTATTTCAGGTGACATAAAGGATGAATATAGTATTAATGGCACTATACTAGAAACTACTGAGGAGGAAAGGGATCTAGGAGTCACTATCTCAGGTGACATAAAGGATAAATATAGTATTAATGGCACTATACTGGGAACTACTGAGGAGGAAAGGGATCTAGGAGTCACTATTTCAGGTGACATAAAGGATAAATATAGTATTAATGGCACTATACTGGAAACTACTGAGGAGGAAAGGGATCTAGGAGTCACTATTTCAGGTGACATAAAGGATAAATATAGTATTAATGGCGCTATACTGGAAACTACTGAGGAGGAAAGGGATCTAGGAGTCACTATTTCAGGTGACATAAAGGATAAATATAGTATTAATGGCACTATACTGGGAACTACTGAGGAGGAAAGGGATCTAGGAGTCACTATCTCAGGTGACATAAAGGATAAGTATAGTATTAATGGCACTATACTGGAAACTACTGAGGAGGAAAGGGATCTAGGAGTCACTATCTCAGGTGACATAAAGGATAAATATAGTATTAATGGCACTATACTGGAAACTACTGAGGAGGAAAGGGATCTAGGAGACACTATTTCAGGTGACATAAAGGATAAATATAGTATTAATGGCGCTATACTGGAAACTACTGAGGAGGAAAGGGATCTAGGAGTCACTATTTCAGGTGCCATAAAGGATAAATATATTAATGGCACTATACTGGGAACTACTGAGGAGGAAAGGGATCTAGCAGTCACTATTTCAGGTGCCATAAAGGATAAATATATTAATGGCACTATACTGGAAACTACTGAGGAGGAAAGGGATCTAGGAGTCACTATTTCAGGTGACATAAAGGATAAATATAGTATTAATGGCACTATACTGGAAACTACTGAGGAGGAAAGGGATCTAGGAGTCACTATTTCAGGTGACATAAAGGATAAATATAATATTAATGGCACTATACTGGAAACTACTGAGGAGGAAAGGGATCTAGGAGTCACTATTTCAGGTGACATAAAGGATAAATATAGTATTAATGGCTGTATACTGGAAACTGCTGAGGAGAAAAGGGATCTAGTAGTCACTATTTCAGGTGACATAAAGGATAAATATAGTATTAATGGCACTATACTGGAGACTACTGAGGAGGAAAGGGATCTAGGAGTCACTATTTCAGGTGACATAAAGGATAAATATAGTATTAATGGCACTATACTGGAAACTACTGAGGAGGAAAGGGATCTAGAAGTCACTATCTCAGGTGACATAAAGGATAAATATAGTATTAATGGCACTATACTGGAAACTACTGAGGAGGAAAGGGATCTAGGAGTCACTATTTCAGGTGACATAAAGGATAAATATAGTATTAATGGCACTATACTGGAAACTACTGAGGAGGAAAGGGATCTAGGAGTCACTATTTCAGGTGACATAAAGGATAAATATAGTATTACTGGCACTATACTGGAAACTACTGAGGAGGAAAGGGATCTAGGAGTCACTATTTCAGGTGACATAAAGGATAAATATAGTATTAATGGCACTATACTGGAAACTACTGAGGAGAAAAGGGATCTAGGAGTCACTATTTCAGGTGACATAAAGGATAAATATAGTATTAATGGCGCTATACTGGAAACTACTGAGGAGGAAGGGATCTAGGAGTCACTATTACAGGTGACATAAAGGATAAATATAGTATTAATGGCACTATACTGGGAACTGCTGAGGAGGAAAGGGATCTAGGAGTCACTATTTCAGGTGACATAAAGGATAAATATAATATTAATGGCACTATACTGGGAACTACTGAGGAGGAAAGGGATCTAGGAGTCACTATTTCAGGTGACATAAAGGATACATACAGTATTAATGGCACTATACTGGAAACTACTGAGGAGGAAAGGGATCTAGGAGTCACTATCTCAGGTGACATAAAGGATAAATATAGTATAATGGCACTATACTGGGAACTGCTGAGGAGGAAAGGGATCTAGGAGTCACTATCTCAGGTGACATAAAGGATAAATATAGTATTAATGGCACTATACTGGATACTACTGAGGAGGAAAGGGATCTAGGAGTCACTATCTCAGGTGACATAAAGGATAAATATAGTATTAATGGCGCTATACTGGGAACTACTGAGGAGGAAAGGGATCTAGGAGACACTATTTCAGGTGACATAAAGGATAAATATAGTATTAATGTCACTGTACTGGAAACTACTGAGGAGGAAAGGGATCTAGGAGTCACTATTTCAGGTGACATAAAGGATAAATATAATATTAATGGCACTATACTGGAGACTACTGAGGAGGAAAGGGATCTAGGAGTCACTATTTCAGGTGACATAAAGGATAAATATAGTATTAATGGCACTATACTGGGAACTACTGAGGAGGAAAGGGATCTAGGAGTCACTATCTCAGGTGACAAAGGATAAATATAGTATCAATGGCTCTATACTGGAAACTACTGAGGAGGAAAGGGATCTAGGAGTCACTATTTCAGGTGACATAAAGGATAAATATAGTATTAATGGCACTATACTGGACACTACTGAGGAGGAAAGGGATCTAGGAGTCACTATCTCAGGTGACAAAGGATAAATATAGTATTAATGGCACTATACTGGATACTACTGAGGAGGAAAGGGATCTAGGAGTCACTATTTCAGGTGACATAAAGGATAAATATAGTATTAATGACACTATACTGGGAACTACTGAGGAGGAAAGGGATCTAGGAGTCACTATTTCAGGTGACAAAGGATAAATATAGTATTAATGGCACTATACTGGAAACTACTGAGGAGGAAAGGGATCTAGGAGTCACTATTTCAGGTGACATAAAGGATAAATATAGTATTAATGTCACTATACTGGAAACTACTGAGGAGGAAAGGGATCTAGGAGTCACTATTTCAGGTGACATAAAGGATAAATATAGTATTAATGTCACTATACTGGAAACTACTGAGGAGGAAAGGGATCTAGGAGTCACTATCTCAGGTGACATAAAGGATAAATATAGTATTAATGGCACTATACTGGGAACTACTGAGGAGGAAAGGGATCTAGGAGTCACTATTTCAGCTGACATAAAGGATAAATATAGTATTAATGGCACTATACTGGAAACTACTGAGGAGGAAAGGGATCTAGGAGTCACTATTTCAGGTGACATAAAGGATGAATATAGTATTAATGGCACTATACTAGAAACTACTGAGGAGGAAAGGGATCTAGGAGTCACTATCTCAGGTGACATAAAGGATAAATATAGTATTAATGGCACTATACTGGGAACTACTGAGGAGGAAAGGGATCTAGGAGTCACTATTTCAGGTGACATAAAGGATAAATATAGTATTAATGGCACTATACTGGAAACTACTGAGGAGGAAAGGGATCTAGGAGTCACTATTTCAGGTGACATAAAGGATAAATATAGTATTAATGGCGCTATACTGGAAACTACTGAGGAGGAAAGGGATCTAGGAGTCACTATTTCAGGTGACATAAAGGATAAATATAGTATTAATGGCACTATACTGGGAACTACTGAGGAGGAAAGGGATCTAGGAGTCACTATCTCAGGTGACATAAAGGATAAGTATAGTATTAATGGCGCTATACTGGAAACTACTGAGGAGGAAAGGGATCTAGGAGTCACTATTTCAGGTGACATAAAGGATAAATATAGTATTAATGACACTATACTGGATACTACTGAGGAGGAAAGGGATCTAGGAGTCACTATTTCAGGTGACAAAGGATAAATATAGTATTAATGGCACTATACTGGAAACTACTGAGGAGGAAAGGGATCTAGGAGTCACTATTTCAGGTGACATAAAGGATAAATATAGTATTAATGGCACTATACTGGAAACTACTGAGGAGGAAAGGGATCTAGGAGTCACTATTTCAGGTGACATAAAGGATAAATATAGTATTAATGGCGCTATACTGGAAACTACTGAGGAGGAAAGGGATCTAGGAGTCACTATTTCAGGTGACATAAAGGATAAATATAGTATTAATGGCACTATACTGGGAACTACTGAGGAGGAAAGGGATCTAGGAGTCACTATCTCAGGTGACATAAAGGATAAGTATAGTATTAATGGCACTATACTGGAAACTACTGAGGAGGAAAGGGATCTAGGAGTCACTATCTCAGGTGACATAAAGGATAAATATAGTATTAATGGCACTATACTGGAAACTACTGAGGAGGAAAGGGATCTAGGAGACACTATTTCAGGTGACATAAAGGATAAATATAGTATTAATGGCGCTATACTGGAAACTACTGAGGAGGAAAGGGATCTAGGAGTCACTATTTCAGGTGCCATAAAGGATAAATATATTAATGGCACTATACTGGGAACTACTGAGGAGGAAAGGGATCTAGCAGTCACTATTTCAGGTGCCATAAAGGATAAATATATTAATGGCACTATACTGGAAACTACTGAGGAGGAAAGGGATCTAGGAGTCACTATTTCAGGTGACATAAAGGATAAATATAGTATTAATGGCACTATACTGGAAACTACTGAGGAGGAAAGGGATCTAGGAGTCACTATTTCAGGTGACATAAAGGATAAATATAATATTAATGGCACTATACTGGAAACTACTGAGGAGGAAAGGGATCTAGGAGTCACTATTTCAGGTGACATAAAGGATAAATATAGTATTAATGGCTGTATACTGGAAACTGCTGAGGAGAAAAGGGATCTAGTAGTCACTATTTCAGGTGACATAAAGGATAAATATAGTATTAATGGCACTATACTGGAGACTACTGAGGAGGAAAGGGATCTAGGAGTCACTATTTCAGGTGACATAAAGGATAAATATAGTATTAATGGCACTATACTGGAACTACTGAGGAGGAAAGGGATCTAGAAGTCACTATCTCAGGTGACATAAAGGATAAAATATAGTATTAATGGCACTATACTGGAAACTACTGAGGAGGAAAGGGATCTAGGAGTCACTATTTCAGGTGACATAAAGGATAAATATAGTATTAATGGCACTATACTGGAAACTACTGAGGAGGAAAGGGATCTAGGAGTCACTATTTCAGGTGACATAAAGGATAAATATAGTATTACTGGCACTATACTGGAAACTACTGAGGAGGAAAGGGATCTAGGAGTCACTATTTCAGGTGACATAAAGGATAAATATAGTATTAATGGCACTATACTGGAAACTACTGAGGAGAAAAGGGATCTAGGAGTCACTATTTCAGGTGACATAAAGGATAAATATAGTATTAATGGCGCTATACTGGAAACTACTGAGGAGGAAGGGATCTAGGAGTCACTATTACAGGTGACATAAAGGATAAATATAGTATTAATGGCACTATACTGGGAACTGCTGAGGAGGAAAGGGATCTAGGAGTCACTATTTCAGGTGACATAAAGGATAAATATAATATTAATGGCACTATACTGGGAACTACTGAGGAGGAAAGGGATCTAGGAGTCACTATTTCAGGTGACATAAAGGATACATACAGTATTAATGGCACTATACTGGAAACTACTGAGGAGGAAAGGGATCTAGGAGTCACTATCTCAGGTGACATAAAGGATAAATATAGTATAATGGCACTATACTGGGAACTGCTGAGGAGGAAAGGGATCTAGGAGTCACTATCTCAGGTGACATAAAGGATAAATATAGTATTAATGACACTATACTGGATACTACTGAGGAGGAAAGGGATCTAGGAGTCACTATCTCAGGTGACATAAAGGATAAATATAGTATTAATGGCGCTATACTGGGAACTACTGAGGAGGAAAGGGATCTAGGAGACACTATTTCAGGTGACATAAAGGATAAATATAGTATTAATGTCACTATACTGGAAACTACTGAGGAGGAAAGGGATCTAGGAGTCACTATTTCAGGTGACATAAAGGATAAATATAATATTAATGGCACTATACTGGAGACTACTGAGGAGGAAAGGGATCTAGGAGTCACTATTTCAGGTGACATAAAGGATAAATATAGTATTAATGGCACTATACTGGGAACTACTGAGGAGGAAAGGGATCTAGGAGTCACTATCTCAGGTGACAAAGGATAAATATAGTATCAATGGCTCTATACTGGAAACTACTGAGGAGGAAAGGGATCTAGGAGTCACTATTTCAGGTGACATAAAGGATAAATATAGTATTAATGGCACTATACTGGACACTACTGAGGAGGAAAGGGATCTAGGAGTCACTATCTCAGGTGACAAAGGATAAATATAGTATTAATGGCACTATACTGGATACTACTGAGGAGGAAAGGGATCTAGGAGTCACTATTTCAGGTGACATAAAGGATAAATATAGTATTAATGACACTATACTGGGAACTACTGAGGAGGAAAGGGATCTAGGAGTCACTATTTCAGGTGACAAAGGATAAATATAGTATTAATGGCACTATACTGGAAACTACTGAGGAGGAAAGGGATCTAGGAGTCACTATTTCAGGTGACATAAAGGATAAATATAGTATTAATGTCACTATACTGGAAACTACTGAGGAGGAAAGGGATCTAGGAGTCACTATTTCAGGTGACATAAAGGATAAATATAGTATTAATGTCACTATACTGGAAACTACTGAGGAGGAAAGGGATCTAGGAGTCACTATCTCAGGTGACATAAAGGATAAATATAGTATTAATGGCACTATACTGGGAACTACTGAGGAGGAAAGGGATCTAGGAGTCACTATTTCAGCTGACATAAAGGATAAATATAGTATTAATGGCACTATACTGGAAACTACTGAGGAGGAAATGGATCTAGGAGTCACTATTTCAGGTGACATAAAGGATGAATATAGTATTAATGGCACTATACTAGAAACTACTGAGGAGGAAAGGGATCTAGGAGTCACTATCTCAGGTGACATAAAGGATAAATATAGTATTAATGGCACTATACTGGGAACTACTGAGGAGGAAAGGGATCTAGGAGTCACTATTTCAGGTGACATAAAGGATAAATATAGTATTAATGGCACTATACTGGAAACTACTGAGGAGGAAAGGGATCTAGGAGTCACTATTTCAGGTGACATAAAGGATAAATATAGTATTAATGGCGCTATACTGGAAACTACTGAGGAGGAAAGGGATCTAGGAGTCACTATTTCAGGTGACATAAAGGATAAATATAGTATTAATGGCACTATACTGGGAACTACTGAGGAGGAAAGGGATCTAGGAGTCACTATCTCAGGTGACATAAAGGATAAGTATAGTATTAATGGCGCTATACTGGAAACTACTGAGGAGGAAAGGGATCTAGGAGTCACTATTTCAGGTGACATAAAGGATAAATATAGTATTAATGACACTATACTGGATACTACTGAGGAGGAAAGGGATCTAGGAGTCACTATTTCAGGTGACAAAGGATAAATATAGTATTAATGGCACTATACTGGAAACTACTGAGGAGGAAAGGGATCTAGGAGTCACTATTTCAGGTGACATAAAGGATAAATATAGTATTAATGTCACTATACTGGAAACTACTGAGGAGGAAAGGGATCTAGGAGTCACTATTTCAGGTGACATAAAGGATAAATATAGTATTAATGTCACTATACTGGAAACTACTGAGGAGGAAAGGGATCTAGGAGTCACTATCTCAGGTGACATAAAGGATAAATATAGTATTAATGGCACTATACTGGGAACTACTGAGGAGGAAAGGGATCTAGGAGTCACTATTTCAGGTGACATAAAGGATAAATATAGTATTAATGGCACTATACTGGAAACTACTGAGGAGGAAAGGGATCTAGGAGTCACTATTTCAGGTGACATAAAGGATGAATATAGTATTAATGGCACTATACTAGAAACTACTGAGGAGGAAAGGGATCTAGGAGTCACTATCTCAGGTGACATAAAGGATAAATATAGTATTAATGGCACTATACTGGGAACTACTGAGGAGGAAAGGGATCTAGGAGTCACTATTTCAGGTGACATAAAGGATAAATATAGTATTAATGGCACTATACTGGAAACTACTGAGGAGGAAAGGGATCTAGGAGTCACTATTTCAGGTGACATAAAGGATAAATATAGTATTAATGGCGCTATACTGGAAACTACTGAGGAGGAAAGGGATCTAGGAGTCACTATTTCAGGTGACATAAAGGATAAATATAGTATTAATGGCACTATACTGGGAACTACTGAGGAGGAAAGGGATCTAGGAGTCACTATCTCAGGTGACATAAAGGATAAGTATAGTATTAATGGCACTATACTGGAAACTACTGAGGAGGAAAGGGATCTAGGAGTCACTATCTCAGGTGACATAAAGGATAAATATAGTATTAATGGCACTATACTGGAAACTACTGAGGAGGAAAGGGATCTAGGAGACACTATTTCAGGTGACATAAAGGATAAATATAGTATTAATGGCGCTATACTGGAAACTACTGAGGAGGAAAGGGATCTAGGAGTCACTATTTCAGGTGCCATAAAGAATAAATATATTAATGGCACTATACTGGGAACTACTGAGGAGGAAAGGGATCTAGCAGTCACTATTTCAGGTGCCATAAAGGATAAATATATTAATGGCACTATACTGGGAACTACTGAGGAGGAAAGGGATCTAGGAGTCACTATTTCAGGTGACATAAAGGATAAATATAGTATTAATGGCACTATACTGGAAACTACTGAGGAGGAAAGGGATCTAGGAGTCACTATTTCAGGTGACATAAAGGATAAATATAGTATTAATGGCACTATACTGGAAACTACTGAGGAGGAAAGGGATCTAGGAGTCACTATTTCAGGTGACATAAAGGATAAATATAGTATTAATGGCACTATACTGGAAACTACTGAGGAGGAAAGGGATCTAGGAGTCACTATTTCAGGTGACATAAAGGATAAATATAATATTAATGGCACTATACTGGAAACTACTGAGGAGGAAAGGGATCTAGGAGTCACTATTTCAGGTGACATAAAGGATAAATATAGTATTAATGGCTGTATACTGGAAACTGCTGAGGAGGAAAGGGATCTAGTAGTCACTATTTCAGGTGACATAAAGGATAAATATAGTATTAATGGCACTATACTGGAGACTACTGAGGAGGAAAGGGATCTAGGAGTCACTATTTCAGGTGACATAAAGGATAAATATAGTACTAATGGCACTATACTGGAAACTACTGAGGAGGAAAGGGATCTAGAAGTCACTATCTCAGGTGACATAAAGGATAAATATAGTATTAATGGCACTATACTGGAAACTACTGAGGAGGAAAGGGATCTAGGAGTCACTATTTCAGGTGACATAAAGGATAAATATAGTATTAATGGCACTATACTGGAAACTACTGAGGAGGAAAGGGATCTAGTAGTCACTATTTCAGGTGCCATAAAGGATAAATATATTAATGGCACTATACTGGGAACTACTGAGGAGGAAAGGGATCTAGGAGTCACTATTTCAGGTGACATAAAGGATAAATATAGTATTAATGGCACTATACTGGAAACTACTGAGGAGGAAAGGGATCTAGGAGTCACTATTTCAGGTGACATAAAGGATGAATATAGTATTAATGGCACTATACTAGAAACTACTGAGGAGGAAAGGGATCTAGGAGTCACTATCTCAGGTGACATAAAGGATAAATATAGTATTAATGGCACTATACTGGGAACTACTGAGGAGGAAAGGGATCTAGGAGTCACTATTTCAGGTGACAAAAAGGATAAATATAGTATTAATGGCACTATACTGGAAACTACTGAGGAGGAAAGGGATCTAGGAGTCACTATTTCAGGTGACATAAAGGATAAATATAGTATTAATGGCGCTATACTGGAAACTACTGAGGAGGAAAGGGATCTAGGAGTCACTATTTCAGGTGACATAAAGGATAAATATAGTATTAATGGCACTATACTGGGAACTACTGAGGAGGAAAGGGATCTAGGAGTCACTATCTCAGGTGACATAAAGGATAAGTATAGTATTAATGGCGCTATACTGGAAACTACTGAGGAAGAAAGGGATCTAGGAGTCACTATTTCAGGTGCCATAAAGGATAAATATATTAATGGCACTATACTGGGAACTACTGAGGAGGAAAGGGATCTAGCAGTCACTATTTCAGGTGCCATAAAGGATAAATATATTAATGGCACTATACTGGGAACTACTAAGGAGGAAAGGGATCTAGGAGTCACTATTTCAGGTGACATAAAGGATAAATATAGTATTAATGGCACTATACTGGAAACTACTGAGGAGGAAAGGGATCTAGGAGTCACTATTTCAGGTGACATAAAGGATAACTATAGTATTAATGGCACTATACTGGAAACTACTGAGGAGGAAAGGGATCTAGGAGTCACTATTTCAGGTGACATAAAGGATAAATATAGTATTAATGGCACTATACTGGAAACTACTGAGGAGGAAAGGGATCTAGCAGTCACTATTTCAGGTGCCATAAAGGATAAATATATTAATGGCACTATACTGGGAACTACTAAGGAGGAAAGGGATCTAGGAGTCACTATTTCAGGTGACATAAAGGATAAATATAGTATTAATGGCACTATACTGGAAACTACTGAGGAGGAAAGGGATCTAGGAGTCACTATTTCAGGTGACATAAAGGATAAATATAGTATTAATGGCACTATACTGGAAACTACTGAGGAGGAAAGGGATCTAGGAGTCACTATTTCAGGTGACATAAAGGATAAATATAGTATTAATGGCACTATACTGGAAACTACTGAGGAGGAAAGGGATCTAGGAGTCACTATTTCAGGTGACATAAAGGATAAATATAGTATTAATGGCACTATACTGGAAACTACTGAGGAGGAAAGGGATCTAGGAGTCACTATTTCAGGTGACATAAAGGATAAATATAGTATTAATGGCACTATACTGGAAACTACTGAGGAGGAAAGGGATCTAGGAGTCACTATTTCAGGTGACATAAAGGATAAATATAGTATTAATGGCGTTATACTGGAAACTACTGAGGAGGAAAGGGATCTAGGAGTCACTATCTCAGGTGACATAAAGGATAAATATAGTATTAATGGCACTATACTGGGAACTACTGAGGAGGAAAGGGATCTAGGAGTCACTATTTCAGGTGACATACAGGATAAATTTAGTATAATGGCGCTATACTGGAAACTACTGAGGAGGAAAGGGATCTAGGAGTCACTATCTCAGGTGACATAAAGGATAAATATAGTATTAATGGCGCTATACTGGGAACTACTGAGGAGGAAAGGGATCTAGGAGACACTATTTCAGGTGACATAAAGGATAAATATAGTATTAATGTCACTATACTGGAAACTACTGAGGAGGAAAGGGATCTAGGAGTCACTATTTCAGGTGACATAAAGGATAAATATAATATTAATGGCACTATACTGGAGACTACTGAGGAGGAAAGGGATCTAGGAGTCACTATTTCAGGTGACATAAAGGATAAATATAGTATTAATGGCACTATACTGGGAACTACTGAGGAGGAAAGGGATCTAGGAGTCACTATCTCAGGTGACAAAGGATAAATATAGTATCAATGGCTCTATACTGGAAACTACTGAGGAGGAAAGGGATCTAGGAGTCACTATTTCAGGTGACATAAAGGATAAATATAGTATTAATGGCACTATACTGGACACTACTGAGGAGGAAAGGGATCTAGGAGTCACTATCTCAGGTGACAAAGGATAAATATAGTATTAATGGCACTATACTGGATACTACTGAGGAGGAAAGGGATCTAGGAGTCACTATTTCAGGTGACATAAAGGATAAATATAGTATTAATGACACTATACTGGATACTACTGAGGAGGAAAGGGATCTAGGAGTCACTATTTCAGGTGACAAAGGATAAATATAGTATTAATGGCACTATACTGGAAACTACTGAGGAGGAAAGGGATCTAGGAGTCACTATTTCAGGTGACATAAAGGATAAATATAGTATTAATGTCACTATACTGGAAACTACTGAGGAGGAAAGGGATCTAGGAGTCACTATTTCAGGTGACATAAAGGATAAATATAGTATTAATGTCACTATACTGGAAACTAATGAGGAGGAAAGGGATCTAGGAGTCACTATCTCAGGTGACATAAAGGATAAATATAGTATTAATGGCACTATACTGGGAACTACTGAGGAGGAAAGGGATCTAGGAGTCACTATTTCAGGTGACATAAAGGATAAATATAGTATTAATGGCACTATACTGGAAACTACTGAGGAGGAAAGGGATCTAGGAGTCACTATTTCAGGTGACATAAAGGATGAATATAGTATTAATGGCACTATACTAGAAACTACTGAGGAGGAAAGGGATCTAGGAGTCACTATCTCAGGTGACATAAAGGATAAATATAGTATTAATGGCACTATACTGGGAACTACTGAGGAGGAAAGGGATCTAGGAGTCACTATTTCAGGTGACATAAAGGATAAATATAGTATTAATGGCACTATACTGGAAACTACTGAGGAGGAAAGGGATCTAGGAGTCACTATTTCAGGTGACATAAAGGATAAATATAGTATTAATGGCGCTATACTGGAAACTACTGAGGAGGAAAGGGATCTAGGAGTCACTATTTCAGGTGACATAAAGGATAAATATAGTATTAATGGCACTATACTGGGAACTACTGAGGAGGAAAGGGATCTAGGAGTCACTATCTCAGGTGACATAAAGGATAAGTATAGTATTAATGGCACTATACTGGAAACTACTGAGGAGGAAAGGGATCTAGGAGTCACTATCTCAGGTGACATAAAGGATAAATATAGTATTAATGGCACTATACTGGAAACTACTGAGGAGGAAAGGGATCTAGGAGACACTATTTCAGGTGACATAAAGGATAAATATAGTATTAATGGCGCTATACTGGAAACTACTGAGGAGGAAAGGGATCTAGGAGTCACTATTTCAGGTGCCATAAAGGATAAATATATTAATGGCACTATACTGGGAACTACTGAGGAGGAAAGGGATCTAGCAGTCACTATTTCAGGTGCCATAAAGGATAAATATATTAATGGCACTATACTGGAAACTACTGAGGAGGAAAGGGATCTAGGAGTCACTATTTCAGGTGACATAAAGGATAAATATAGTATTAATGGCACTATACTGGAAACTACTGAGGAGGAAAGGGATCTAGGAGTCACTATTTCAGGTGACATAAAGGATAAATATAATATTAATGGCACTATACTGGAAACTACTGAGGAGGAAAGGGATCTAGGAGTCACTATTTCAGGTGACATAAAGGATAAATATAGTATTAATGGCTGTATACTGGAAACTGCTGAGGAGAAAAGGGATCTAGTAGTCACTATTTCAGGTGACATAAAGGATAAATATAGTATTAATGGCACTATACTGGAGACTACTGAGGAGGAAAGGGATCTAGGAGTCACTATTTCAGGTGACATAAAGGATAAATATAGTATTAATGGCACTATACTGGAAACTACTGAGGAGGAAAGGGATCTAGAAGTCACTATCTCAGGTGACATAAAGGATAAATATAGTATTAATGGCACTATACTGGAAACTACTGAGGAGGAAAGGGATCTAGGAGTCACTATTTCAGGTGACATAAAGGATAAATATAGTATTAATGGCACTATACTGGAAACTACTGAGGAGGAAAGGGATCTAGGAGTCACTATTTCAGGTGACATAAAGGATAAATATAGTATTACTGGCACTATACTGGAAACTACTGAGGAGGAAAGGGATCTAGGAGTCACTATTTCAGGTGACATAAAGGATAAATATAGTATTAATGGCACTATACTGGAAACTACTGAGGAGAAAAGGGATCTAGGAGTCACTATTTCAGGTGACATAAAGGATAAATATAGTATTAATGGCGCTATACTGGAAACTACTGAGGAGGAAGGGATCTAGGAGTCACTATTACAGGTGACATAAAGGATAAATATAGTATTAATGGCACTATACTGGGAACTGCTGAGGAGGAAAGGGATCTAGGAGTCACTATTTCAGGTGACATAAAGGATAAATATAATATTAATGGCACTATACTGGGAACTACTGAGGAGGAAAGGGATCTAGGAGTCACTATTTCAGGTGACATAAAGGATACATACAGTATTAATGGCACTATACTGGAAACTACTGAGGAGGAAAGGGATCTAGGAGTCACTATCTCAGGTGACATAAAGGATAAATATAGTATAATGGCACTATACTGGGAACTGCTGAGGAGGAAAGGGATCTAGGAGTCACTATCTCAGGTGACATAAAGGATAAATATAGTATTAATGACACTATACTGGATACTACTGAGGAGGAAAGGGATCTAGGAGTCACTATCTCAGGTGACATAAAGGATAAATATAGTATTAATGGCGCTATACTGGGAACTACTGAGGAGGAAAGGGATCTAGGAGACACTATTTCAGGTGACATAAAGGATAAATATAGTATTAATGTCACTATACTGGAAACTACTGAGGAGGAAAGGGATCTAGGAGTCACTATTTCAGGTGACATAAAGGATAAATATAATATTAATGGCACTATACTGGAGACTACTGAGGAGGAAAGGGATCTAGGAGTCACTATTTCAGGTGACATAAAGGATAAATATAGTATTAATGGCACTATACTGGGAACTACTGAGGAGGAAAGGGATCTAGGAGTCACTATCTCAGGTGACAAAGGATAAATATAGTATCAATGGCTCTATACTGGAAACTACTGAGGAGGAAAGGGATCTAGGAGTCACTATTTCAGGTGACATAAAGGATAAATATAGTATTAATGGCACTATACTGGACACTACTGAGGAGGAAAGGGATCTAGGAGTCACTATCTCAGGTGACAAAGGATAAATATAGTATTAATGGCACTATACTGGATACTACTGAGGAGGAAAGGGATCTAGGAGTCACTATTTCAGGTGACATAAAGGATAAATATAGTATTAATGACACTATACTGGGAACTACTGAGGAGGAAAGGGATCTAGGAGTCACTATTTCAGGTGACAAAGGATAAATATAGTATTAATGGCACTATACTGGAAACTACTGAGGAGGAAAGGGATCTAGGAGTCACTATTTCAGGTGACATAAAGGATAAATATAGTATTAATGTCACTATACTGGAAACTACTGAGGAGGAAAGGGATCTAGGAGTCACTATTTCAGGTGACATAAAGGATAAATATAGTATTAATGTCACTATACTGGAAACTACTGAGGAGGAAAGGGATCTAGGAGTCACTATCTCAGGTGACATAAAGGATAAATATAGTATTAATGGCACTATACTGGGAACTACTGAGGAGGAAAGGGATCTAGGAGTCACTATTTCAGCTGACATAAAGGATAAATATAGTATTAATGGCACTATACTGGAAACTACTGAGGAGGAAAGGGATCTAGGAGTCACTATTTCAGGTGACATAAAGGATGAATATAGTATTAATGGCACTATACTAGAAACTACTGAGGAGGAAAGGGATCTAGGAGTCACTATCTCAGGTGACATAAAGGATAAATATAGTATTAATGGCACTATACTGGGAACTACTGAGGAGGAAAGGGATCTAGGAGTCACTATTTCAGGTGACATAAAGGATAAATATAGTATTAATGGCACTATACTGGAAACTACTGAGGAGGAAAGGGATCTAGGAGTCACTATTTCAGGTGACATAAAGGATAAATATAGTATTAATGGCGCTATACTGGAAACTACTGAGGAGGAAAGGGATCTAGGAGTCACTATTTCAGGTGACATAAAGGATAAATATAGTATTAATGGCACTATACTGGGAACTACTGAGGAGGAAAGGGATCTAGGAGTCACTATCTCAGGTGACATAAAGGATAAGTATAGTATTAATGGCGCTATACTGGAAACTACTGAGGAGGAAAGGGATCTAGGAGTCACTATTTCAGGTGCCATAAAGGATAAATATATTAATGGCACTATACTGGGAACTACTGAGGAGGAAAGGGATCTAGCAGTCACTATTTCAGGTGCCATAAAGGATAAATATATTAATGGCACTATACTGGGAACAACTAAGGAGGAAAGGGATCTAGGAGTCACTATTTCAGGTGACATAAAGGATAAATATAGTATTAATGGCACTATACTGGAAACTACTGAGGAGGAAAGGGATCTAGGAGTCACTATTTCAGGTGACATAAAGGATAAATATAGTATTAATGGCACTATACTGGAAACTACTGAGGAGGAAAGGGATCTAGGAGTCACTATTTCAGGTGACATGAAGAATAAATATAATATTAATGGCACTATACTGGAAACTACTGAGGAGGAAAGGGATCTAGGAGTCACTATTTCAGGTGACATAAAGGATAAATATAGTATTAATGGCTCTATACTGGAAACTGCTGAGGAGGAAAGGGATCTAGTAGTCACTATTTCAGGTGACATAAAAGGATAAATATAGTATTAATGGCACTATACTGGAAACTACTGAGGAGGAAAGGGATCTAGTAGTCACTATTTCAGGTGACATAAAGGATAAATATAGTATTAATGGCACTATACTGGAAACTACTGAGGAGGAAAGGGATCTAGGAGTCACTATTTCAGGTGACATAAAGGATAAATATAGTATTAATGGCACTATACTGGAGACTACTGAGGAGGAAAGGGATCTAGGAGTCACTATTTCAGGTGACATACAGGATAAATATAGTATAATGGCGCTATACTGGAAACTACTGAGGAGGAAAGGGATCTAGGAGTCACTATCTCAGGTGACATAAAGGATAAATATAATATTAATGGCACTATACTGGAGACTACTGAGGAGGAAAGGGATCTAGGAGTCACTATTTCAGGTGACATACAGGATAAATATAGTATAATGGCGCTATACTGGAAACTACTGAGGAGGAAAGGGATCTAGGAGTCACTATCTCAGGTGACATAAAGGATAAATATAGTATTAATGGCGCTATACTGGGAACTACTGAGGAGGAAAGGGATCTAGGAGACACTATTTCAGGTGACATAAAGGATAAATATAGTATTAATGTCACTATACTGGAAACTACTGAGGAGGAAAGGGATCTAGGAGTCACTATTTCAGGTGACATAAAGGATAAATATAATATTAATGGCACTATACTGGAGACTACTGAGGAGGAAAGGGATCTAGGAGTCACTATTTCAGGTGACATAAAGGATAAATATAGTATTAATGGCACTATACTGGGAACTACTGAGGAGGAAAGGGATCTAGGAGTCACTATCTCAGGTGACAAAGGATAAATATAGTATCAATGGCTCTATACTGGAAACTACTGAGGAGGAAAGGGATCTAGGAGTCACTATTTCAGGTGACATAAAGGATAAATATAGTATTAATGGCACTATACTGGACACTACTGAGGAGGAAAGGGATCTAGGAGTCACTATCTCAGGTGACAAAGGATAAATATAGTATTAATGGCACTATACTGGATACTACTGAGGAGGAAAGGGATCTAGGAGTCACTATTTCAGGTGACATAAAGGATAAATATAGTATTAATGACACTATACTGGATACTACTGAGGAGGAAAGGGATCTAGGAGTCACTATTTCAGGTGACAAAGGATAAATATAGTATTAATGGCACTATACTGGAAACTACTGAGGAGGAAAGGGATCTAGGAGTCACTATTTCAGGTGACATAAAGGATAAATATAGTATTAATGTCACTATACTGGAAACTACTGAGGAGGAAAGGGATCTAGGAGTCACTATTTCAGGTGACATAAAGGATAAATATAGTATTAATGTCACTATACTGGAAACTACTGAGGAGGAAAGGGATCTAGGAGTCACTATCTCAGGTGACATAAAGGATAAATATAGTATTAATGGCACTATACTGGGAACTACTAAGGAGGAGAGGGATCTAGGAGTCACTATTTCAGGTGACATAAAGGTGTCACAACTGAGGGCCTGAGCTGACGGGAGGCAGCCTCAGTTGTAGGGGCTGAGATGTACCGGAACCTGGGAGGTTGTATCAGACCCCTGGACATGTAAGTAACATGAATAATAACTGCCCGAAGGCGTGACCACGACAACTTGGATAAAAGTCAATGATGTTTATTATGACAACTCCGCAACACAGCAGCAGTAAAAGAAAACGTAAAAGTCAGCAAAGAATAAATACAGTTCCTGGGTACTACAGGATGGCAGGAGCCACAGGGCACTGGTAGTGTGAGATAGTTCTTATGATCTTCTAGATGGAAAGTCCTTACCAGGCCCGACTGTAGCAATGGAGATAACCCAGGATTGTGCCAGCTGGTGTTCCAGGAAAAGCTGGGTTGCTGAAGATAAAACAGCTGCTGTGGATACTGGCTGGAACCAGACTGTTGTTAGCACGGAGTGGATACTGGCTGGAACCAGTTAAATAATAAATGAACTTGGGAGCGATGAAATATGAACTGAAATGTAGAACTTGAGAGCGGAGAAATAATAATACCGGTGGAGAGTGGTAAAGTGTAGAAAGGACACCGGCCCTTTAAGGGAAGCTGTACTCTGCTGGAAGCTGAGCTGGAAGCAGGTAATGTTGTAGCTGAAAACAGATGAATCCACAATGGATTGGAGAGTCAGGCTACACCGCAGGTGGAATGCTGGTGCGGGTCTCTATGGTGGAAGTCTTGAGACAGGAGCTGGAACCTGGAAGACAATCACAGGAGAGAGACAAACAGGAACTAGGTTTGACAACCAAAGCACTGACGCCTTCCTTGCTCAGGCACAGTGTATTTATACCTGCAGCAAGGAAGGGATTGGCTAGGCAATTATGCAGATTATCAATACTGAGAACAGATTGGTGGAAATGATCAGCTGACAGAATCCAAGATGGCTGCGCCCATGCAGACACTTGGAGGGAAGTTTGGTTTGTAATCCATGTGGTAATGAAAACAGTAATGGCGGCGCCGGCCACCGGAGACAGGAGGCGCCAGGCTGACAGATGCACATCCAACCACGCGGACACAGCGGAGGCCGCGGCTGACGTAATCGCCACTCAGACACTCTGCATGCAGAAGTTCAGGGACGGCGGCGGAGGCCGCGGGAGACGCCATGCCAGGTGTAATATGGCGTTTACTGTGACAGCGTCCCAGAGTGACAGGAGAGGATACAGGAATGTACACATCAGGATAACAGATGGGATCCGGTCCTGGAGCGCTGAGCCAGCCTTAGGAGGCATCTGATGGGTAAGAAATGGCGTCCAGATACCCGGATCGTGACAGCACCCCCCCCTTTAGGAGTGGCCCCAGGACACTTCTTTGGCTTTTGAGGAAACTTGGAATGGAATCTCCGGACCAAGGCAGGAGCATGGACATCAGAAGCATTGGTCCATGAACGTTCCTCAGGACCATAACCCTTCCAGTCAATAAGATATTGTAGTTGACCGTAACGGTGACGTGAGTCCAGGATCTTGGCCACTTCATACTCAACGCCTCGTTGAGTTTGGACTTTCGGAGTTGGAGGAAGTGAGGAATGAAACCGATTCAAGATCAGCGGTTTCAACAGGGAAACATGGAATGTCCTGGGTATTTTTAAGAAGGGAGGCAACTGGAGTCTGTAAGCAACAGGATTGATGACTTGTTCAATCTTGAAAGGACCGATATAGCGAGGTGCAAACTTCATACTGGGAACTCTTAACCTCAAATTCTTCGTGGATAACCATACCCGATCACCCACCTTGAGAGCAGGAACTGCTCGACGCTTCTTATCCGCAAACTTCTTGTACCTGAACGATGCCTTGAGCAGAGCTGATCGTACGCTCTTCCAGATATTGTCAAACTGATGCAAGGTGATATCCACTGCGGGAACAGAAGTTGCTGGAAGCGGTTGGAACTCAGGGACTTTAGGGTGGAATCCAAAGTTAGTGAAGAATGGTGTTGAAGCAGATGAAGAATGATACTGGTTGTTATGACAGAACTCGGCCCAGGGAAGTAATTGAACCCAGTCATCTTGAGAGGAGGACACATAGATGCGGAGGAAGGCCTCCAAGTCCTGATTCACCCTCTCGGTTTGACCATTGGTCTGAGGATGGTAAGCCGTGGAAAACTTTAGCTTGACTTGGAGGACTTGACATAAACTTCGCCAGAATTTGGCTGTGAATTGAACTCCTCGATCTGAGATAATTTCTTCAGGAAGACCGTGGAGTTGGAAGATCTCTTGTATGAATACTTGAGCCAACTTGGAAGCTGACGGAAGACCGGTGAGAGGAATGAAGTGTGCCATCTTGGTGAACCGGTCAACTACCACCCAGATGGTATTGAACTTGTTGCACATGGGTAAGTCTGTAATGAAATCCATCGACAAGTGGGTCCATGGTCGATGGGGAACGGATAGTGGAACCAGTTGCCCCGCAGGCGACTGGCGGGATACTTTATGTTGGGCACACTTTGGGCAAGATGCAATAAACTCCAAGACGTCCTTTTTCAGAGTTGGCCACCAATAGGACCTAGAGATAAACTCCAGGGTTTTTTGGATACCTGTATGTCCGGCAAAACGGGAAGCATGGGCCCAATGCATGAGCTTCTTCCTTAGCATCGGCTTCACAAAACTTTTCCCTGATGGGGGCGTAGAGTCCATCCCTACCGTGGAGAATGCCAACGGATTTATAATAGGATGCTTGTCTGAAGACTCTGACTCATTTTCTTGCTCCCATGAGCGGGAAAGGGCATCGGCCTTGCGATTCTGAGAGCCCGGACAGAACTGGAGTTTAAAGTCGAACCTGGAAAAGAAAAGTGCCCATCTGGCCTGACGAGGGTTGAGACATTGTGCGCCCTTCAGGTATAAAAGGTTCTTGTGGTCTGTAAGTATGGTGATTGAATGAGAAGCTCCCTCCAACAGATACCTCCACTCTTCTAGAGCGAGCTTGATGGCTAGCAACTCCTGGTCGCCAATGGCATAGTTGCGCTCAGCTGGGGAGAACTTCCGGGAGAAGAAACTGCAAGGGTGTAAATGGCCATCTTTAGCCCTCTGAGATAACACCGCTCCTACTCCAACGGAGGAGGCATCCACCTCTAAGATGAAAGGAGAGTCGATGTCAGGCTGTTTCAGAACAGGCGCAGAGATGAACCTTTGTTTTAAAAGATGAAATGCTTGCATGGCTTCTTCAGACCACTTGGACGGGTTAGCACCCTTCTTAGTGTAAGCAGTAATAGGCGCCACAATGGTGGAAAAGTCTCGTATAAACTTTCGGTAATAGTTGGCGAACCCTAAGAACCTTTGGACCCCTTTGAGGGTTAAGGGTACCGGCCAATTTTGGATTGCTTGTAGTTTCTCAGGATCCATCTCTAGTCCGGAACCGGACACAATGTACTCTAGAAACGGAATGGACTTGACTTCAAAGACGCATTTTTCTAATTTGCAATAGAGATGATTGACACGGAGACGGGACAGAACCTCTTTAACCCAAAAACGATGTTCCTCTAAATCGTTGGCAAAAATGAGGATATCGTCTAGATAGACCACGACATGACGGTATAGAATGTCTCTGAAGATCTCATTGACAAAATGCTGGAAGACAGCTGGAGCATTGCTCAATCCGAAGGGCATGACGAGGTACTCATAATGTCCGTCACGGGTGTTAAAGGCGGTCTTCCACTCGTCACCCTCACGGATCCGGATGAGATTGTATGCACCTCGCAAGTCCAGCTTTGTAAAGATGGTAGCTCCGCTAACTCTGTCAAAGAGCTCAGTAACCAGGGGTAAAGGATAGCGGTTCTTGATGGTAATGTCGTTCAAACCTCTGTAGTCGATGCACGGCCGCAGACCACCATCTTTCTTTTTTACAAAAAAGAAGCCTGCGCCGGCTGGAGAAGAAGAAGGTCGAATGAACCCCTTTGCTAGGTTCTCTTTAATATATTCCTCCATAGAATGCGTCTCAGGCAGAGACAACGGATAAGTTCGGCCTCGAGGTGGAACCTTCCCTGGAACGAGATCAATCGGACAGTCCCATTCTCTATGAGGAGGAAGGATATCAGCAGAAGCTTTACTGAACACATCCGTGAAATCTTGATATGGAGGAGGTGGAACATCAGACGACCTGGGGGAGGAAGAACAGACAGGCAATACTTTAAACAAACATGTCTCAGCACAGGAGGAACCCCATGCCAGGATTTGCGTAGTCGTCCAATCAATTGTAGGATTGTGAAGACGGAGCCATGGAAGGCCCAGGACCACAGGATGTGTGGCTCTTGGAATCACTAAAAAAGAAATAAGTTCGGAATGAAGAACTCCCACTCTCAGACGAACTGGTAGAGTCCTTAAAGAAATAACTGCATCAAAAATTTTGCTGCCATCCACGGCAGTTAAAGAAATGGACGAAGGAAGTCTCTCGGTGGGTAGGGACCACCGTTTAACATAGGCTTCGGTAATAAAGTTCCCAGCTGCTCCGGAATCAAGGAGGGCAATGACGTTCCGATAACGTTGAGTAACTTGAAGCGAGACTGGGAGATTACAATCTTGAGGAGATGGAGAGGAGATCATTACTCCTAGCCGGCCCTCTCCTTGGCGAGCTAGGATTTGGAGTTTCCCGGACGTTTGGGACAGGCATTAATGGTGTGAGACGGAGCTGCACAATAGAGACAGAGAAACTCTGAGAGACGTCTTCGGCGCTCAGCAGGAGTTAAACGGGAACGGCCAAGTTGCATGGGCTCATCTTTAGATGGTGACAGTTGACGAGGAGGAGGAGCAGAAGATTTTGGAGCAGATGATCTTCCATGCTCAGTTGCTCTCTCTCTGAAACGTAAATCAACTTTCGTGCAGAGTGAGATTAGCTCATCTAACTTAGAAGGTAAGTCTCTGGTAGCTAACTCATCTTTAATACGCTCAGATAAGCCATGCCAGAATGCAGCATACAGGGCCTCGTCGTTCCATGCCAGTTCGGATGCCAGGATCTGGAACTGTATCAGATATTGTCCTACAGTACGTGACCCCTGGCGTAAACGGAGAATCTCGGATGAAGCTGAGGTTACCCGGCCTGGCTCGTCGAAGATGCGCCTGAATGTTGACACGAAGGCAGTGTAGGAAGATAGCAGGGTGTCGGACCTCTCCCATAATGGTGATGCCCAATCAAGGGCTGAGCCACTGAGAAGAGAAATAATGTAGGCAATTTTTGTACGGTCACTGGGAAAATTGCCAGGTTATAGCTCAAACTGAATCTCACACTGGTTGAGAAATCCCCTGCAGAATCTTGGAGATCCGTCAAATTTTGCTGGCGTTGGAAGATGAAGACGTGGAGCAGAAATGGGTAAGGTGGGTGGGGTTATAGCTGGAGTCACTGTGGTTGACGCACCAGACGCGCCTGATCCACGGAGAGTTGTCTGAATCCCATCCAGCCGAGTAGAGAGATCCTGGAGACAGCGGATGATGTGGCCCTGTGCAGCCTCCTGATGTTCTAGTCGGGCTGCCAGTTCTTGCATCGGCCCGGCCGCTTGATCCTGGTCTCCGGCTGGATTCATTAGGTCAGTGCTTACTGTCACAACTGAGGGCCTGAGCTGACGGGAGGCAGCCTCAGTTGTAGGGGCTGAGATGTACCGGAACCTGGGAGGTTGTATCAGACCCCTGGACATGTAAGTAACATGAATAATAACTGCCCGAAGGCGTGACCACGACAACTTGGATAAAAGTCAATGATGCTTATTATGACAACTCCGCAACACAGCAGCAGTAAAAGAAAACGTAAAAGTCAGCAAAGAATAAATACAGTTCCTGGGTACTACAGGATGGCAGGAGCCACAGGGCACTGGTAGTGTGAGATAGTTCTTATGATCTTCTAGATGGAAAGTCCTTACCAGGCCCGACTGTAGAAATGGAGATAACCCAGGATTGTGCCAGCTGGTGTTCCAGGAAAAGCTGGGTTGCTGAAGATAAAACAGCTGCTGTGGATACTGGCTGGAACCAGACTGTTGTTAGCACGGAGTGGATACTGGCTGGAACCAGTTAAATAATAAATGAACTTGGGAGCGATGAAATATGAACTGAAATGTAGAACTTGAGAGCGGAGAAATAATAATACCGGTGGAGAGTGGTAAAGTGTAGAAAGGACACCGGCCCTTTAAGGGAAGCTGTACTCTGCTGGAAGCTGAGCTGGAAGCAGGTAATGTTGTAGCTGGAAACAGATGAATCCACAATGGATTGGAGAGTCAGGCTACACCGCAGGTGGAATGCTGGTGCGGGTCTCTATGGTGGAAGTCTTGAGACAGGAGCTGGAACCTGGAAGACAATCACAGGAGAGAGACAAACAGGAACTAGGTTTGACAACCAAAGCACTGACGCCTTCCTTGCTCAGGCACAGTGTATTTATACCTGCAGCAAGGAAGGGATTGGCTAGGCAATTATGCAGATTATCAATACTGAGAACAGATTGGTGGAAATGATCAGCTGACAGAATCCAAGATGGCTGCGCCCATGCAGACACTTGGAGGGAAGTTTGGTTTGTAATCCATGTGGTAATGAAAACAGTAATGGCGGCGCCGGCCACCGGAGACAGGAGGCGCCAGGCTGACAGATGCACATCCAACCACGCGGACACAGCGGAGGCCGCGGCTGACGTAATCGCCACTCAGACACTCTGCATGCAGAAGTTCAGGGACGGCGGCGGAGGCCGCGGGAGACGCCATGCCAGGTGTAATATGGCGTTTACTGTGACAGCGTCCCAGAGTGACAGGAGAGGATACAGGAATGTACACATCAGGATTAGAGATGAGCGGGTTCGGTTTCTCTGAATCCGAACCCGCCAGAACTTCATGTTTTTTTTCACGGGTCCGAGCGACTCGGATCTTCCCGCCTTGCTCGGTTAACCCGAGCGCGCCCGAACGTCATCATGACGCTGTCGGATTCTCGCGAGGCTCGGATTCTATCGCGAGACTCGGATTCTATATAAGGAGCCGCGCGTCGCCGCCATTTTCACACGTGCATTGAGATTGATAGGGAGAGGACGTGGCTGGCGTCCTCTCCGTTTAGAATAGATTAGAGAGACACTTGATTTACTAATTTTGGGGAGCATTAGGAGTACTCAGTACAGTGCAGAGTTTTGCTGATAGTGACCACCAGTTTTATTTATAATCCGTTCTCTGCCTGAAAAAAGCGATACACAGCACACAGTGACTCAGTCACATACCATATCTGTGTGCACTGCTCAGGCTCAGGCCAGTGTGCTGCATCATCTATTATCTATATATAATATTATATATATCTGTCTGACTGCTCAGCTCACACAGCTTATAATTGTGGGGGAGACTGGGGAGCACTACTGCAGTGCCAGTTATAGGTTATAGCAGGAGCCAGGAGTACATAATATATTATATAGTGAGTGACCACCAGACACACAGTGCAGTTTATTTAATATATCCGTTCTCTGCCTGAAAAAAGCGATACACACAGTGACTCAGTCAGTCACATACCATATCTGTGTGCACTGCTCAGGCTCAGGCCAGTGTGCTGCATCATCTATATATATTATATATCTGTCTGACTGCTCAGCTCACACAGCTTATAATTGTGGGGGAGACTGGGGAGCACTACTGCAGTGCCAGTTATAGGTTATAGCAGGAGCCAGGAGTACATAATATTATATTAAAACAGTGCACACTTTTGCTGCAGGAGTGCCACTGCCAGTGTGACTAGTGACCAGTGACCTGACCACCAGTATATATAATATTAGTAGTATACTGTCTCTTTATCAACCAGTCTATATTAGCAGCAGACACAGTACAGTGCGGTAGTTCACGGCTGTGACTACCTCTGTGTCGGCACTCGGCAGCCCGTCCATAATTGTATATACCACCTAACCGTGGTTTTTTTTTCTTTCTTTATACATACATACTAGTTACGAGTATACTATCTCTTTATCAACCAGTCTATATATTAGCAGCAGACACAGTACAGTGCGGTAGTTCACGGCTGTGGCTACCTCTGTGTCGGCACTCGGCAGCCCGTCCATAATTGTATATACCACCTAACCGTGGTTTTTTTTTCTTTCTTTATACATACATACTAGTTACGAGTATACTATCTCTTTATCAACCAGTCTATATATTAGCAGCAGACACAGTACAGTGCGGTAGTTCACGGCTGTGGCTACCTCTGTGTCGGCACTCGGCAGCCCGTCCATAATTGTATATACCACCTAACCGTGGTTTTTTTTTCTTTCTTTATACATACATACTAGTTACGAGTATACTATCTCTTTATCAACCAGTCTATATATTAGCAGCAGACACAGTACAGTGCGGTAGTTCACGGCTGTGGCTACCTCTGTGTCGGCACTCGGCAGCCCGTCCATAATTGTATATACCACCTAACCGTGGTTTTTTTTTCTTTCTTTATACATACATACTAGTTACGAGTATACTATCTCTTTATCAACCAGTCTATATATTAGCAGCAGACACAGTACAGTGCGGTAGTTCACGGCTGTGGCTACCTCTGTGTCGGCACTCGGCAGCCCGTCCATAATTGTATATACCACCTAACCGTGGTTTTTTTTTCTTTCTTTATACATACATACTAGTTACGAGTATACTATCTCTTTATCAACCAGTCTATATATTAGCAGCAGACACAGTACAGTGCGGTAGTTCACGGCTGTGGCTACCTCTGTGTCGGCACTCGGCAGCCCGTCCATAATTGTATATACCACCTAACCGTGGTTTTTTTTTCTTTCTTTATACATACATACTAGTTACGAGTATACTATCTCTTTATCAACCAGTCTATATATTAGCAGCAGACACAGTACAGTGCGGTAGTTCACGGCTGTGGCTACCTCTGTGTCGGCACTCGGCAGCCCGTCCATAATTGTATATACCACCTAACCGTGGTTTTTTTTTCTTTCTTTATACATACATACTAGTTACGAGTATACTATCTCTTTATCAACCAGTCTATATATTAGCAGCAGACACAGTACAGTGCGGTAGTTCACGGCTGTGGCTACCTCTGTGTCGGCACTCGGCAGCCCGTCCATAATTGTATATACCACCTAACCGTGGTTTTTTTTTCTTTCTTTATACATACATACTAGTTACGAGTATACTATCTCTTTATCAACCAGTCTATATATTAGCAGCAGACACAGTACAGTGCGGTAGTTCACGGCTGTGGCTACCTCTGTGTCGGCACTCGGCAGCCCGTCCATAATTGTATACTAGTATCCAATCCATCCATCTCCATTGTTTACCTGAGGTGCCTTTTAGTTGTGCCTATTAAAATATGGAGAACAAAAATGTTGAGGTTCCAAAATTAGGGAAAGATCAAGATCCACTTCCACCTCGTGCTGAAGCTGCTGCCACTAGTCATGGCCGAGACGATGAAATGCCAGCAACGTCGTCTGCCAAGGCCGATGCCCAATGTCATAGTACAGAGCATGTCAAATCCAAAACACCAAATATCAGAAAAAAAAAGGACTCCAAAACCTAAAATAAAATTGTCGGAGGAGAAGCGTAAACTTGCCAATATGCCATTTACGACACGGAGTGGCAAGGAACGGCTGAGGCCCTGGCCTATGTTCATGGCTAGTGGTTCAGCTTCACATGAGGATGGAAGCACTCAGCCTCTCGCTAGAAAAATGAAAAGACTCAAGCTGGCAAAAGCAGCACAGCAAAGAACTGTGCATTCTTCGAAATCCCAAATCCACAAGGAGAGTCCAATTGTGTCGGTTGCGATGCCTGACCTTCCCAACACTGGACGTGAAGAGAATGCGCCTTCCACCATTTGCACGCCCCCTGCAAGTGCTGGAAGGAGCACCCGCAGTCCAGTTCCTGATAGTCAGATTGAAGATGTCAGTGTTGAAGTACACCAGGATGAGGAGGATATGGGTGTTGCTGGCGCTGGGGAGGAAATTGACCAGGAGGATTCTGATGGTGAGGTGGTTTGTTTAAGTCAGGCACCCGGGGAGACACCTGTTGTCCGTGGGAGGAATATGGCCGTTGACATGCCAGGTGAAAATACCAAAAAAATCAGCTCTTCGGTGTGGAGGTATTTCACCAGAAATGCGGACAACAGGTGTCAAGCCGTGTGTTCCCTTTGTCAAGCTGTAATAAGTAGGGGTAAGGACGTTAACCACCTCGGAACATCCTCCCTTATACGTCACCTGCAGCGCATTCATAATAAGTCAGTGACAAGTTCAAAAACTTTGGGTGACAGCGGAAGCAGTCCACTGACCAGTAAATCCCTTCCTCTTGTAACCAAGCTCACGCAAACCACCCCACCAACTCCCTCAGTGTCAATTTCCTCCTTCCCCAGGAATGCCAATAGTCCTGCAGGCCATGTCACTGGCAATTCTGACGAGTCCTCTCCTGCCTGGGATTCCTCCGATGCATCCTTGCGTGTAACGCCTACTGCTGCTGGCGCTGCTGTTGTTGCCGCTGGGAGTCGATGGTCATCCCAGAGGGGAAGTCGTAAGCCCACTTGTACTACTTCCAGTAAGCAATTGACTGTTCAACAGTCCTTTGCGAGGAAGATGAAATATCACAGCAGTCATCCTACTGCAAAGCGGATAACTGAGTCCTTGACAACTATGTTGGTGTTAGACGTGCGTCCGGTATCCGCCGTTAGTTCACAGGGAACTAGACAATTTATTGAGGCAGTGTGCCCCCGTTACCAAATACCATCTAGGTTCCACTTCTCTAGGCAGGCGATACCGAGAATGTACACGGACGTCAGAAAAAGACTCACCAGTGTCCTAAAAAATGCAGTTGTACCCAATGTCCACTTAACCACGGACATGTGGACAAGTGGAGCAGGGCAGGGTCAGGACTATATGACTGTGACAGCCCACTGGGTAGATGTATGGACTCCCGCCGCAAGAACAGCAGCGGCGGCACCAGTAGCAGCATCTCGCAAACGCCAACTCTTTCCTAGGCAGGCTACGCTTTGTATCACCGCTTTCCAGAATACGCACACAGCTGAAAACCTCTTACGGCAACTGAGGAAGATCATCGCGGAATGGCTTACCCCAATTGGACTCTCCTGTGGATTTGTGGCATCGGACAACGCCAGCAATATTGTGTGTGCATTAAATATGGGCAAATTCCAGCACGTCCCATGTTTTGCACATACCTTGAATTTGGTGGTGCAGAATTTTTTAAAAAACGACAGGGGCGTGCAAGAGATGCTGTCGGTGGCCAGAAAAATTGCGGGACACTTTCGGCGTACAGGCACCACGTACAGAAGACTGGAGCACCACCAAAAACTACTGAACCTGCCCTGCCATCATCTGAAGCAAGAAGTGGTAACGAGGTGGAATTCAACCCTCTATATGCTTCAGAGGTTGGAGGAGCAGCAAAAGGCCATTCAAGCCTATACAATTGAGCACGATATAGTAGGTGGAATGCACCTGTCTCAAGTGCAGTGGAGAATGATTTCAACGTTGTGCAAGGTTCTGATGCCCTTTGAACTTGCCACACGTGAAGTCAGTTCAGACACTGCCAGCCTGAGTCAGGTCATTCCCCTCATCAGGCTTTTGCAGAAGAAGCTGGAGGCATTGAAGAAGGAGCTAAAAGGGAGCGATTCCGCTAGGCATGTGGGACTTGTGGATGCAGCCCTTAATTCGCTTAACAAGGATTCACGGGTGGTCAATCTGTTGAAATCAGAGCACTACATTTTGGCCACCGTGCTCGATCCTAGATTTAAAGCCTACCTTGGATCTCTCTTTCCGGCAGACACAGGTCTGCTGGGGTTGAAAGACCTGCTGGTGACAAAATTGTCAAGTCAAGCGGAACGCGACCTGTCAACATCTCCTCCTTCACATTCTCCCGCAACTGGGGGTGCGAGGAAAAGGCTCAGAATTCCGAGCCCACCCGCTGGCGGTGATGCAGGGCAGTCTGGAGCGACTGCTGATGCTGACATCTGGTCCGGACTGAAGGACCTGACAACGATTACGGACATGTCGTCTACTGTCACTGCATATGATTCTCTCAACATTGATAGAATGGTGGAGGATTATATGAGTGACCGCATCCAAGTAGGCACGTCACACAGTCCGTACTTATACTGGCAGGAAAAAGAGGCAATTTGGAGGCCCTTGCACAAACTGGCTTTATTCTACCTAAGTTGCCCTCCCACAAGTGTGTACTCCGAAAGAGTGTTTAGTGCCGCCGCTCACCTTGTCAGCAATCGGCGTACGAGGTTACATCCAGAAAATGTGGAGAAGATGATGTTCATTAAAATGAATTATAATCAATTCCTCCGTGGAGACATTGACCAGCAGCAATTGCCTCCACAAAGTACACAGGGAGCTGAGATGGTGGATTCCAGTGGGGACGAATTGATAATCTGTGAGGAGGGGGATGTACACGGTGATATATCGGAGGGTGAAGATGAGGTGGACATCTTGCCTCTGTAAAGCCAGTTTGTGCAAGGAGAGATTAATTGCTTCTTTTTTGGGGGGGGTCCAAACCAACCCGTCATATCAGTCACAGTCGTGTGGCAGACCCTGTCACTGAAATGATGGGTTGGTTAAAGTGTGCATGTCCTGTTTTGTTTATACAACATAAGGGTGGGTGGGAGGGCCCAAGGACAATTCCATCTTGCACCTCTTTTTTCTTTTCTTTTTCTTTGCATCATGTGCTGATTGGGGAGGGTTTTTTGGAAGGGACATCCTGCGTGACACTGCAGTGCCACTCCTAGATGGGCCCGGTGTTTGTGTCGGCCACTAGGGTCGCTAATCTTACTCACACAGTCAGCTACCTCATTGCGCCTCTTTTTTTCTTTGCGTCATGTGCTGTTTGGGGAGGGTTTTTTGGAAGGGACATCCTGCGTGACACTGCAGTGCCACTCCTAGATGGGCCCGGTGTTTGTGTCGGCCACTAGGGTCGCTAATCTTACTCACACAGTCAGCTACCTCATTGCGCCTCTTTTTTTCTTTGCGTCATGTGCTGTTTGGGGAGGGTTTTTTGGAAGGGACATCCTGCGTGACACTGCAGTGCCACTCCTAGATGGGCCCGGTGTTTGTGTCGGCCACTAGGGTCGCTTATCTTACTCACACAGCGACCTCGGTGCAAATTTTAGGACTAAAAATAATATTGTGAGGTGTGAGGTATTCAGAATAGACTGAAAATGAGTGTAAATTATGGTTTTTGAGGTTAATAATACTTTGGGATCAAAATGACCCCCAAATTCTATGATTTAAGCTGTTTTTTAGTGTTTTTTGAAAAAAACACCCGAATCCAAAACACACCCGAATCCGACAAAAAAAATTCGGTGAGGTTTTGCCAAAACGCGTTCGAACCCAAAACACGGCCGCGGAACCGAACCCAAAACCAAAACACAAAACCCGAAAAATTTCAGGCGCTCATCTCTAATCAGGATAACAGATGGGATCCGGTCCTGGAGCGCTGAGCCAGCCTTAGGAGGCATCTGATGGGTAAGAAATGGCGTCCAGATACCCGGATCGTGACAAAAGGATAAATATAGTATTAATGGCACTATACTGGAAACTACTGAGGAGGAAAGGGATCTAGGAGTCACTATTTCAGGTGACATAAAGGATGAATATAGTATTAATGGCACTATACTAGAAACTACTGAGGAGGAAAGGGATCTAGGAGTCACTATCTCAGGTGACATAAAGGATAAATATAGTATTAATGGCACTATACTGGGAACTACTGAGGAGGAAAGGGATCTAGGAGTCACTATTTCAGGTGACATAAAGGATAAATATAGTATTAATGGCACTATACTGGAAACTACTGAGGAGGAAAGGGATCTAGGAGTCACTATTTCAGGTGACATAAAGGATAAATATAGTATTAATGGCGCTATACTGGAAACTACTGAGGAGGAAAGGGATCTAGGAGTCACTATTTCAGGTGACATAAAGGATAAATATAGTATTAATGGCACTATACTGGGAACTACTGAGGAGGAAAGGGATCTAGGAGTCACTATCTCAGGTGACATAAAGGATAAGTATAGTATTAATGGCACTATACTGGAGACTACTGAGGAGGAAAGGGATCTAGGAGTCACTATTTCAGGTGACATAAAGGATATATATAGTATTAATGGCGCTATACTGGAAACTACCGAGGAGGAAAGGGATCTAGGAGTCACTATTTCAGGTGACAAAGGATAAATATAGTATTAATGGCGCTATACTGGAAACTACTGAGGAGGAAAGGGATCTAGGAGTCACTATTTCAGGTGCCATAAAGGATAAATATATTAATGGCACTATACTTGGAACTACTGAGGAGGAAAGGGCTCTAGCAGTCACTATTTCAGGTGCCATAAAGGATAAATATATTAATGGCACTATACTGGGAACTACTGAGGAGGAAAGGGATCTAGGAGTCACTATTTCAGGTGACATAAAGGATAAATATAGTATTAATGGCACTATACTGGAAACTACTGAGGAGGAAAGGGATCTAGGAGTCACTATTTCAGGTGACATAAAGGATAAATATAGTATTAATGGCACTATACTGGAAACTACTGAGGAGGAAAGGGATCTAGGAGTCACTATTTCAGGTGACATAAAGGATAAATATAATATTAATGGCACTATACTGGAAACTACTGAGGAGGAAAGGGATCTAGGAGTCACTATTTCAGGTGACATAAAGGATAAATATAGTATTAATGGCTGTATACTGGAAACTGCTGAGGAGGAAAGGGATCTAGTAGTCACTATTTCAGGTGACATAAAGGATAAATATAGTATTAATGGCACTATACTGGAGACTACTGAGGAGGAAAGGGATCTAGGAGTCACTATTTCAGGTGACATAAAGGA
This sequence comes from Pseudophryne corroboree, assembly GCF_028390025.1. Taxonomy (NCBI): domain Eukaryota; kingdom Metazoa; phylum Chordata; class Amphibia; order Anura; family Myobatrachidae; genus Pseudophryne; species Pseudophryne corroboree. The sequence continues at coordinate 3,997,244 of NC_086447.1, read as the reverse complement.
TAAATATAGTATTAATGGCACTATACTGGAAACTACTGAGGAGGAAAGGGATCTAGAAGTCACTATCTCAGGTGACATAAAGGATAAATATAGTATTAATGGCACTATACTGGAAACTACTGAGGAGGAAAGGGATCTAGGAGTCACTATTTCAGGTGACATAAAGGATAAATATAGTATTAATGGCACTATACTGGAAACTACTGAGGAGGAAAGGGATCTAGGAGTCACTATTTCAGGTGACATAAAGGATAAATATAGTATTACTGGCACTATACTGGAAACTACTGAGGAGGAAAGGGATCTAGGAGTCACTATTTCAGGTGACATAAAGGATAAATATAGTATTAATGGCACTATACTGGAAACTACTGAGGAGGAAAGGGATCTAGGAGTCACTATTTCAGGTGACATAAAGGATAAATATATTAATGGCACTATACTGGGAACTACTGAGGAGGAAAGGGCTCTAGCAGTCACTATTTCAGGTGCCATAAAGGATAAATATATTAATGGCACTATACTGGGAACTACTGAGGAGGAAAGGGATCTAGGAGTCACTATTTCAGGTGACATAAAGGATAAATATAGTATTAATGGCACTATACTGGAAACTACTGAGGAGGAAAGGGATCTAGGAGTCACTATTTCAGGTGACATAAAGGATAAATATAGTATTAATGGCACTATACTGGGAACTACTGAGGAGGAAAGGGATCTAGGAGTCACTATTTCAGGTGACATAAAGGATAAATATAGTATTAATGGCACTATACTGGAAACTACTGAGGAGGAAAGGGATCTAGGAGTCACTATTTCAGGTGACATAAAGGATAAATATAGTATTAATGGCACTATACTGGAAACTACTGAGGAGGAAAGGGATCTAGGAGTCACTATTTCAGGTGACATAAAGGATAAATATAATATTAATGGCACTATACTGGAAACTACTGAGGAGGAAAGGGATCTAGGAGTCACTATTTCAGGTGACATAAAGGATAAATATAGTATTAATGGCTGTATACTGGAAACTGCTGAGGAGGAAAGGGATCTAGTAGTCACTATTTCAGGTGACATAAAGGATAAATATAGTATTAATGGCACTATACTGGAGACTACTGAGGAGGAAAGGGATCTAGGAGTCACTATTTCAGGTGACATAAAGGATAAATATAGTATTAATGGCACTATACTGGAAACTACTGAGGAGGAAAGGGATCTAGGAGTCACTATTTCAGGTGACATAAAGGATAAATATAGTATTACTGGCACTATACTGGAAACTACTGAGGAGGAAAGGGATCTAGGAGTCACTATTTCAGGTGACATAAAGGATAAATATAGTATTAATGGCACTATACTGGAAACTACTGAGGAGGAAAGGGATCTAGGAGTCACTATTTCAGGTGACATAAAGGATAAATATAGTATTAATGGCGCTATACTGGAAACTACTGAGGAGGAAGGGATCTAGGAGTCACTATTACAGGTGACATAAAGGATAAATATAGTATTAATGGCACTATACTGGGAACTACTGAGGAGGAAAGGGTTCTAGGAGTCACTATTTCAGGTGACATAAAGGATAAATATAATATTAATGGCACTATACTGGGAACTACTGAGGAGGAAAGGGATCTAGGAGTCACTATTTCAGGTGACATAAAGGATAAATATAGTAATAATGGCACTATACTGGGAACTACTGAGGAGGAAAGGGATCTAGGAGTCACTATTTCAGGTGACATAAAGGATACATACAGTATTAATGGCACTATACTGGAAACTACTGAGGAGGAAAGGGATCTAGGAGTCACTATCTCAGGTGACATAAAGGATAAATATAGTATAATGGCACTATACTGGGAACTGCTGAGGAGGAAAGGGATCTAGGAGTCACTATCTCAGGTGACATAAAGGATAAATATAGTATTAATGACACTATACTGGATACTACTGAGGAGGAAAGGGATCTAGGAGTCACTATTTCAGGTGACATAAAGGATAAATATAGTATTAATGGCACTATACTGGGAACTACTGAGGAGGAAAGGGATCTAGGAGTCACTATCTCAGGTGACATAAAGGATAAATATAGTATTAATTAGAGATGAGCGCCGGAAATTTTTCGGGTTTTGTGTTTTGGTTTTGGGTTCGGTTCCGCGGCCGTGTTTTGGGTTCGACCGCGTTTTGGCAAAACCTCACCGAATTTTTTTTGTCGGATTCGGGTGTGTTTTGGATTCGGGTGTTTTTTTAAAAAAACCCTAAAAAACAGCTTAAATCATAGAATTTGGGGGTAATTTTGATCCCAAAGTATTATTAACCTCAAAAAACATAATTTACACTCATTTTCAGCCTATTCTGAACACATCACACCTCACAATATTATTTTTAGTCCTAAAATTTGCACCGAGGTCGCTGTGTGAGTAAGATAAGCGACCCTAGTGGCCGACACAAACACCGGGCCCATCTAGGAGTGGCACTGCAGTGTCACGCAGGATGGCCCTTCCAAAAAACCCTCCCCAAACAGCACATGACGCAAAGAAAAAAAGAGGCGCAATGAGGTAGCTGACTGTGTGAGTAAGATTAGCGACCCTAGTGGCCGACACAAACACCGGGCACATCTAGGAGTGGCACTGCAGTGTCACGCAGGATGTCCCTTCCAAAAAACCCTCCCCAAACAGCACATGACGCAAAGAAAAAAAGAGGCGCAATGAGGTAGCTGTGTGAGTAAGATTAGCGACCCTAGTGGCCGACACAAACACCGGGCCCATCTAGGAGTGGCACTGCAGTGTCACGCAGGATGTCCCTTCCAAAAAACCCTCCCCAATCAGCACATGATGCAAAGAAAAAGAAAAGAAAAAAGAGGTGCAAGATGGAATTATCCTTGGGCCCTCCCACCCACCCTTATGTTGTATAAACAAAACAGGACATGCACACTTTAACCAACCCATCATTTCAGTGACAGGGTCTGCCACACGACTGTGACTGATATGACGGGTTGGTTTGGACCCCCCCCAAAAAAGAAGCAATTAATCTCTCCTTGCACAAACTGGCTCTACAGAGGCAAGATGTCCACCTCATCTTCACCCTCCGATATATCACCGTGTACATCCCCCTCCTCACAGATTATCAATTCGTCCCCACTGGAATCCACCATCTCAGCTCCCTGTGTACTTTGTGGAGGCAATTGCTGCTGGTCAATGTCTCCGCGGAGGAATTGATTATAATTCATTTTAATGAACATCATCTTCTCCACATTTTCTGGATGTAACCTCGTACGCCGATTGCTGACAAGGTGAGCGGCGGCACTAAACACTCTTTCGGAGTACACACTTGTGGGAGGGCAACTTAGGTAGAATAAAGCCAGTTTGTGCAAGGGCCTCCAAATTGCCTCTTTTTCCTGCCAGTATAAGTACGGACTGTGTGACGTGCCTACTTGGATGCGGTCACTCATATAATCCTCCACCATTCTATCAATGTTGAGAGAATCATATGCAGTGACAGTAGACGACATGTCCGTAATCGTTGTCAGGTCCTTCAGTCCGGACCAGATGTCAGCATCAGCAGTCGCTCCAGACTGCCCTGCATCACCGCCAGCGGGTGGGCTCGGAATTCTGAGCCTTTTCCTCGCACCCCCAGTTGCGGGAGAATGTGAAGGAGGAGATGTTGACAGGTCGCGTTCCGCTTGACTTGACAATTTTGTCACCAGCAGGTCTTTCAACCCCAGCAGACCTGTGTCTGCCGGAAAGAGAGATCCAAGGTAGGCTTTAAATCTAGGATCGAGCACGGTGGCCAAAATGTAGTGCTCTGATTTCAACAGATTGACCACCCGTGAATCCTTGTTAAGCGAATTAAGGGCTGCATCCACAAGTCCCACATGCCTAGCGGAATCGCTCCGTGTTAGCTCCTTCTTCAATGCCTCCAGCTTCTTCTGCAAAAGCCTGATGAGGGGAATGACCTGACTCAGGCTGGCAGTGTCTGAACTGACTTCACGTGTGGCAAGTTCAAAGGGCATCAGAACCTTGCACAACGTTGAAATCATTCTCCACTGCACTTGAGACAGGTGCATTCCATCTCCTATATCGTGCTCAATTGTATAGGCTTGAATGGCCTTTTGCTGCTCCTCCAACCTCTGAAGCATATAGAGGGTTGAATTCCACCTCGTTACCACTTCTTGCTTCAGATGATGGCAGGGCAGGTTCAGTAGTTTTTGGTGGTGCTCCAGTCTTCTGTACGTGGTGCCTGTACGCCGAAAGTGTCCCGCAATTTTTCTGGCCACCGACAGCATCTCTTGCACGCCCCTGTCGTTTTTTAAAAAATTCTGCACCACCAAATTCAAGGTATGTGCAAAACATGGGACGTGCTGGAATTTGCCCATATTTAATGCACACACAATATTGCTGGCGTTGTCCGATGCCACAAATCCACAGGAGAGTCCAATTGGGGTAAGCCATTCCGCGATGATCTTCCTCAGTTGCCGTAAGAGGTTTTCAGCTGTGTGCGTATTCTGGAAAGCGGTGATACAAAGCGTAGCCTGCCTAGGAAAGAGTTGGCGTTTGCGAGATGCTGCTACTGGTGCCGCCGCTGCTGTTCTTGCGGCGGGAGTCCATACATCTACCCAGTGGGCTGTCACAGTCATATAGTCCTGACCCTGCCCTGCTCCACTTGTCCACATGTCCGTGGTTAAGTGGACATTGGGTACAACTGCATTTTTTAGGACACTGGTGAGTCTTTTTCTGACGTCCGTGTACATTCTCGGTATCGCCTGCCTAGAGAAGTGGAACCTAGATGGTATTTGGTAACGGGGGCACACTGCCTCAATAAATTGTCTAGTTCCCTGTGAACTAACGGCGGATACCGGACGCACGTCTAACACCAACATAGTTGTCAAGGACTCAGTTATCCGCTTTGCAGTAGGATGACTGCTGTGATATTTCATCTTCCTCGCAAAGGACTGTTGAACAGTCAATTGCTTACTGGAAGTAGTACAAGTGGGCTTACGACTTCCCCTCTGGGATGACCATCGACTCCCAGCGGCAACAACAGCAGCGCCAGCAGCAGTAGGCGTTACACGCAAGGATGCATCGGAGGAATCCCAGGCAGGAAAGGACTCGTCAGACTTGCCAGTGACATGGCCTGCAGGACTATTGGCATTCCTGGGGAAGGAGGAAATTGACACTGAGGGAGTTGGTGGGGTGGTTTGCGTGAGCTTGGTTACAAGAGGAAGGGATTTACTGGTCAGTGGACTGCTTCCGCTGTCACCCAAAGTTTTTGAACTTGTCACTGACTTATTATGAATGCGCTGCAGGTGACGTATAAGGGAGGATGTTCCGAGGTGGTTAACGTCCTTACCCCTACTTATTACAGCTTGACAAAGGGAACACACGGCTTGACACCTGTTGTCCGCATTTCTGGTGAAATACCTCCACACCGAAGAGCTGATTTTTTTGGTATTTTCACCTGGCATGTCAACGGCCATATTCCTCCCACGGACAACAGGTGTCTCCCCGGGTGCCTGACTTAAACAAACCACCTCACCATCAGAATCCTCCTGGTCAATTTCCTCCCCAGCGCCAGCAACACCCATATCCTCCTCATCCTGGTGTACTTCAACACTGACATCTTCAATCTGACTATCAGGAACTGGACTGCGGGTGCTCCTTCCAGCACTTGCAGGGGGCATGCAAATAGTGGAAGGCGCATGCTCTTCACGTCCAGTGTTGGGAAGGTCAGGCATCGCAAACGACACAATTGGACTCTCCTTGTGGATTTGGGATTTCAAAGAACGCACAGTTCTTTGCGGTGCTTTTGCCAGCTTGAGTCTTTTCAGTTTTCTAGCGAGAGGCTGAGTGCTTCCATCCTCATGTGAAGCTGAACCACTAGCCATGAACATAGGCCAGGGCCTCAGCCGTTCCTTGCCACTCCGTGTGGTAAATGGCATATTGGCAAGTTTACGCTTCTCCTCCGACAATTTTATTTTAGGTTTTGGAGTCCTTTTTTTTCTGATATTTGGTGTTTTGGATTTGACATGCTCTGTACTATGACATTGGGCATCGGCCTTGGCAGACGACGTTGCTGGCATTTCATCGTCTCGGCCATGACTAGTGGCAGCAGCTTCAGCACGAGGTGGAAGTGGATCTTGATCTTTCCCTAATTTTGGAACCTCAACTTTTTTGTTCTCCATATTTTATAGGCAGAACTAAAAGGCACCTCAGGTAAACAATGGAGATGGATGGATTGGATACTAGTATACAATTATGGACGGACTGCCACGGTTAGGTGGTATAAAAAAACCACGGTTAGGTGGTATATATTATAATAATAATACAATTATGGATGGACGGACTGCCTGCCGACTGCCGACACAGAGGTAGCCACAGCCGTGAACTACCGCACTGTACACTGGTTGATAAAGAGATAGTAGTATACTCGTAACAACTAGTATGACACTATGACAACGGTATAAAGAATGAAAAAAAAACCACGGTTAGGTGGTATATATTATAATAATAATACAATTATGGATGGACGGACTGCCTGCCGACTGCCGACACAGAGGTAGCCACAGCCGTGAACTACCGCACTGTACACTGGTTGATAAAGAGATAGTAGTATACTCGTAACAACTAGTATGACACTATGACGACGGTATAAAGAATGAAAAAAAAACCACGGTTAGGTGGTATATATTATAATAATAATACAATTATGGATGGACGGACTGCCTGCCGACTGCCGACACAGAGGTAGCCACAGCCGTGAACTACCGCACTGTACACTGGTTGATAAAGAGATAGTAGTATACTCGTAACAACTAGTATGACACTATGACGACGGTATAAAGAATGAAAAAAAACCCACGGTTAGGTGGTATATATTATAATAATAATACAATTATGGATGGACGGACTGCCTGCCGACTGCCGACACAGAGGTAGCCACAGCCGTGAACTACCGCACTGTACACTGGTTGATAAAGAGATAGTAGTATACTCGTAACAACTAGTATGACACTATGACGACGGTATAAAGAATGCAAAAAAAACCACAGTTAGGTGGTATATATTATAATAATAATACAATTATGGATGGACGGACTGCCTGCCGACTGCCGACACAGAGGTAGCCACAGCCGTGAACTACCGCACTGTACACTGGTTGATAAAGAGATAGTAGTATACTCGTAACAATTAGGATGACACTATGACGGTATAAAGAATGAAAAAAAAACCACGGTTAGGTGGTAGGTATATAATAATAAATACAATTCTGGTCGGACGGACTGCCTGCCGTGTGCCGACACAGAGGTAGCCACAGCCGTGAACTACCGCACTGTACACTGGTTGATAAAGAGATAGTAGTATACTCGTAACAATTAGGATGACACTATGACGGTATAAAGAATGAAAAAAAAACCACGGTTAGGTGGTAGGTATATAATAATAAATAATACAATTCTGGTCGGACGGACTGCCTGCCGTGTGCCGACACAGAGGTAGCCACAGCCGTGAACTACCGCACTGTACACTGGTTGATAAAGAGATAGTAGTATACTCGTAACAATTAGGATGACACTATGACGGTATAAAGAATGAAAAAAAAACCACGGTTAGGTGGTAGGTATATAATAATAAATAATACAATTCTGGTCGGACGGACTGCCTGCCGTGTGCCGACACAGAGGTAGCCACAGCCGTGAACTACCGCACTGTACACTGGTTGATAAAGAGATAGTAGTATACTCGTAACAATTAGGATGACACTATGACGGTATAAAGAATGAAAAAAAAACCACGGTTAGGTGGTAGGTATATAATAATAAATAATACAATTCTGGTCGGACGGACTGCCTGCCGTGTGCCGACACAGAGGTAGCCACAGCCGTGAACTACCGCACTGTACACTGGTTGATAAAGAGATAGTAGTATACTCGTAACAATTAGGATGACACTATGACGGTATAAAGAATGAAAAAAAAACCACGGTTAGGTGGTAGGTATATAATAATAAATAATACAATTCTGGTCGGACGGACTGCCTGCCGTGTGCCGACACAGAGGTAGCCACAGCCGTGAACTACCGCACTGTACACTGGTTGATAAAGAGATAGTAGTATACTCGTAACAATTAGGATGACACTATGACGGTATAAAGAATGAAAAAAAAACCACGGTTAGGTGGTAGGTATATAATAATAAATAATACAATTCTGGTCGGACGGACTGCCTGCCGTGTGCCGACACAGAGGTAGCCACAGCCGTGAACTACCGCACTGTACTGTGTCTGCTGCTAATACAGACTGGTTGATATTTAAAGAGATATTAGTAGTATACAACAATACTATACTGGTGGTCAGGCACTGGTCACCACTCCTGCAGCAAAAGTGTGCACTGTTAATTAATATAATTGTACTCCTGGCTCCTGCTAACAACCTGCAGTGCTCCCCAGTCTCCCCCACAATTAATTATAAGCTTTTAATTTATACATTGATGACTGTGCAGCACACTGGGCTGAGCTGAGTGCACACAGACTGAGTCACACTGTGTGACTGACTGTGCTGTGTATCGTTTTTTTTTTCAGGCAGAGAACGGATATAGCAGAGAGAAGTGAACGGATATATTATATTAAATAAAAGTTAACTAGCAACTGCACTGGTCACTGACTGTGGTAAACTAACTCTGTCTGCGACTCTGCACAATCTCTCTCTATCTAATCTATCTATCTCTATTCTAATGGAGAGGACGCCAGACACGTCCTCTCCCTATCAATCTCAATGCACGAGTGAAAATGGCGGCGACGCGCGGCTCCTTATATAGAATCCGAGTCTCGCGATAGAATCCGAGCCTCGCGAGAATCCGACAGCGTCATGATGACGTTCGGGCGCGCTCGGGTTAACCGAGCAAGGCGGGAAGATCCGAGTCGCTCGGACCCGTGGAAAAAAAAGTGAAGTTCGTGCGGGTTCGGATTCAAAGAAACCGAACCCGCTCATCTCTAGTATTAATGGCACTATACTGGAAACTACTGAGGAGGAAAGGGATCTAGGAGTCACTATTTCAGGTGACATAAAGGATAAATATAGCATTAATGGCACTACACTGGAAACTACTAAGGAGGAAAGGGATCTAGGAGTCACTATTTCAGGTGACATAAAGGATAAATATAGCATTAATGGCGCTGTGTCTGGTTCCTTATCAGTTGTTTGATGAGGAGATGGCAGTAATTTGGGGATCTGGCCCTGGGGCTTTGATGGTGAAGCTGGATATTGAATACACTGTGGCCGGAGAGGCCCCCAGGCCACGTGTAAAATGGCCGCCGCGGCACTGAAGGGGTTAACCCCTAGTGCCCGGCGCCATTATCAGGACAATGGGCGCTTGGCGCCATATTCAAAATATTGTGGGCGCTAGGCGCCGTGTTTTTATTAATGTTTGGGGAAGGTATTTTAACAATGTGCCGCGGTCCCGGACCTCTCCGGTGACCGCGGCAGTGAGGGCAGCCCCCGGCGCGCTGAGCAGAGTGTGCGCGCCGGGGGAGAGGTGAACCGCTGCAGCCGGGAGATCAGCTCCCGCTGCAACGATCGGAGTGCGCCTGTTATGCACACCAGTGCCAGCAGGAATGTACTGGTGTCTGAACGGAGAGGGATGCAAAACAAATGAACTCACAGACAGACTGGGGAATATGACATTACGTACACAGAAGGTGATAGGGTAACAAAATAAACACAAAGTGAACAGAGAAGCCCAAAGGCTAAGAAACTGGGTGTCTCCCTAGTATTAGGATGCTCAGATGGAAAGAAGCGAGATGTAGTGATTTAATACGTAGAGAACCCGAAATGCTGTTGCTAAGGGCAACAGCAAAACCCTAAAGGGTTACCAATGGGTGTGGCAGTAAACTCCTTGGTCAGAGATGGAATAATAGACACAAGGAGAGTCTCCACAATCCTAGTCCTCACTTGCAGTGCACTGGTTCAGCTTACTGCCACTAAACTGACACCTGAACACCTTGCACAGTGAGAAAGGATTTTGGCAGGCAAGTCTGAGAATACAGCCGCAAACTTGCTAGGTTCACAGAGTAGCAAAAGAACCCCAGCAGGTTAAACGACTGACTCCAGTCTTACTGCTAGGTCTGGATTGGCAGAGTGTAATACCAAATCCCAAGGCCTATTTGCAGTAAGCAACAAACAAATACAAAGTTTACACAGTACTAGCTAGCTTTCAGGAACTGACTAACCAACAAAGATTCAGCAGCATCTGCCTAACCTGAGAAGAGGGTTTATATAGCAGGTGCTGTCCACGCCCCACTCAGACCTCACAGACTGTGAGCACAAAAACAGCACCGGATCCCCTGCCGTGCACAGAGCCTGTAACCACTGCACAGCAAAAGACCCGAACCGGAGTATCAGCTACGCTCAGGTTACTCCGCTAGCACTTGTCTCCCGGTTGCCATGACGACGTGGCAGCACAGAGCAGGAGACCCTAACAGTACCCCCCCTCTGACGAGGGGTCAAAAAACCCCTACCACCGGGTTTATCGGGGAACTGCGAGAAGAAAGAGCGTAACAGTCTGGGGGCATGAAGATCACAACTGCGCACCCACGACCGCTCCTCCGGGCCATACCCCTTCCAGTGCACCAAAAATGACAGCCGACCCCGAACCATCTTGGAGTCAAGAATCCTTTCAACAACAAACTCCCTCTGGCCACGTATCAGAAGAGGGGAAGGTCTTCCACTGGAAGAAGGATTACTAATTGCCCGTTTTAAAAGGGAACAATGAAATGTTTTATTGATACCCAAAGAACGGGGTAGATCTAACTGAAATGCCACCGGATTGATAACCCTAGTGATCTTATAAGGACCGATGAACCGGGGGCCTAACTTATGAGATGGCTGTCTCAACTTCAAATTCTTGGTAGACAACCAGACGAAGTCTCCTAATTTGAAGCTGCAGGGTCTTTTCCGCTTATCAAAAACCCTTTTGGTCACTAATGACACAGACACAAGGGCTTTCTTCACTTTCCTCCAAATACCTCTAAGGACCGAAACCACAGAGGAACCACCAGGTGTGGAATCCAGGGGGTCAAAAGAATTGGCCTTAGGATGATGCCCATACACACAAAGGAATGGAGAGATCCCTGTAGCAGAGTGAGCCGCGTTGTTATAGGCAAACTCCGCCATGGACAGATGAGCAACCCAGTCAGTCTGACACTTGGAGACATAACACCTGAGGAACTGCTCCAAGGACTGGTTCACCCTTTCAGTCTGCCCATTAGACTGCGGATGGTAGCCTGACGACAAGCTGACAGAAATCTGGAGATCGGAACAAAATGCCCTCCAGAATTTGGCCACAAACTGGGATCCGCGGTCAGAGACCACATCAAGTGGCAACCCGTGGAGGCGCACAACATGCAGCATAAATAATTCAGACAGGCGTCTGGCCGATGGCAGCCCAACCAATGGAACAAAGTGCGCCATCTTCGAAAACCTGTCAACGACAACCCAGATGGCTGTCATCCCCGAGGATTTGGGCAAGTCCACCACAAAATCCATTGAAATGTGGGTCCATGGCTTAGATGGAATAGAGAGTGGATGTAATGGGCCAACAGGAACCCCTCTAGGAGTCTTATTGCGGGCACAGATGTCACATGCCCGAACCCACTGATCCACATCCCTAGCCACGAGGGCCACCACACCGCCCTAGATAGCAACTCCCGAGTTCTGGCAATACCCGGGTGACCTGCCGACTTCTTGGCATGGAATTCCAGGAACACTCGCTGTCTTAACCTAGGAGGCACAAACAAAAGACCTACCGGAAGGTCTGGAGGAGCCTGCTCCTGTGCTCTAAGGACTAATGACAAGAGGTCCTGGGTAATGCCCACTTTAATACATGATGGGGACACAATGGGCAATGGCTCCTCGGTGGTCTCCTGGATTGGAGCAAAACTCCGCGAGAGCGCATCAGCCTTGATGTTTTTTGACCCAGGGCGATATGTTATCAAAAAATTAAAGCGAGCAAAAAACAAAGCCCATCGTACCTGCCTGGCATTGAGGCGCTTCGCTGACTCTAAATATGTCAAATTCTTATGGTCGGTGAGAATTGAGACCACAAACTTAGCCCCCTCAAGCCAGTGTCTCCACTCATCGAGTGCATCCTTAATAGCCAACAATTCCCAGTTACCCACGTCATAATTCATCTCGGCAGGCGAAAATTTACGGAAAAAGTAAGCACAGGGATGAAGGTGATTATCAGACACCCCCATCTGAGAGAGCACTGCCCCAATTCCCATCTCAGAGGCATCCACCTCCACCACAAAAGGACGCTCTGGATCTGGGTGTCGCAGCACCTTGGCCGAGACAAATGCCCTTTTGAGACGGGCAAAAGCCGCTTTGGCCTCACAAGACCAGTGAGCAACATCCGCCCCTTTCTTAGTGAGTGCCACCAAGGGCGCCACTATAGACGAAAATCCAGCGATAAATCGTCTATAAAAATTTGCAAAGCCCAGAAAACGCTGAAGCACCTTCAAACTAGTGGGCTGCACCCAATCCAGGACTGCCTGTACCTTGGAACCCTCCATTTGGAAACCTTCTGGGGAGATAATATATCCTAGAAATGCGATTTGCTGAACTTCAAATTCGCGCTTCTCCAGCTTTGCCCCAAGCCGGTGGTCTCTGAGTTTCTGGAGGACTAAGCGTACATGCTTCCGATGTTCCTCCAGGGAATGGGAGAAGATTAGGATGTCATCTAAGTATACAACTAAGAATCTATCCAAATATTCCCTGAGCACATCGTTCATGAAGTCCTGGAAGACTTCCAGGGCATTACAGAGCCCAAAAGGCATCACCAAATATTCATAATGCCCTGAGTGGGTATTAAAGGCAGTCTTCCATTCATCCCCCTCTCTTATTCGGATTAGATTGTACGCACCGCGTAGGTCAATCTTAGAAAAAATGGTGGCAGTACGAAGCTGGTCAAACAAGACCGAAATGAGAGGCAGTGGGTATGAGTTTTTAATCGTGATACGGTTCAATTCCCTGAAGTCGATGCAGGGTCGCAACGAACCGTCCTTTTAACCCACGAAGAACCCCGACCCAACTGGAGACTGTGAAGGTCTGATAAATCCCTTAGCCAAGTTCTCCTGAATGTACTCTGCCATAGCCTGAGTCTCAGGACGTGACAGGGAGTACAACCTGCTCTTGGGAAGCTTAGCATTCGGCAACAAATCAATGGCACAGTCATAGGGGCGATGGGGAGGTAGTACCTCTGCAACTCTTTTGGAGAACACGTCCGCAAAATCTGCATAACATCCTGGCAATCCTGGCAAACTTAGCTGCGAAAGCCTGACTGGAAGGCTCAAGCAACTCCTGAAACAATCAGTACCCCAACTAAGAATCTCCCCAGAGACCCAGTCAAATTGAGGATTGTGGGCCCTTAACCAGGGTAACCCCAACACCAATGGGGCAAAAGTACAGACAGTCACATAAAAGGACAATTTTTCAGAATGTGTGGCTCCAATAAACAAAGAAATCTGGCTAGTGCAAGAGGTAATTTTACCCTGGGATAATGGTTCCCCGTTTAACCCACAAATCTCAATTTCCGATGCCAAGGGTACTAAGGGAACAGAGTGTTTCAGGGCGAATTGGCGGTCCACAAAAACCCCGTCGGCCCCACTGTCCACAAAGGCCTCAGTCTGGACAGTTTGACCGAGGATCTTCAAGGTCACCGGAATGATAAAAGTCTTCTTGGGAAATTCTGACTTCTGGCCTGACAGGATATTTCCCATCACCCTCAGGCCCTGAAGTTTTCCGGCTTTTCTGGGCATGATACTACCACATGACCTTTATTCCCACAGTACAAACATAACCCCTGCTGTCTCCTCCGCGTCTTCTCACGCGAGGAGAGGCGGGTAGCCCCAATCTGCATAGGCTCCTCGGAAAATTCCTCAGAGTCTGAGGTTCCCTTGGGAAAGAAGGAAACCTCGGTCTCCCTTTCAAGCCTGCGCTCTCTCAGCCGTCTATCCACCCGAATGGATAACTGCATGAGCTGATCCAAGCTATCAGGCAAGGGATATTGTACCAGTTGGTCTTTTAACTGGTTAGAAAGACCTCTTCGGTACTGGTGTCTCAGGGCTGGGTCATTCCACTGGGTATCATGGGCCAACCTCCGAAACTCCGTACAATAAACCTCAACTGGCCTTCGCCCTTGCTTAAGGATCGAAATCTGAGCCTCGGCTGAGGCCGTCTTGTCAGGGTCATCATACAACATGCCCAGTGCCGTAAAAAAAGCATCAACACTTTTAAGCGACGGACAGTCAGGCTGCAACCCATATGCCCAGACCTGTGGGTCTCTTTGTAGCAAGGAAATCACTATGCCCACCCGCTGAATCTCCGACCCAGAAGACTGAAGCATAAGCTGGAAATATAGCTTGCAGCTCTCCTTGAAACAAAAGAACTGCGAGCGATCTCCAGAAAAACGATCCGGGAGATTTACTTTCGGCTCCTTTATCCCTAAAGGTACTGCTGCTGCGGGAGCTCCGCCAGCGGCCTGCGAGGTGTGCATTTTAATGGACAAATCATTAAATTGTCGAGTCAGGACCTGCACCTGATCGACCACCTGTTGCAAAGTATTTTGAGGGGTATGCTCTATATTCCCACAAAATTTCAACAGGAGTATTAGGCTGCTGAATATGTTATGCACACCAGTGCCAGCAGGAATGTACTGGTGTCTGAACGGAGAGGGATGCAAAACAAATGAACTCACAGACAGACTGGAGAATATGACATTACATACACAGAAGGTGATAGGGTAACAAAATAAACACAAAGTGAACAGAGAAGCCCAAAGGCTAAGAAACTGGGTGTCTCCCTAATATTAGGAATGCTCAGATGGAAAGAAGCGAGATGTAGTGATTTAATACGTAGAGAACCCGAAATGCTGTTGCTAAGGGCAACAGCAAAACCCTAAAGGGTTACCAACGGGTGTGGCAGTAAACTCCTTGGTCAGAGATGGAATAATAGACACAAGGAGAGTCTCCACAATCCTAGTCCTCACTTGCAGTGCACTGGTTCAGCTTACTGCCACTAAACTGACACCTGAACACCTTGCACAGTGAGAAAGGATTTTGGCAGGCAAGTCTGAGAATACAGCCGCAAACTTGCTAGGTTCACAGAGTAGCAAAAGAACCCCAGCAGGTTAAACGACTGACTCCAGTCTTACTGCTATGTCTGGATTGGCAGAGTGTAATACCAAATCCCAAGGCCTATTTGCAGTAAGCAACAAACAAATACAAAGTTTACACAGTACTAGCTAGCTTTCAGGAACTGACTAACCAACAAAGATTGAGCAGCATCTGCCTAACCTGAGAAGAGGGTTTATATAGCAGGTGCTGTCCACGCCCCACTCAGACCTCACAGACTGTGAGCACAAAAACCAGCACCGGATCCCCTGCCGTGCACAGAGCCTGTAACCACTGCACAGCAAAAGACCCGAACCGGAGTATCAGCTACGCTCAGGTTACTCCGCTAGCACTTGTCTCCCGGTTGCCATGACGACGTGGCAGCACAGAGCAGGAGACCCTAACAGCGCCGCTGACCGCCAGGGTCCGGGAGCTCTGCTCCCGGCAACGGCAGCGGTGAGCACAGCCCCCCGGCGCACTGAGCTGTATGTGCGCCGGGGGAGAAGGGTGAGCCGCTGCGGCTGGGAGCTCAGCTCCCGCTGCAACGCGCTCTGGGTGTTGCCTGTGCTGGGGGACGGGAGCTCTGCTCCCGGTGCCTCAGCACACTGGAGGCGGCCAGCCGCGGCAGCCGGGAGGAATGTCCCGGGCTGCCAGGCGGCAGGGGGGGTGCGCCGCAGCCCGGCTCCCCGCCCGTCGCTGCGGCGAGGCCAGCAGAGTGCGCCGCTCATGGGGGACCGGGCTAGCCGGCTCCCTAGCGGCAGGGGGATGAGTAGGTTGGTGAGTGCTGGGGTCTTGGAGCTACGCTCCCGCCACCTCAGCGCTGCAAAGGACACAGAGCCACGGAGGCCGGGACAAGTGTCCTGGGCCACCGGGCTTCGGATCAGGGGGGGTGCGCCGCTCCGTGCGGCGAGGCTACAAAAGTGAATGCTGCTCTGGGGGGACAGGGAGAGCCAGCTCCCTGGACCCCAGAGGCAGGCAGGCTGGAGGATGGGGGAAGCCAGCCCCATACCTCCAGCGCTGAGAGAGAACCCTAGCAGCCAGGCTGCAGGGCTAGGGGAGCCCAGCGCTGAGCGCTGGGCACAGTATTTAAAAACAACAAAACAATGTATTTAAATGTAAGAGATATTGGACTGGTTATGAGGCACTGCAGTGCCTGGGAATGTGGAGCCTGTGCAGGGCACAGGCTCAGAGTATATTTAAAGGGAAACACATGTATTTAGCTGAAATGTATTTAAAGGTAAATTGCACTTACTTGGTTGTGTGTTCCAGGAGGGGGGAATCCACGGCTGTGCAGGCTGATGGATTCTCCCAGACCTTTTCCCAAAAAACGGAATCCTTTCCCTTCCAGCCTCAGACTTGAAAGGGGCATTGGGAGAGAGAGAAGAAGCTCCGCTTTGAATCAAGCTGAGTGTTTTCTGGAGCTCCATGGAGATCACCCGTAGTGGCCCGGAAACCTGGACCGGGGAGCTAGGCTGCCCAGCTCTGGAGCCCAAATCCAGGCTGCAGGCAGTGGGCTAGGTCCCAGGCAGGTTTCTGGAAGTCAGTTTAGGAGGGAAAACTTCCCCCAGCCTAGACTGAACGGCACCGGGGCGTATCCTGATACCCCAGGATGGGACAGGCAAAGGAGAACGACCACTCCCCACTGTCCATAGGGAACAATGTTAGCTGTGCATGTGACCAAGGCATGCACACCTCATGGGTAAACATTGATTGGTTGTACACCGCAGGGCGGGCTTACCCCCTGTGGTAATGTGTATTGGAGTAGGATAAAAGGAGGGCAGTTGCCCCATAGAAATTGTATTGTACCATCTTTATTCTGCTGAAACATCTTGTTGTATGCTGTTCCCCCTAGCAATAGGGAGGAGCCTTTTTAAAGGTTATTATTGAGCAAATAAACATCATCTGCCTCAAGAAGATTGCTTCATCTTGTGACCTACAGGGTTATGCCAAACATAGCCCCGTCCTCCGGCTGTCCAGGGAAGCACCTAACGTCTCCAAGTTCCGCCTTCCGCCAGCTACCGGTAGAGGCCTAGCAAGTGGCTAGTGGGGATTCGTCAACCCCACACAGGTGTGGTAAGGCAGTGCGTCGGCACATACAAAGCAGAACCGTGGTTCCAAACGCCACGGCAGGTTAGGAGTTTGGTGGTGGCAGCATAAACCCGCCCACAGGGCAGTGGGTGGAGTCAGTAACAGGCGGTTACTGACGGTAAGCGGGAATCCCCTATGTGGTCAGGCCTCGTATGACCTGACCTTCCATTCTGTGCGCAGCCGACGGGACGCGAAAGCGGCGAGTGCTTTCGTACGGAACCGTCCTGTCACAGAAATTGGTGGCTTAGCGGTGGGATAATCCCAGGCGGCTTTTCATCTCCCGATTGGAGAAGCCGAGTTACTCAGGAAAGGAGTAACTGCAGCGCAGGAGAACGCACAAGATGGCGGAATTCAGCGGAATGTCCAAGGATGATCTGGAGATCGTGTGCCAGGAGAAGGGTGTGGATATCCCTTTCAACGCGTCCAAAAGCGTCATGAGGGCGGCGCTCATGAGCTTGGAGGAGTCCCGCCTGGCGGAGGTGGATAGCACTGACGGCGTCAGCATCGGAGAGGACGGCCCAACAGTGGACCTTCGTAAGGAACCGGTGAGACCCACAAGCCCCGCCCCCTCTCACAGCAGCAATGTTTCCCAGCAATTCCTAGCAGGGCCAGGATCCCAACGTCCCAGGGGGGGCGGCACGGATAGCCTAGCTGATCGGCTAGCGGAATTGGGGGAAAGGGCAACGGAGCAAGAGCGCTTGATCATCATCCAGATGTGGCGTGATGAGCGGGCACCACAGGCCGTGGTACCCCGGGAGCCGTTGTCAGCTGTTGTACACAGATCAGGACGTATTCAGTTTGCCAAGTTTGCAGACAGTGATGGGGACATTGATGGACATTTGCACGTTTTTGAAAGGACTTGTAAACTACACGATCTACCCAAGTCAGAGTGGGTGAGACACCTTGTGCCCACTCTGCATGGAGAGGCCTTGGAGGCCTATCAAGGAGTGGCCACGGAGGACTGTGGGAACTACGACGAAGTTGCGAAGGCCCTCCTCCAGCGATTCTTCATCACTCCAGAGTCTTACAGGAAGAAGTTCAGAGACTTGCCCAAGAATCCTAGCAGCACCCATGAGCAGTTCGCCACCCAGCTGCGGCAGTACGTGGTGAAGTGGGTGAAGGATTCTGAAGCCACTACATGGGACGCACTGATCGACCTTATCTGCAGGGAGCAGTTCTACCGCAGGTGCGCCCCAGAAGTGAAGGAGTGGGTACTAGATCGGGAGCCACCCAGCTTAAAAATGGCTGCCCAATTAGCCGACAAATATGTGGCAATTCGGCCACGGGGGCAGAAGCGCCCAGCCAGCAGCCAGCTCCAAAAGACTGTACCACCAAGGGGACCCCCCTCTTCAGCTCATCAACCCCAAAGACAAGCATCTTCCAACCCGGGTGCTCTTGGCCAGCAACCGCACCGCAGCGTCCCTGCAACTGATCAGAGATCATCGGTGCCACGACTGGAGAAGAAGTGCTATGGCTGTGGGAAAATCGGACATCTGAGGATGAACTGTCCTGCATCCCAAGCACCCCAGACTCGTGCCCCAAACCCGCGTACTGGAGCCCGGCTCGCTTGTTTGATGAGAGGAGATGAGCCTACAGAGACTGTTCCCCCTCCAGTCAGTCCGATGGAGTGTGGCGAGGGACAGGTGCACTCTGCGGAGAGAGTCACCTGCATGGCCAAACAGCCCCTACACAACATGTGGAGGCACCTGCAGCCGGTCCACGTGGGACCCCTGCAGGGGGAAGGCCTAAGAGACTCTGGGGCCTCAATCACTGTGGTGAGCCCCCACCTTATAGATCCTGCTGCAGTATTGCAGGGTCGCACTGCCAAGGTCACCCTGGCAGATGGAATGGGGAAAGCGGTTCCCATGGCAAGAGTCTACCTGGACTGGGGAGCTGGACCAGAGTTGCGAGAAGTTGCCGTCATGGATGGTCTCCCAACTGATGTGGTCCTAGGAAATGATCTGGGTGGTGGGATCGTCACCACGTTTGCTGGCGCCATTTCCCGGAGTCAAGTTCCACAACCACCGTTGACATCAGCTACTCCAGCACAGCCCAGCCCAGAGGAAAAGACTACAGCTGCTAGACCACTGCCAGCACAGCCAACCACAGCATCAACCAGCCCAGAGGAAAAGATTACAGCGGCTAGATCGGCACATCGACCCCGCATGCTTTTTGCCTCTGGTATGCCTACGTCCCCTAGCAACGCAGAGGATGTTGGTTCCAGCTCGTTTGATCCTGTGGGGGTGCCCAATGATGCTCCTGACCCAAGTGGTTTGCCAACTCCGGCGGTGAGTATGAGAAACCACACTGACTTTTTCATGACTGACCCCTACCAGACTGACCCTAGTAGTCCCCACCTAGATCCCCCTGTAGAGTGTCCCAATTTAGGAGAGATTGAGGGCCACAGGCAGGAGTTTAGGGAGGCTCAACTCTCTGACCCATCCCCGAAAGGCATGAGGCGCCACTCTGGCAGCGGCCTTGACAGGGTTGGGGCAGGAAGTTTGACCTGGCGGGAAGGGTTAAGGTACAGGGTAGACAGGAAAGTGGGAGGGGATAGACCAGATAGGGAATGTGTCCAACTGGTCCCCCCAGGGAACTTTCCTGCGCAACCGGTGTCGGTTGCCAGCGAAACCCCTTTGGACAGTAACCCTGAGATAGACCGTACCCTGAAGTGCCTGACACAGTGCTTACCCTGGTCTGGAATGTCGGATGACGACCAGAGCAACTGTAAGGCTGGTGCCATGCATTGGCAGCTGGGGCACTCCAGCGGTTGTGTTGTCTCTGGGCCTCTGCCCATAGGGGAACCCTTGCAGCAAGTTGCTGTGGACATAGCAGGTCCCCTGCCTGTGCGCAGTAGATCGGGGAAGACACGCAGCCTCCCTGTAGTGGATGCCACACAGGATCCAGAGGCTGGCGGTCTGGCCGCCATCACTGTGGCACAGGTAGCGGACAAGGAGGGAAGAGTAGGCCTAGGTGACAGGGTAGGTTTCCCGAGTCATAGGTCGACGGAGGAGGATTGGAGGGCAGGTCTGACAGCTAGGGCAGACAGTTGCCAGATAGGTATGACAGAGGTGCAGTGCCTGGGGCACCATGTGGGAGGAGACAGGGGTAGGCCCAAACCAGAGGGGGTGGAGGCAACCAGAGGCTGTCCCCGACCCACATCACCCAGACCGGTACTGACCTTAGAACCTGTAAGGCCCTACGGACACGTTGTCATTGACTTTAGTCCTGTAGTGAACCCCTTGACAGAGATGGCTAGGAAGGGCATTCCCAAGTCAGTGGACTTTGCACCCGCTTGCGAGTTGGCATTCCAGTTATTGAAGTAGGCTCGGGTACCCGCTCCAGTGCTGATGGCGCACATTCTTGACCAGGACTGTGTGTTACGAACTACTGCGCCACTGCACGGACTGGGAGCAGTACCGAGCCAGAAAGAGCCATATGGGCAGGAGCACCCTGAGGCCTGTTTGAGCAGAAAACTGCTATGGTGGGAGGTGGGGTATGCCACAATTGGGACACCTTGGGTGGCACTTGTTTGAAACCAGCCCCCCACCGTGGTGACTTACCACCCACCCGTTAGGTGGTGGCAACCTACCTTGGGGAAATTGGACAGACTTTTGTGGTGGAGCCTTGAACTTGGACTTCAGGTGGACTATTTGAACATTGTGCACCCACGAAGAGAGGCCCACTACACTATGGATGAACTGTCTAGGCCGGAGCCTACACCCCCTAGGTAGTGTCCCCTCCAACACAAGGGACTGCGGGACCAGGACCCAAATCGTTGGGACATGGGTCCCTGGTTGACCGGCTTGAATGGGGGGGGGGGGGGGAAGTGTGGCCGGAGAGGCCCCCAGGCCACGTGTAAAATGGCCGCCACGGCACTGAAGGGGTTAACCCCTAGTGCCCGTCGCCATTATCAGGACAATGGGCGCTTGGCGCCATATTCAAAATATTGTGGGCGCTAGGCGCCGTGTTTTTATTAATGTTTGGGGAAGGTATTTTAACAATGTGCCGCGGTCCCGGACCTCTCCGGTGACCGCGGCAGTGAGGGCAGCCCTCGGCGCGCTGAGCAGAGTGTGCGCGCCGGGGGAAAGGTGAACCGCTGCAGCCGGGAGATCAGCTCCTGCTGCAGCGATCGGAGTGCGCCGCTGGCTGCCAGGGTCCGGGAGCTCTGCTCCCGGAAACGGCAGCGGTGAGCACAGCCCCCCGGCGCACTGAGCTGTGTGTGCGCCGGGGGAGAAGGGTGAGCCGCTGCGGCTGGGAGCTCAGCTCTCGCTGCAATGCGCTCTGGGGGTTGCCTGTGCTGGGGGACGGGAGCTCCAGGCAGCAAGGCCACCAGGCAGCAAGGGGGGTGCGCCGCAGCCTGGCTCCCCGCCAGACGCTGCGGCGAGGCCACCAGAGTGCGCCGCTCATGGGGGACCGGGCAAGCCGGCTCCCTAGCGGCGGGGGGATGAGTAGGTTGGTGAGTGCTGGGGTCCGGGAGCGACGCTCCCGGCACCTCAGTGCTGCAAAGGACACAGAGCCACGGCGGCCGGGACAAGTGTCCCGGGCCGCCGGGCTTCGGATCAGGGGGGGTGCGCCGCTCCGTGCGGTGAGGCTACAAAAGTGAATGCCGCTCTGGGGGGACAGGGAGAGCCATCTCCCTGGACCCCAGAGGCAGGCAGGCAGGCTGGAGGATGGGGGAAGCCAGCCCCATACCTCCAGCGCTGAGAGAGAACCCTAGCAGCCAGGCTGCAGGGCTAGGGGAGCCCAGCGCTGAGCGCTGGGCACAGTATTTAAAAACAACAAAACAATGTATTTAAATGTAAGAGATATTGGACTGGTTATGAGGCACTGCAGTGCCTGGGAATGTGGAGCCTGTGCAGGGCACAGGCTCAGAGTATATTTAAAGGGAAACACATGTATTTAGCTGAAATGTATTTAAAGGTAAATTGCACTTACTTGGTTGTGTGTTCCAGGAGGGGGGAATCCATGGCTGTGCAGGCTGATGGATTCTCCCAGACCTTTTCCCAAAAAACAGAATCCTTTCCCTTCCAGCCTCAGACTTGAAAGGGGCATTGGGAGAGAGAGAAGAAGCTCAGCTTTGAAACAAGCTGAGTGGTTTTCTGGAGCTCCATGGAGATCACCCGTAGTGGCCCGGAAACCTGGACCGGGGAGCTAGGCTGCCCAGCTCTGGAGCCCAAATCCAGGCTGCAGGCAGTGGGCTAGGTCCCGGGCAGGTTTCTGGAAGTCAGTTTAGGAGGGAAAACTTCCCCCAGCCTAGACTGAACGGCACCGGGGCGTATCCTGATCCTCCAGGATGGGACAGGAAAAGGAGAACGACCACTCCCCACTGTCCATAGGGAACAATGTTAGCTGTGCATGTGACCAAGGCATGCACAGCTCATGGGTAAACATTGATTGGTTGTACACCACAGGGCGGGCTTACCCCCTGTGGTAATGTGTATTGGAGTAGGATAAAAGGAGGGCAGTTGCTCCATAGAAATTGTATTGTACCATCTTTAATCTGCTGAAACATCTTGTTGTATGCTGTTGCCCCTAGCAATAGGGAGGAGCCTTTTTAAAGGTTATTATTGAGCAAATAAACATCATCTGCCTCAAGAAGATTGCTTCATCTTGTGACCTACAGGGTTATGCCAAACATAGCCCCGTCCTCCGGCTGTCCAGGGAAGCACCTAACGTCTCCAAGTTCCGCCTTCCGCCAGCTACCGGTAGAGGCCTAGCAAGTGGCTAGTGGGGATTCGTCAACCCCACACAGGTGTGGTAAGGCAGTGCGTCGGCACATACAGAGCAGAACCGTGGTTCCAAACGCCACGGCAGGTTAGGAGTTTGGTGGTGGCAGCATAAACCCACCCACAGCGCAGTGGGTGGAGTCAGTAACAGGCGGTTACTGACGGTAAGCGGGAATCCCCTATGTGGTCAGGCCTCGTATGACCTGACCTTCCATTCTGTGCGCAGCCGACGGGACGCGAAAGCGGCGAGTGCTTTCGCACGGAACCGTCCTGTCACATACACTTTTTGTCTTCTGCCGTTGCATCCGGATTCCCTGCATTTTATGGTTTTTAAGTTGGATGGCTTATGTGTTGTTGACAGGTGCATTTCTATGGGCTGTGCTATCTCATGAGCCTATTTTGAAACATTTAGCACTCTCCTTCTTTGGTGAATACATGCTGGAACTGGCCATGTGGGTATCACCCATTATCGGGACAACTTTTTATTTGTCGGCTTGTGCTGATGTGCTCTTCTCATCTCGAGTTTTGGTTCGGATGTAGGGAGTGCCGGTTGCCCAGGACAAGACAGAAGCGCCAACTTCCCAGTTGTCTTATCTAAGCATTGAGGTGGATACGGTTGACGGCTGCTGCTGGCTGAAGGCAGACAAGGCTCAGCGTCTTTTGGTGCAGATTACATTTTGCTTAGGTTCTTAGTTTTATTAATTTTGCATGTCAGATCATTGCCATGGGTTGGGTGTTTGATGCAAGCTCTAACGGGCTGTTGTGGGGGTCTCAATCCCAAGGTTTAGTGTATGGCTTTTGAGAGAAATCTGGGATGATCTGCAGGTGTGGGCCCCCTTTTTGGTTGATTTTATTTCAGAGTTGATTTGGCCCTTGTTGCCTGTGGCAAATTCTGATCTGTAATTGTTCACCAATGTGGCTGGCTGGACTGGCTGGACTGGCTTCCCCCCTGAAATGGTGTATTGCTCTATGGCCCGCATCATGGCTCTAGCAGGGTTTAACCTGCTGTTATTGGAACTTTTTACGATAATTGTTATGGTGGAATTGAGGGCCGACCTGTTGTCCAATCTAAATATAGTTTTTTGGTGCACGTGATTGATAATCAGCATTCTTCCTGCCCTCTGGCTCTGTGGCTGTTGAGGTTTCTAGTGTTGAAGTGTTTGCAGGCTAATATTGTTTTTCAGGCACGGAATGTACTGGGGGTTGAGAATGGGGATGCGGATGTGCTGTCACATTTTCAATGTAAGAGATTTAGGGCATTTGCCGCTGAGGCCAATCTAATTGCAGTGACGTGTCCATCATTTATCTGGCAGATTGTTGAGCCGGTTTAGTTGGGCTGGCTCGGATGTCCCCGGCTCCCTCTACTTTGAGGGTTTACGAGGCTGCATGGTTGACTGGGAGACTAATCAGGTTAGGTATTGGTCTATGGGTAAGTCTTTATAGCAGTGTTTGGTTGAGTTTGTTTGGGGCCATTATCAGCGTGGTTGATCCAAGGTGGCCCTTTCTTCTTCTCTAGCTGGGATAGAGTGTTTCTCCCGACGTCATGGCTGTTATGACCCCACCAGGTCTTTTGTGCTAACCAAGGCGCTTAAGGGTTGGGATAAGGAGATCATTCTGGTGGGGGATTCTTGTCGATCAGTTGATATTGCGCCCCTGCTTTTAGTTGACGTGATTCCCATAGCAGCTCCCTCTGATTTGGAGTTAATTTTATTACAATTGGCATTTCTGTATTGGACCTTATGCATCGGCAAATTAGCGGTGGGTTGTAAGTCATCTGTGGACTCCGGCCTGTTGCACAAGCACAAGGTGCTTCACATTGGGTCAGTCATTTGCAAGATTGCGTTGTCCAAGACAGATCAGTTGGGGCACGGGTGTTGGGTGACCATCAAGGCTTACTCTGTCCTCTGCATGTATGTGGGACTGCGGCCAACAGGGGGTTTGCAATGGTTGTTGCATGCTGATGCTTCCGCCTTGAATAAGTTTCAGTTTTCTGCTATGTTTAAGCGTGATGTTGGGTCCTATGTTGGGTCTTTTGTTGGGTCTTTTGGGTTTGGATAATGTGACCTATGTTGGGTCTTTTGGGTTTGGATAATGTGCAGTATGGGACGCACTCTTTTTGGATTGGGGAGGCCACTTTTGCAGCAGCTAGTGGGTTGCCACCATCTGCCATTCAAGCATTGCTCGGTGGAAGTTGTCCGCTTACCATTCTTATGTTAGATGTGATAAGCATTAAAGAGCCTAATTCAGACCTGATCGCAGCAGCAAACTTTTTCTCTAATGGGCAAAACCATGTGCAGTGCAGGTGGGGCAGATGTAACATGTGCAGAGAGAGTTAGATTTGGGTGTTCAAACTGAAATCTAAATTGCAGTGTAAAAAAGATTGTGCTGCAGCAATCAGGTCTGAGTTAGGCCCAGAGGTGTGCCCTTTCCTGCCTGAAAACATTGCTCACCTGTTAGTTTTTGAGAGCCTATCATACAATTAGAAGTGTGAAGGGAGTTTTTACAATTTTACTGCAAGGGGGCATTAATTCAATTGGCTTACAGTTCCCATGGTCCACGGGAGGTTTGTTAGATTTCTTCTTCACCCTGGTTGTGTAAGAGGGTGGCGGTGCAGTGTAGTGCCTGCAGCCGTGCAGGTGTAGACTCAGGGCCGGTGCAAGGGTTCTTGGCACCCTAGGCAAAACTTCAGCCTCCATTCCCCTACACACACACCCCCCCCCCAAAAAAAAAAAAAAAAATGGAGGCAGACACACACACACTCACAATGACACTCATACTGAGGCAGAGGCACACACTCATACTGAGGCGCACACACACATACTGAGGCAGAGGCACACACACACTCATACTGAGGCAGAGGCACACACTCATACTGAGGCACACACACATACTGAGGCAGAGGCACACACACACACACACACACACACACACATACTGAGGCAGAGGCACACACACACTCATACTGAGGCAGAGGCACACATACTGAGGCAGCGGCACATACACACTCATACTGAGGCACACACTCATACTGAGACACACACACTGACATTCATACTGAGGCAGATGCACACACACACATACTGAGACACACACACACACTGATACTGATACTGAGAGACACAAACACTGAATCGCATACTGAGACACAGACAGACACTGACACTGAGACACACACACACTGACACTCATACTGAGACACACACACACTGAATCGCATACTGAGACACAGACAGACACTGACACTCGTACTGAGACACAGACACACACTGATACTGAGACACACACACACTGACACTCATACTGAGACAGAGGCACACACGCTGATACTGACACACACACACTGATACTGACACACACACACTGATACTGACACACACACACACACACACACACACACACACACACACACACACACACACTGATACTGAGAAACACACTGATACTGACACACACACAAACATACTGAGAAACACACACTGATACTGAGACACACACAAACACACACTGACACTCATACTGAGGCAGAGGCACACACACACTGGTACTGAGACACACTCTGACACTCATACTAAGATACACACAAACACACACTGACACTCATACTGAGACACACACACTGATACGGACACATACAAACACACACTGACACTCATACTGAGAAACACACACTGACACTCATACTGAGAAACACACTGATACTGACACACACACACACACACACACACACACACACACACTCTGACACTCATACTGAGACACACACACTGATACGGACACATACAAACACACTCTGACACTCATACTGAGAAACACACACTGACACTCATACTGAGAAACACACTGATACTGACACACACACACACACACACACACACACACACACACACACACACACACACACACACACACTCTGACACTCATACTAAGATACACACTGACACTCATACTGAGACACACACACTGATACGGACACACACAAACACACACTGACACTCATACTGAGGCAGAGGCACACACACACTGGTACTGAGACACACTCTGACACTCATACTAAGATACACACAAACACACACTGACACTCATACTGAGACACACACACTGATACGGACACATACAAACACACACTGACACTCATACTGAGAAACACACACTGACACTCATACTGAGAAACACACACTGACACTCATACTGAGAAACACACTGATACTGACACACACACACACACACACACACACACACACACACACTCTGACACTCATACTAAGATACACACTGACACTCATACTGAGACACACACACTGATACGGACACACACAAACACACACTGACACTCATACTGAGAAACACACTGATACTGACACACACACACTCATACTGACACACACACACACACACACACTCATACTGAGAAACACACACTGATACTGAGACACACAGAAACACACACTGACACTCATACTGAGGCAGAGGCACACACACACTGGTACTGAGACACACTCTGACACTCATACTAAGATACACACAAACACACACTGACACTCATACTGAGACACACACACTGATACTGAGACACACACAAACACACACTGACACCCATACTGAGAAACACACACTGATACGGACACACACACACACACTGACACTCTGGCACAGAGGCACACACACACACTCATATTGGAGGCACACACCCACTACCACAGTAGTTACCTCCAGCTCTGATCATAGGAGCCAGTCTCCCAAACTGAGCAGGCAGGCCAGGCAGAGCCACAGACAAACCGCGGGGAGAACTAGCAAAGTCGGGGGGGGGGGGGGGGGGGGGCCTAATCACGGCCATGTGGCCACGCCCCCTTTAAATAAACACACACAAAGCAGCAGTCTATGGAGGCGGCTCCGGCCGGCAGAGAAGGGACACGGTGACGGGACCGGACGAGGGGGAAACCACCTCTCTGCTCCCACTGCATAGCTTCTGCAGAGAGGTGGTGAATTAAACAAAATCAGTGGTGGATCCCGGGACACTGGGGAGGGTACAGTGGCCTGGAATGGCCAAAAAGCATCAGTTTCCTATCACTCGGTGTAGCAGCGTTGCAGGACTACCCCCGCAGCGCTGCTACTAGTAGTGTGTCCATGCCGCCGAGTGTCCTGCTGCTGCTGTATTGCATGGGGGCTACAGGGAGGGGGACCAGGGCTCCTGGCAGCCTCAGCGTGCCGCCCCCTGAGTTCCCTGCACTCATAGGCAGCTGCCTAAAGCTGCCTAGTGGAAGCGCCGGCCCTGTGTAGTAGACTCACTACTCACCAGGCGCTGAACTCTCTCACCTTCAGGTCACGGAACCTTCAACGGACCTGGAAACCTTCAGTTGGACCTGGACACGGTGATCCCCTCTCGGAGCCGATGACGGACGAACTGGGGAGAAAGTAAACCAAATTAAGGGGGTATCAACTCTTCTTCCACCAGAAAAGAGGATACCCCAGGGGTGCGGTGACCTTCACCGGTTGGGTGTAAGGTCATTACCTGCACAAAGCCTCAGCCACCCAAATTTCACACACTCGTAGTCTCACGCGTAGTGTGATAAAGTGGTTTCTCACGTCCGTGAGCAAACCCCTAGTCCGGCGCTCGGGGACAGACAAAGGGACAGACGGACACAGATGTTACTCACCGTTGTCAGTCTTGCACTGCGATCTTCCTCTCAACTTACAGGTCCCTGTAAGGAGGCAAACAACAGCCGTGCAGGGCCTAACTCTAACCTAGTGTCACACCCTATACTAACTACAACGGCAGAGCCCTCAAACTAGCTCTGTGTGTGTGTGGTGCAACAAACTAGACACAAACTTAACAAACTTGGCCCTGCACGGTAACAACACACATCACAAATCACAATAACAGTGCAAGGTTAAACGGTGCTGTTCCTTTAAATCCCTACCTGCTCTCTGGGGAGTGGGCGCCGTACAGCCTACCCACCTCCTATACACTTACTTGGGCCTGCTGCCCCCTTACTGACCACAGGCCAGAGGCCTGACTTTGCCCTCGAGCCTAGCGCCCGCCTAACTTGGGGCCCGTTGGGTGACCTTGGTCTAATGCCTAGGGTCACCTTATATACCTGACTAGGGGGAAGGGGGGTTCCTGGAACTAGGGCCTAATGCCCTCTATCTGTCCCCACAGGCCTATTGCCTGAATTGTGGCCACGGCCTAGTGCCCGGCTAATAGGGGCCACGGGCCGGGAGGGCCCGACTATATGTGGCCATGGGCCTAGAGGGCCCGACTATATGCTCACAGGCCGGGAGGGCCTGACTGTGCCTATGGGCCTAATGCCCGATCCTTGTTGGTCTAGGGAGGAGAGAAGGAAGGGGGGTGTGACAGGCACCCTCACCGAGGGCCTACCTGTACCGTTGGGAGAGGCACCAGGAGTGAGCTTCGTTAGCTCTTTTGCTTTCCTCCCCTGGTGGCCTCTCCGGGTCCTCAGTAGCGTTCTTCTGCCACTGGCCCATCCTAAAAAGCGGCGCCGCCATCTCTTCTTCGTGTCCAGCCAACGCTGGACATCTTCCTCCGAGATGCAGGCGTCTTCTGGCCTCTTCCGCGGCCACTAGAGCTCTTCCCGCGGCGTCCCCTTCTTCCTGACTCCGCCTGACTCTTCACCGCACTTCGGCGCGGCCTCCTCTTCCTCTGCTCCTGGTGGCGTCTGACGTCACTCGCCGGGGGCAGGGCCTATGACGCGGTGAGCGCTGATGGGCTCGCTGCACCCACCCGTGATTGCCTGGCGCCCAGCGAGCCGTGATTGGCTCGAGGACAGCGCCAGCTTTGAAATCCCGCCGCCGGCACTTCAGATTGGCTGCCACAACTGCGCCAAGTTTGAAGCGCCGCTGCCACGGCGCTGCCTCCGGTCCGGCGCAGGGAACCAACATGCGGTCCCTGCACCGAACACCCGCCGCTCCGATGCGCCCCGCGACACAGGGCACATCTCTACATTTCCCCCCCTTTTTCCTTTGTAGTCCCTATAAAGGTCCTCACGAAGTCCATTATCCGCGGGTCAGGGAATTCCAAGGTCCTTCGTCGAGGGTGTGTTCGAGGGCCCAGCTGGGAACGACTGTGACTCCACATCCTTCCTCCGCCAGCTCCGGGTCCCTCTTCTTCGTCCCTCCTGACCTCAATTGGTGGATCCTCTGGGTGAGTGGCACCTCCTTACGGTCACTCGACGTAGGCCACCAAGGGGAATCTTCTTCCACGGGGGCAACAGTCACCCACTCTTGGCCTCCCATATCGTCTGGGGCATCGTCACTATCTTCAGGGTGTGGTACCGACCACCACCCAACAGTGGAATCCTCCAGGGCATCCGATTCCTCCCGGGCAACAACCACCATCTGTTGTATTTCCTCGTGGGGCATCTCCAACAGTCCCATGTCTTCCTCTGGAACGGGTCCTCCCACAGCATCACAATCCTCTCCCCGTACGTCCGTCCAACTCGGCACTTCCGGCAGGTATTCTTGCTCCAGGACTGTCTCCTCCTCTTCACGGAGGGCAATCAACTGTGAGCACAGCTCCACCCGATCCTGCCAGTCACACTCGTCGGCACTCCCGATGCACGAGTCTTCCTCCATCTGTTCTTGGAGAGATTCGTCATCAGACACGGCGGACATCTCACAGTAGTCCTCCTCCTCCTCCACTGATACCTGGACTAGGGGACTATTTTCTTCCTCAGCGTACTTCTTTTCTTCCGCTGGCATCCCTTGGTACCCAGGACACACCTGTTCCACATGTCCTGGTCGTAGACAGTTCCAACGCGGGGAAATTCCAGACACCCCTGTCACTGGGTCTTCACGCTTTTCCTCGCAGCATGGTTTCTTCTCCTCCCAGTTGTCCACCTCCGCCTTATGCCGGAAAGGATCCTTCTTTACTGGGGTCGCTTTCTTGGGGCAGAGTAAGTCTGCGGCATCTTCCCAGGGACACTGATTGACCGAATGTCCTGGTCGCCGACACTTCCAACAAGGGAGTGTTACTGTGCCACTTTTTCCAAGACGGGTTCCTTGGCCACCTCCTTCACTGGGGGATCTTTTCAATCGCTGGTTCCGGCTCAGGTGAAATGGGCACCTGCAAACTAACCTCAAGCAGGCTCTTCCGCTCCACTCCACTCCTCTGATTTCTTCCTCCCATCTCTGGGCACGACTAGCCACAATTATCCGGTCTTCATTCCATGGACAATCGGGAAGCTCATGTCCCCTTGCCTCGCAGAGCGCACACACGGGCTCTGCAGCCACCCGGTTCCAAAGTTCCTGACGAGACTCCGTCAGCTGCTTCACAGTGGCCTCGTAGTCCGACCTGTCCTCAGTCCATGGACACTCCGGGAGCCGATGCCGGGGATCTCCACAGCTTTCACACCGGAAATCGACCTAGTCTTGGCTCCACTCTTCGTCCTAGGGACAACTGTTATGCTCATGCCCGTAGTTTCCGCAGAGCACACACCAGGACTCTTCCTTCGCAGGGCTTTGTCTTCCATGCTCTCTTCACACGCTGAGTCGTCTGTGTGCACTTCAGGGACTTCTCTGGACTTCTTTTCCTCGGACTCTCCTGCCAAGTACATTCGTCTGCAAAGTGTCCCATTTGCCGACATTTCGTGCAGGGGGTCTTCCTCTTCACGCTGGAATGACCGCTGCACCATCTTCAGGATGTCTACCCCAGACACCGTCACCCAGTCGCTCTGATCGGCACATGCCCGGGGGTGGGTCTGCTCCGGAGCCGTCCACAGGGGGGTCTTCTTGGGGACGTTCCACATCGTGTCCACGGTCCGTGATCCTGCCGACTATGCCAAATGTAAGAGGGTGGCGGTGCAGTGTAGTGCCTGCTGCCATGCAGGTGTAGATTCACCACTTACCAGGTGCCGCACTCTCTCACCTTCAGGTCACGGAACCTTCAATGGACCTGGAAACCTCCAGTTGGACCTGGACACGGCGATCCCCTCTTGGAGCCGACAATGGACGAACTGGGGAGAAAGTAAACCAAAATAAGGGGGTATCAACTCTTCTTCCACCGGAAAAGAGGATACCCCAGGGGTGGCGGCGACCTTCACCAGTTGGGTGTAAGGTCATCACCGGCACAAAGCCTCAGCCACCCAATTCTCACACACTCGCACTCTCGCGCATAGTGTGATAAAGGGGTTTCTCACGTCCGTGAGCAAATCCCTAATCCGGCGCTCGGTGATAGACAAAGGGACAGACAGACACAGATGTTACTCACCGTTGTCAGTCTTGCACTGCGATCTTCCTCTCCACTTATAGGTCTCTGTAAGGAGGCAACCAAACAACAGCCGTGCAGGGCCTAACTTTAACCTAATGTAACACCCCTAAACTAACTACAACGGCAGAACACAAATTGTTTTTTCTTCCACAGAATTACCCCTCCCTTTTAGCACCTGAATGAAATTACAATCTGATTGAGCAGCTCACCATCATATGTGTATTGTATTTAGAGAGGCATGGATGGGTCAGCATTAGGAGGGATTGCTGACTCCAGAGTGCCATTGGAGAAGTCAGGGGTATCCCCAGGTAAGCTGGCTCTCAGATATTGTAGGAGCCATTATCATGTGGCCTTACACTGGGAATTTAGACCCAGACATATGTGTAATTATTTATGGGGTGGGTGTGGGGTGCAGTGGCCCCTGTGTCGGTATGGCCGGGCGGCTTCAGGTCGGCACACCCTAACACTTTATTAACACTTATGATTTTCCCTATCACTTTGTATATATTTTTGTATTATTTTAATCACACCACTTACATAGCACTTATGTGCTTCTTATTAACCCTTATTTCATTTTCACCTGTGTGCTGACCTGGGGTAGCCGACCTGTGCCGACGTGATGGGGTCCTGCGTCCCGGACCCATACCTAGTATTAGGGACCCCCAGTAACGGAGAAGCCTTGTCGATTGGCCTGGGGGCTTAACCCTATATCTGCAGATATACGCAACTAAGATCTTCGTATTATCTGATTATTATGTAGTATTATTATTATTTTTCACTCAGTGTGCATTAGGGAACACAAATTGTTTTCGTCCTCTCCGGGTCCTCAGCCGCGTTCTTCTGCCGCTGGCCCATCCTGGCCAGGGGCGCCGCCGCCTCTTCTTCGCATCCAGCCGACGCTGGACATCTTCCTCCGGGATGCAGGCGTCTTCTGGCCTCTTCCGTGGCCACCGGAGCTCTTCCCACGGCATCCTCTTCTTCCTGGCGCCGCCCGACTCTTCACCGCTCTTTGTCACGGCCTCCTCTCTTCCTCTGCTCCCGGCGGCGTCTGATGTCACTCACTGGGGGAGGGGCCTATGATGCGGCGAGCACCGGTTGGCCCGCCGCGCCCGCCCGTGATTGCCTGGCGCCCCACAAGCCGTGATTGGCTCGCAGACGGTGCCGGATTTGAAATCTCGCCGCCGGCACTTCAGATTGGCTGCCACAACGGCGCCAAGTTTGAAGCGCTGCCCATCGCTGCCTCCGGTCCGGTGCAGGGAAACAAAACACGGTCCCTGCACCGAACAACCGCCGCTCCGATGCGCCCCGCAACACAGGGCACATCTCTACAGTTGCATTAACTTTTCTTTGTTTTGTTTACAGTTCTTCTTTATCTTTTCTTTTTGATTCTTTACTGACGTTTTGAGCTCTGTTTTTCTCTTACAGCTTTGTCCGTGTCTTTTGAGCAATTGTTGCTGGTGGGCCATTTATTTGTGTATTGGGCTGAGAGTCATGGTATGGCACAGCAGGCATCCTTTTTGTGAGGAGGTCACCAGGTTCACTGGTTTGGGGTCCAAGGTCTGTGTTGGTCTGCCCTGTTGGACCTTGTGTTTCAGTATGAGCTGCACTGGGGGCACCCATCCTGGTTGGTGATTCATCTTGGTCACAAAGATGTTGGGCAGTTGAAGGCCATTGATTTGATCATGCGGATGAAGGCTGAAGGTCATTGATTTGATCCTGCGGATGAAGGCTGAAGGTCATTGATTTGATCCTTCGGATGAAGGCTGATTTGTCCTCCCTTCAGGCTCAGTAGTCCGGGGTGCATGTAGTCGGCTCGGAATTTGTCCCTTGGCATGTATGGCACGGTTCTAGGGTTGCCTTGGATAAGGTATCCGTTCACATGGTCGACCATGTTATGGTCGACAGTCATTAGGTCGACCACTATTGGTCGACATTGACATGGTCGACATGGACACATGGTCGACACATGAAAATGGTCGACACATGAAAAGGTCGACATGAGTTTTTTAACTTTATTTTCTTTTGGGGAACTTTTCCATACTTTACGATCCACGTGGACTACGATTGGAACGGTAATCTGTGCAGAGCGAAGCGAAGGCACCATGCCCGAAGCATGGCGAGCGAAGCGAGCCATGCGAGGGGACGCGGTGCACTAATTGGGGTTCCCAGTCACTTTACGCAAAAAACGACACCAAAAAAAGTTAAAAAACTCATGTCGACCTTTTCATGTGTCGACCTTTCATGTGTCGACCATTTTCAGGTGTCGACCATGTGGCCATGTCGACCATGTCAATGTCGACCAATAGTGGTCGACCTAATGACTGTCGACCATAACATGGTCGACCATTCATACCGGAACCCTTGGATAAGACCCATAAGAATACTAATGTGGCTGTTTCTCAGTTTGTCTCCAGGTCTGGTGGCTTGGTGGTTCTTCGACAAGGGTTGCGATTGTGTACTGACGGGGTGCATTTCTCTGATTTAGGTCTTGGGGTGTTCTTGGGGGATGTGTTTTCTGGATTTGGTCTAGTTGTTTAGGTGGCAGGCTTCGGTTCTTTGAACTTGATGGTGGTAGGAAGGCACTACATACCATTGGCCACGTAAGGTGTAAGAAGCCATTGTGGAGCACATACCATGTGAAGAGCAGCAATTGTAGTAAGACCTACATCTGCAGGAGGACTTTAGGCATTTGTCCCTGCAGACACGCTCATAATGTCTGTTAGAAGGGGTTGCGGACCTTTGCAGCTTAGCTTACACGTGTCACGGGGGAGGGGCTGAGTTTATAGCGTTCTTCTTTGTCCTGCAAAATAAAGTAAAAGCTCAGTGTCATACCTTTAGTGATAAGATAATTAAGTTGTAGATATTTTTGGTTAATTGCAATAATGTAAGGGACTCCTCATATCAGATCCAGTCATTATATTAGAAGTGTTTCTATTACATGAAGGTCTCAGGCAATCACAGGTCTCTCTGTGCCTAGTGGCAGCCCTGCCCTGGGTAACGCTCTCTCTCTCTCCCTACCTGGGGAATACAGGTGAGTATATGATGTGAGAGAGCCTGGTGCGCCCTCTGCTGTTCGCACATAGAAGTCTCACTGTACGTCGGTGACTGACCTGGCCTGGCGGAGAGGACATTGTGTCGCACAGTGAGAGCAGTGGCGGTGTAATGAGTCTGTGGTCCTGTGTTTGCCGAGTCATTAAATATTCCATTACCTGGCAGGAAGCCTGTGCACAGAGTGTAAGGAAATATTTACAGTCCCAATAACATCTCACATACCGTACAGAAAGGCGGAGAGACTATAGATGTCTTCCTGCATCCCCCAGAGTATTACAGACGTCACTGGCCCGTGAACCAGGCGTCTCATCAGTCACCACGTTACACATGGACATAATTCACCTTAATACACGGACATAAATTGCATCTGTACATAGTATGCAGAGCTGCGGGCGTCCTGGTATAAGTGCGGATAAGTAAAACGCGTGGGAGGAGGAAGAAGCATTAACATCACCGGGGCAGTCTAGGTTCTGACCCTGTGTTTGGTTACCACGCTCGTCTCTCAGCCTGTCGCGGTGAAGCGGCTCCGGTAAGCACCAGCCCTTACCTGTTCATGTTTTGTATTTTTTTTAGTTTAGCCCCCCAAGATCTAGGTGAGAGATAAGGTGGAAATGTGTGTTTATGGGGGTGTTTTTATTT
Organism: Pseudophryne corroboree; assembly: GCF_028390025.1. Taxonomy (NCBI): domain Eukaryota; kingdom Metazoa; phylum Chordata; class Amphibia; order Anura; family Myobatrachidae; genus Pseudophryne; species Pseudophryne corroboree. Next base: position 3,961,343 of record NC_086447.1, on the reverse strand, counting down.
GGGCATGCTGGTGCTTGTAGTTCCACAAGTGCCAGCATACTCAACAACTGTACTCATAAAAGGACGTGCATTTTGAATGTATTATTTTTAACCATTTGGTTACTCCACAAAGACTTAGAGATGTGGGATGGGCCCCCTGCTCTTTTCACCTAGGCGGGGGTCTCAGATTTTGCCCTTAGGAAATTTAACCCTGTCCTGAATGGGGAGACCTGTGCGGCAGATTCCCTGTCATACGGTCACCAGGCTGGTGTGCCATAGCCGCTTGCAGTGTCGGACTGGGGCATGGAGGGCCCACCGGGGGATGTAGTGGTAGAGGCCCACGCTTAGGGGTGTGTCCAGCTGCCGCAGAGGCTTGGCTAACCATGGTATGGGCCCCCTGATAAATATATATATAGTAAATACTGCTAGTGCATGCAGGATAATGTACCACATTAATAACTGCAATGCACTGTAGATAATATGTATAATGTACAATTATCCCTAGAGGAGCAGGTGGGGCCCCTGGCAGTGGGGCCCACCGGTGGTTTCCCCTGTACCCCCGTGGGCCAGTCTATCCCTGCCCGCTTGCCACCTGCAGCCTAGGCCATGAGCTCTGTCAGAGGGTCACTCTCTTTGTGGACGATGCGGGCAGACGGCGTGCTCGGGAATCAGCAGCAGACTCATCTCTCCGTGCGCACACCTATGAAAGCCCCGCGGTTTAGTCTCCACTCTCATGTGGTGTCCTCAGAACTCTGAGCCTAACAGGCGCATTTATCAATAATCACATTTCCATTGCGATCTGGGCGCCATTTTACTGCCCAAAATCACAATGCAGTATGCGATTATACCGGCGGCATGTAGCAAAGACCCCCCATAGGTAAGGAGCCTGCCCTGTGCTCGGACTGGTAGCGGGCTGACCGTGCGTGCGTGCGTGCGCGGACATTGCTGGAGCGGGTTATGGAGGTACCCTCCGCCAGCTAATCTGAAAATGTTTTAGGTCATAGGTAAAACAGGCTTCCGCCATCTTCAGCTGTGGGGGCCATGCTCCAGAACGCTGCATTGTATTCCCATAGAGACCTATGGTGGCTGCGGCTGTTGTCAGAAATGGAGGGATGGCAGCAGGCGTCCTTCATACATGGGGTGATACTCAATATTTGTGGTTAGCCTCCAAAATGAGTGTTTTCAGGGAGTAAGACACAAATATTTAATGATAACTGGGCCACTAAGTGCGGGCGGCTAGTTGCCACGTTATCGGGGAGAGGAGTAAATCACATGAACTCTCCACAAATAGACTTACATTTATCATTGAATAAGCCCCTGTGTCTTTCATCCTCAGTATCTCTGACTGGCTGTATCGCTGCCCTCCTGTATCGCTGCCCTCATCTATCTCTGTCCTTCTGTATCGCTGCCCTCATCTATCTCTGTCCTCCTGTATCGCTGCCCTCATCTATCTCTGTCCTCCTGTATCGCTGCCCTCATCTATCTCTGTCCTCCTGTATCGCTGCCCTCATCTATCTCTGTCCTCCTGTATCGCTGCCCTCATCTATCTCTGTCCTCCTGTACCTGTACTTCAGTCCTCCCATACCTCTGTCCTCCTGTATCGCTGCCCTCATCTATCTCTGTCCTCCTGTATCGCTGCCCTCATCTATCTCTGTCCTCCTGTATCGCTGCCCTCATCTATCTCTGTCCTCCTGTACCTGTACTTCAGTCCTCCCATACCTCTGTCCTCCTGTATCTCTGTCCTCCTGTGCCCCTATCCTCCTGTACCTGTACTTCTGTCCTCCCATACCTCTGTCCTCCTGTATCTCTGTCCTCCTGTGCCCCTATCCTCCTGTACCTGTACTTCTGTCCTCCCATACCTCTGTCCTCCTGTATCTCTGTCCTCCTGTGCCCCTATCCTCCTGTACCTGTACTTCTGTCATCCCATACCTCTGTCCTCCTGTATCTCTGTCCTCCTGTACCCCTATCCTCCTGTACCTGTACTTCTGTCCTCCCATACCTCTGTCCTCCTGTATCTCTGTCCTCCTGTACCCCTATCCTCCTGTACCTGTACTTCTGTCATCCCATACCTCTGTCCTCCTGTATCTCTGTCCTCCCATACCTCTGTCCTCCTGTATCTGTCCTCTTGTACCCCTATCCTCCTGTACTTCTGTCCTCCCATACCTCTGTCCTCCTGTATCTCTGTCCTCCTGTACCCCTATCCTCCTGTACCTGTACTTCTGTCAACCTTTACCTCTGTCCTCCTTTATCTCTGTCCTCCTTTACCCCTATCCTCCTGTACCTGTACTTCTGTCCTGCCATATCTCTGTCCTCTTTTACCCCTATCCTCCTGTACCTGTACTTCTGTCAACCTCTACTTCTTTCCTCCTGTATCTCTGTCCTCCTGTACCCCTATCCTCCTGTACCTCTGTCCCCCCATACCTCTCTTGTCCTGTACCCCTATTCTCCTGTACCTCTGTCCCCCCATACCTCTGTCGTCCTGCACCCCTATCCTCCTGTACCTCAGTCCCCCCATACCTCTGTCGTCCTGCACCCCTATCCTCCTGTACCTCAGTCCCCCCATACCTCTGTCGTCCTGCACCCCTATCCTCCTGCACCTCTGTCCTCCTGTACCTCTGTCCTCCTGTACCTCTGTCGTCCTGCACCCCTATCCTCCTGCACCTCTGTCCTCCTATACCTCTGTCCTCCTGTACCCCTGTCCTCCTGTACCCATGTCCACCTGTACCCCTGTCCTCCTGTACCCCTGTCCTCCTGTACCTCTGTCCTCCTGTATCTCTGTTCTCCTGTACCTATACCCCCATTATCTCATATCTCTGTCCTTCTATAGATCTGTCCTTCTGTGCCCCCATCCTCCTGTATCTGTACTTCTGTCCTCCTGTACCCCTATCATCCTGTACCTCTGTCCTCCTGTACCTTGGTCCCCCCATACCTCTGTCCTCCTGTTCCCCTATCCTCCTGTACCTGTATCTCTGTCCCCCCATACCCCTGTCCTCCTGTACCTCTATCCTCCTGTACCTGTACTTCTGTCCTCCTGTACCTCTGTCCTCCTGTATCTCTGTCCCCTATACCTCTGTCCTCCTGTACCCCTGTCCTCCTGTACCTCTACTTCTGTCATCCCATACCTCTGTCCTCCTGTACCTCTGTCCTCCTGTATCTCTGTCCCCAATACCTCTGTCCTCCTGTATCTCTGTCCTCCTGTACCCCTATCCTCCTGCACCAGTACCTCTGTCTCCCCATACCTCTGTCCCCCTATCCTCCTGTAGCTGTACCTCTGTTCCCCCATACCTCTGTCCTCCTGTACCTCTGTCCCCCCATACCTCTGTCCTCCTGTACCCCTATCCTCCTGTACCTGTACTTCTGTCCTCCTCTACCTCTGTCCTCCTGTACCTCTGTCCCCCCATCCCCCCATACCTCTGTCCTCCTGTACATCTGTCCCCCCATACCTCTGTCCTCCTGTACCCCTATCCTCCTGTACCTGTACTTCTGTCCTCCTCTACCTCTGTCCTCCTGTACCTCTGTCCCCCCATACCTCTGTCCTCCTGTACATCTGTCCCCCCATACCTCTGTCCTCCTGTACCCCTAGTACCCCTATCCTCCTGTACCTGTACTTCTGTCCTCCTCTACCTCTGTCCTCCTGTACCTCTGTCCCCCCATACCTCTGTCCTCCTGTACCTCTGTCCCCCCATACCTCTGTCCTCCTGTACCCCTATCCTCCTGTACCTGTACCTCTGTCCCCCTATCCTCCTGTAGCTGTACCTCTGTCCCCACATAACCTCTGTCCTCCTGTACCTCTGTCCCCCCATACCTCTGTCCTCCTGTATCTCTGTCCCCCCATACCTCTGTCCTCCTGTACCTCTGTCCCCACATACCTCTGTCCTCCTGTACCTCTGTCCCCCCATACCTCTGTCCTCCTGTACCCCTATCCTCCTGTACCTGTACTTCTGTCCTCCTCTACCTCTGTCCTCCTGTACCTCTGTCCCCCCATACCTCTGTCCTCCTGTATCTCTGTCCCCCCATACCTCTGTCCTCCTGTACCTCTGTCCCCCCATACACCTGTCCTCCTGTACCCCTAGTACCCCTATCCTCCTGTACCTGTACTTCTGTCCTCCTCTACCTCTGTCCTCCTGTACCTCTGTCCCCCCATACCTCTGTCCTGCTGTACCTCTGTCCCCCCATACCTCTGTCCCCCCATACCTCTGTCCTCCTGTATCTCTGTCCCCCCATACCTCTGTCCTCCTGTACCTCTGTCCCCCCATACCTCTGTCCTCCTGTATTGATAATCTATAGTACATAGCATACTGGTGTGCTCTCTGGCATTACAGCTGCACAGAACACTTAGTAATGTTGCACTAGGCCCCGCAGACACCGGGCTGCAGATAACACCATTCCCCCATGTAAGTGGACCTCGCTGGATCCTGTCGGCTGAGATGAGTGTCCTCTGCCTGCTCCTATCTCTGTAATACCCCCGTCACCCACAGATCCACAGTAACCCGCCAGGCTGAGGTGACAGAGCCTTCGTCAGGTGTCATGCTGATCTCTACACTGGGGAGAATGTGTGACTCTGTACATACAGCTGCCATCAGACGTGTGACATGAGGCACCATCGGAGGGACAGGACCTGTGCCCTCATCATATGTGCAGGACCAGACCTGACAATCCCCCAGGCTCCATTTATCTTCACTCATTGCCTTCTGTGACGTTACAGAATGGGAGAGCGTTCCTCATACGGAGACACAGCCGGTGGACTCCGGAGCTGCTCACTGCATGTAATGTGCGGGGAGTCGCCTGGGCATGCAGGGGGGCAAATATAGCAAATTAACTGAATATAGGGCTCATTCAGAGACGGCCGTCTGGTCTGCACACGCGAACTTGATGCAGTGCTCGACCTTACACATTGCGGCCGCATCCAGTAAGGATTCAGACGCAGTGTGAAGTGACGGCGGTGGACGTTCATGGGACGGCGACGCGACATTGGTGAGGCGGACCGGACAGGGTTTTCGGGGTGGCTGCGTGACATCACACATATGCTGCTCCGATTAAAACATGGGTGGCTGACAGTGGAGCCAGGCTGTGCTGACAGGGGTCACCCTTAGTTTAAAGCATCCGCGATCTAATTGCAGACGCATTGGAAGGCGACCTATCAAACATGCTGGAGCGGCTTTACGCTGTGCTGGGCATGTGAGGAGATGGACGCAGATCTGGCTGTGTATGCAGATGACATCACAGGTGTGACATCACGGCTGTAGGTGGGGTAATAGTGCAGGTGAGATCACAGCTGTAGGTGGGATAATAGCGCAGGTGAGATCACAGCTGTAGGTGGGATAATAGCGCAGGTGAAATCACGGCTGTAGGTGGGGTAATAGCGCAGGTGAGATCACAGATGTAGGTGGGATAATAGCGCAGGTGAGATCACAGCTGTAGGTGGGATAATAGCGCAGGTGAGATCACAGATGTAGGTGGGATAATAGAGCAGGTGAGATCACAGATGTAGGTGGTATAATAGTGCAGGTGAGATCACAGCTGTAGGTGGGATAATAGCGCAGGTGAGATCACAGCTGTAGGTGGGATAATAGCGCAGGTGAAATCACGGCTGTAGGTGGGGTAATAGCGCAGGTGAGATCACAGATGTAGGTGGGATAATAGCGCAGGTGAGATCACAGCTGTAGGTGGGATAATAGCGCAGGTGAGATCACAGATGTAGGTGGGATAATAGAGCAGGTGAGATCACAGATGTAGGTGGTATAATAGTGCAGGTGAGATCACAGCTGTAGGAGGGATAATAGCGCAGGTGAGATCACAGATGTAGGAGGAATAATAGCGCAGGTGAGATCACAGCTGTAGGTGGGATAATAGCGCAGGTGAGATCACAGCTGTAGGTGGGATAATAGCGCAGGTGAGATCACAGATGTAGGTGGGATAATAGCGCAGGTGAGATCACAGATGTAGGAGGGGTAATAACGCAGGTGAGATCACAGCTGTAGGAGGGATAATAGCGCAGGTGAGATCACAGCTGTAGGTGGGATAATAGCGCAGGTGAGATCACAGATGTAGGAGGGATAATAGCGCAGGTGAGATCACAGCTGTAGGAGGGATAATAGCGCAGGTGAGATCACAGATGTAGGAGGGATAATAGTGCAGGTGAGATCACAGCTGTAGGAGGGATAATAGCGCAGGTGAGATCACAGCTGTAGGTGGGATAATAGCGCAGGTGAGATCACAGATGTAGGTGGGATAATAGAGCAGGTGAGATCACAGATGTAGGTGGTATAATAGTGCAGGTGAGATCACAGCTGTAGGTGGGATAATAGCGCAGGTGAGATCACAGCTGTAGGTGGGATAATAGCGCAGGTGAAATCACGGCTGTAGGTGGGGTAATAGCGCAGGTGAGATCACAGATGTAGGTGGGATAATAGCGCAGGTGAGATCACAGCTGTAGGTGGGATAATAGCGCAGGTGAGATCACAGATGTAGGTGGGATAATAGAGCAGGTGAGATCACAGATGTAGGTGGTATAATAGTGCAGGTGAGATCACAGCTGTAGGAGGGATAATAGCGCAGGTGAGATCACAGATGTAGGAGGAATAATAGCGCAGGTGAGATCACAGCTGTAGGTGGGATAATAGCGCAGGTGAGATCACAGCTGTAGGTGGGATAATAGCGCAGGTGAGATCACAGATGTAGGTGGGATAATAGCGCAGGTGAGATCACAGATGTAGGAGGGGTAATAACGCAGGTGAGATCACAGCTGTAGGAGGGATAATAGCGCAGGTGAGATCACAGATGTAGGTGGGATAATAGCGCAGGTGAGATCACAGATGTAGGAGGGATAATAGCGCAGGTGAGATCACAGCTGTAGGAGGGATAATAGCGCAGGTGAGATCACAGATGTAGGAGGGATAATAGTGCAGGTGAGATCACAGCTGTAGGAGGGATAATAGCGCAGGTGAGATCACAGCTGTAGGAGGGATAATAGCGCAGGTGAGATCACAGATGTAGGTGGGGTAATAGCGCAGGTGAGATCACAGATGTAGGTGGGGTAATAGCGCAGGTGAGATCACAGATGTAGGAGGGATAATAGCGCAGGTGAGATCACAGCTGTAGGAGGGATAATAGCGCAGGTGAGATCACAGCTGTAGGAGGGATAATAGCGCAGGTGAGATCACAGCTGTAGGAGGGATAATAGCGCAGGTGAGATCACAGATGTAGGAGGGATAATAGCGCAGGTGAGATCACAGCTGTAGGTGGGATAATAGCGCAGGTGAGATCACAGATGTAGGAGGGATAATAGAGCAGGTGAGATCACAGATGTAGGTGGGGTAATAGCGCAGGTGAGATCACAGATGTAGGTGGGGTAATAGCGCAGGTGAGATCACAGATGTAGGAGGGATAATAGCGCAGGTGAGATCACAGATGTAGGTGGGATAATAGCGCAGGTGAGATCACAGATGTAGGAGGGATAATAGCGCAGGTGAGATCACAGATGTAGGTGGGATAATAGCGCAGGTGAGATCACAGATGTAGGAGGGATAATAGAGCAGGTGAGATCACAGATGTAGGTGGGATAATAGCGCAGGTGAGGTCACAGATGTAGGAGGGATAATAGCGCAGGTGAGATCACAGATGTAGGAGGGATAATAGCGCAGGTGAGATCACAGCTGTAGGTGGGATAATAGCGCAGGTGAGATCACAGATGTAGGTGGGATAATAGCGCAGGTGAGGTCACAGCTGTAGGTGGGATAATAGCGCAGGTGAGATCACAGATGTAGTAGGGATAATAGCGCAGGTGAGATCACAGCTGTAGGTGGGATAATAGCGCAGGTGACATCACAGATGTAGGTGGGGTAATAGTGCAGGTGAGATCACAGATGTAGGTGGGATAATAGCGCAGGTGAAATCACAGATGTAGGTGGGGTAATAGTGCAGGTGAGATCACAGTTGTAGGTGGGATAATAGCGCAGGTGACATCACAGATGTAGGTGGGGTAATAGTGCAGGTGAGATCACAGATGTAGGTGGGATAATAGCGCAGGTGAGATCACAGATGTAGGAGGGATAATAGAGCAGGTGAGATCACAGATGTAGGTGGGATAATAGCGCAGGTGAGGTCACAGATGTAGGTGGGGTAATAGTGCAGGTGAGATCACAGATGTAGGTGGTATAATAGTGCAGGTGAGATCACAGATGTAGGTGGTATAATAGTGCAGGTGAGATCACAGATGTAGGTGGGGTAATAGCGCAGGTGAGATCACAGATGTAGGAGGGATAATAGCGCAGGTGAGATCACAGATGTAGGAGGGATAATAGTGCAGGTGAGATCACAGCTGTAGGTGGGATAATAGCGCAGGTGAGATCACAGATGTAGGTGGGATAATAGCGCAGGTGAGATCACATATGTAGGTGGGATAATAGCGCAGGTGAGATCACAGATGTAGGTGGGGTAATAGAGCAGGTGAGATCACAGATGTAGGTGGGATAATAGCGCAGGTGAGATCACAGATGTAGGTGGGGTAATAGCGCAGGTGAGGTCACAGCTGTAGGTGGGATAATAGCGCAGGTGAGATCACAGATGTAGGAGGGATAATAGCGCAGGTGAGATCACAGCTGTAGGTGGGATAATAGCGCAGGTGACATCACAGATGTAGGTGGGGTAATAGTGCAGGTGAGATCACAGATGTAGGTGGGATAATAGCGCAGGTGAAATCACAGATGTAGGTGGGGTAATAGTGCAGGTGAGATCACAGTTGTAGGTGGGATAATAGCGCAGGTGACATCACAGATGTAGGTGGGGTAATAGTGCAGGTGAGATCACAGATGTAGGTGGGATAATAGCGCAGGTGAGATCACAGATGTAGGAGGGATAATAGAGCAGGTGAGATCACAGATGTAGGTGGGATAATAGCGCAGGTGAGGTCACAGATGTAGGTGGGGTAATAGTGCAGGTGAGATCACAGATGTAGGTGGTATAATAGTGCAGGTGAGATCACAGATGTAGGTGGTATAATAGTGCAGGTGAGATCACAGATGTAGGTGGGGTAATAGCGCAGGTGAGATCACAGATGTAGGAGGGATAATAGCGCAGGTGAGATCACAGATGTAGGAGGGATAATAGCGCAGGTGAGATCACAGATGTAGGAGGGATAATAGTGCAGGTGAGATCACAGCTGTAGGTGGGATAATAGCGCAGGTGAGATCACAGTTGTAGGTGGGATAATAGCGCAGGTGAGATCACAGATGTAGGTAGGATAATAGCGCAGGTGAGATCACAGATGTAGGAGGGATAATAGCGCAGGTGACATCACAGATGTAGGTGGGGTAATAGTGCAGGTGAGATCACAGATGTAGGTGGGATAATAGCGCAGGTGAGATCACAGATGTAGGAGGGATAATAGCGCAGGTGAGATCACAGCTGTAGGAGGGATAATAGCGCAGGTGAGATCACAGATGTAGGTGGGATAATAGCGCAGGTGACATCACAGATGTAGGTGGGGTAATAGTGCAGGTGAGATCACAGATGTAGGTGGGATAATAGCGCAGGTGAGGTCACAGATGTAGGAGGGATAATAGCGCAGGTGAGATCACAGATGTAGGTGGGATAATAGCGCAGGTGAGGTCACAGATGTAGGAGGGATAATAGCGCAGGTGAGATCACAGATGTAGGTGGGATAATAGCGCAGGTGAGATCACAGATGTAGGAGGGATAATAGCGCAGGTGAGATCACAGCTGTAGGTGGGGTAATAGCGCAGGTGAGATCACGGCTGTAGGTGGGATAATAGAGCAGGTGAGATCACAGATGTAGGTGGGATAATAGCGCAGGTGAGGTCACAGATGTAGGAGGGATAATAGCGCAGGTGAGATCACAGATGTAGGTGGGATAATAGCGCAGGTGAGGTCACAGCTGTAGGTGGGATAATAGCGCAGGTGAGATCACAGCAGCAGGTGGGATAATTGTGCAGGTGAGATCAAAGCGGTGAGATATCTGTGGAGGAGGTCGGAGAGGCAATTGGCGGCTTATCAACAATAAAATTTCCAGGCCCAGACAGTCTAGCAGCCGAATTTTATAAAGAATTCTTAGTTTACCTTTCCTGGCTTCACATCTTGTGGATGTTTCTAACACCAGCCTGGCAGAGGGTGGACTCCCTCCCTTCATGAGGATATCTGCACTTATTTTACTTTCCAAAGGAAAGGACCCAGCTTGTACTGGGAACTGTCACCTCGTAGCCTTACTCAATACAGAAAGGAAGATATTAGCAAAAACACTATACAATAGGCTTAAAGAATTTTCTGAGCTGTTGCTTTCGCCCTCTCATCACTGCACGGTCAAAGCATCTTTAGTGCTGTTCTAGGCGTCCTGGAGGCCATTGAGCGGTGTAGGGCTGAGAGGAGGGGAAAGTTTCTTCAGATATTGGATCATTCTAATGCTTTTGACAGAGTCAATCACAAGTAGTTATGGACCCTGCTGGATTGGTATGGTATCCCAGGGAGGATGGTGAATTGGCTTAGAGTGTTATACAGCATGGCCAAAAGCTTCCCACTTGTTAATGGTTGGGTAGGGCCTATCTTCAGGGTACATTTTGGTGTCCATCAGGGATGCCCCTTAGCCATCTTCTATATGTGTTTGCTATTGACCCTTTCATGAGAAGGTTAGAGAGTGGCATGGTGGAGGGGGTGCAGCTGGATCCGGAGACACCTTTGAGGGTAGTAGCCTACGCTGATGATGTCACAGTGATTCTGTCATCAGAGGCGGAGGCACGTAAAGTAGACCAACTAATCTGTGAATACTCTGGAGCCCCTTGCTCTATAGGTGTGAAGCTTTTTGGATGGCGGAGGAAGGCAAGGAGTTCTACCTCCCAGACAGCCTCCCCAAGGCCAGTCATCAAATTAAGATCATCCAATTCAATCACGGTGATTATGCCACAGCAAATTGGGATAATAGTTTAGAGGATGCTGCCAAGAAGGTGGAGGCCTGGAGAAAATACAAGTTTTCTCTGAAGGAATGGGTTGACCTATGTAAGACTTATTGTGTAAGATTCCAATATTTTTATATGTCAGTTATGTATGTTTTTTGCCGCAATCAAGGTGGTCTAAAATATGTTCCTTGTTCTTCATGTTGTTATGGGGGAACAAGATGAACATAGTAATGAGAGGCATAACCTACAAACTGAGGGAGGAAGGGGTATTCGGAATGATAAATCCTGGGGTCTTCTTCATAACAACCTTTTTGAAAATTCATTTTAGAGGTTTCTTTTCAGAAACCCCCGCTTGGCGGGTAGCTGATTTCAGGAAATGGGGGTCCCTTTTCTGTGGAGCATGGCTGGATGAAGATCATTTGAAAAGTCTTTGGTCTAAAAAGGGCTACCTCCCAATCTGCATGATTCAGTGCTGAAGGTAATAGGGCAGTGGGGCTTGGGAGTGGGGGAGTTAAGAGACCTCGTGAGGAGAGAGTTGGAAGAGAGGATCTTGCGAACACATTTTCATGTTCTGCTTGCCATGAGGGATTGTCCAGGTGATGTTTGTTCAGAGGGAATCTCTCTGATCAATTCAAAAAGAATTCAGCTAAAATTCAGGGACGTTGCCTGGCTCTCCGTTCAGGGGAAGCTCTATGTTGAGGGGAACATAAGATTTAGACGTTCCAGTGAACACGGGAGTTCGCGTGAGGAATGTCTGGGAGAAGAAAAGACCATGCACCACTTCTTGCTGCCGTGTCCCTTTTACATAGAAATTTACTAGGCGGTTTCAAAAGCTTTAGGTATCCCTTGTCTATTAGGGTTAAGTTACCCGGATTGGGTCTATGGGACATTCAAACGGTACAAGGCTTTTGAGTTGAGCACTATTTTTTGAGTTAGTTTAGCGGTCAGGTATCACACATGGAGTGCACAGTGTCAGGTATCTCTAATCAGCAAAGTTCTTACCTGTATAGAGGTGGTGGCTATAATTCTGCACAAGGTGAGACGGATGATGGAGTTGGAGAGGTTGGACGTTGTCAATTGGTCCCGTTTGTGGCGCCAGTTGAAGCCCCCTTAGTGGGTGGCGGATGACTTCCCTCTCTTCAGCCTTTGGCTAAGCTTTCTTTCACTAGAATCTGTACCTTTAGATTTTGGTATGGTTTGTTTTGTGAAATGGTTTTCATGCGTCTGAAGGACTACAAAAATCCCTTGTTCTTTCTTGTTAAATGTCGGTAGTCTTGAGTGAGGGATGTTGGGGGCTGTGTGGGAGAGTGGATGGAGTATGGATGGGTGTGAATGGGGAGGGATGTTTGGAGGTGGAGGGAGTATGGATGGGTGTGAATGGGGAGGGATGTTTGGAGGTGGAGGGAGTATGGATGGGTGTGAATGGGGAGAGATGTTTGGAGGTGGAGGGAGTATGGATGGGTGTGAATGGGGAGGGATGTTTGGTGGTGGAGGGAGTATGGATGGGTGTGAATGGGGAGGGATGTTTGGAGGTGGAGGAAGTATGGATGGGTGTGAATGGGGAGGGATGTTTGGTGGTGGAGGGAGTATGGATGGGTGTGAATGGGGAGGGATGTTTGGTGGTGGAGGGAGTATGGATGGGTGTGAATGGGGAGGGATGTCTGGTGGTGGATGGAGTATGGATGGGTGTGAATGGGAAGGGATGGTTGGAGGTGGAGGGAGTATGGATGGGTGTGAATGCGAAGGGATGTTTGGAGGTGGATGGAGTATGGATGGGTGTGAATGATGAGGGATGTTTGGTGGTGGAAGGAGTATTGATATGTGTGAATGGGGGGGTGTTTGGAGGTGGAGGGAGTATGGATGGGTGTGAATGGTGGGGTTTGGTGGTGGAGGGAGTATGGATGGGTGTGAATGGGGAGGGATGTTTGGTGGTGGAGGGAGTATGGATGGGTGTGAGTGGGGAGGGATGTTTGGAGGTGGATGGAGTATGGATGGGTGTGAATGGGGAGGGATGTTTGGAGGTGGATGGAGTATGGATGGGTGTGAATGGGGAGGGATGTTTGGAGGTGGAGGGAGTATGGATGGGTGTGAATGGGGAGAGATGTTTGGAGGTGGAGGGAGTATGGATGGGTGTGAATGGGGAGGGATGTTTGGTGGTGGAGGGAGTATGGATGGGTGTGAATGGGGAGGGATGTTTGGAGGTGGAGGAAGTATGGATGGGTGTGAATGGGGGGGATGTCTGGTGGTGGATGGAGTATGGATGGGTGTGAATGGGGAGGGATGTTTGGAGGTGGAAGGAGTATTGATATGTGTGAATGGGGGGGTGTTTGGAGGTGGAGGGAGTATGGATGGGTGTGAATGGTGGGGTTTGGTGGTGGAGGGAGTATGGATGGGTGTGAATGGGGAGGGATGTTTGGAGGTGGGAGTATGGATGGGTGTGAATGGGGAGAGATGTTTGGTGGTGGAGGGAGTATGGATGGGTGTGAATGGGAAGGGATGGTTGGAGGTGGAGGGAGTATGGATGGGTGTGAATGCGAAGGGATGTTTGGAGGTGGATGGAGTATGGATGGGTGTGAATGATGAGGGATGTTTGGTGGTGGAAGGAGTATTGATATGTGTGAATGGGGGGGTGTTTGGAGGTGGAGGGAGTATGGATGGGTGTGAATGGTGGGGTTTGGTGGTGGAGGGAGTATGGATGGGTGTGAATGGGGAGGGATGTTTGGTGGTGGAGGGAGTATGGATGGGTGTGAATGGGGAGGGATGTTTGGTGGTGGAGGGAGTATGGATGGGTGTGAGTGGGGAGGGATGTTTGGAGGTGGAGGGAGTATGGATGGGTGTGAATGGGGAGGGATGTTTGGTGGTGGAGGGAGTATGGATGGGTGTGAATGGGGGGGATGTCTGGTGGTGGATGGAGTATGGATGGGTGTGAATGGGGAGGGATGTTTGGAGGTGGAGGGAGTATGGATGGGTGTGAATGGGGAGAGATGTTTGGTGGTGGAGGGAGTATGGATGGGTGTGAATGGGAAGGGATGGTTGGAGGTGGAGGGAGTATGGATGGGTGTGAATGCGAAGGGATGTTTGGAGGTGGATGGAGTATGGATGGGTGTGAATGATGAGGGATGTTTGGTGGTGGAAGGAGTATTGATATGTGTGAATGGGGAGGGATGTTTGGAGGTGGAGGGAGTATGGATGGGTGTGAGTGGGGAGGGATGTTTGGAGGTGGATGGAGTATGGATGGGTGTGAATGGGGAGGGATGTTTGGAGGTGGAGGGAGTATGGATGGGTGTGAATGGGGAGGGATGTTTGGAGGTGGATGGAGTATGGATGGGTGTGAATGGGGAGGGATGTTTGGAGGTGGAGGGAGTATGGATGGGTGTGAATGGGGAGGGATGTTTGGAGGTGGAGTATGGATGGGTGTGAATGGGGAGGGATGTTTGGAGGTGGATGGAGTATGGATGGGTGTGAATGGGGAGGGATGTTTGCTGGTGGAGGGAGTATGAATGGGTGTGAGTTTGTCTGGGCTCCTATAAGATAAGGGACAGGAAGATTGATGGTTTAAAAGGTTAACGACGGGACTAGTTTGAGTAAAGAAACGTATTTTATTTTTTGTTTGTTTTGACTCGGTTTGGAACTACCATAGAAATAAATGGAGAAGGTCCCATGGTCATTAGAGATAATTATCTATGACATCATTGCAAGATTTTGTTTGTTGTTTATGTATTTTTAATTTATTTCTTGTAAAAATGTATATATGTATAATTTAGATGAAATTATAATAAAAACATACCAAGCACCGGGGCCCTCTCACCTAGTACCTAATATATTTATTAACAACAAAATGGGAGCACTCACCAGTCTTCTTAATGCATCATACCAGACAGAAATACATCGTTTCGGTCCACGTTTGGACCTCTGTCGGATCTTGACAAAGGTGGAAACGGGGACCGAAACATTGATATATTTGTCTGGTATGATGCATTTTGTTATTACTGGATTGGATAGCGCCCAAGCAAGTGTTTGATTAACGTGAGTGTGGACCTAACGATTCTTTTATATATATAAGCTTAACGCTGCTTCTCATCTCAATGGGGGGAATTCAAGTGTCTTGCATGTCAGTGGCCACGAGATGGCGCCTGATGAACAATTCAATTGTTACTCGGTTTGGGTGCACACAGCAGCCGGTGCTGACATTCCTGTTTGCAGCTCCTCCCCCCTCCCAGCGGGAATAAGCAGAAAGTGACCTGTGTCAGAGCTGAAACTGGACGTTTCGCGTTGCACCCATTCTTTTGGTCAGGTCTAGCTGCCCGACCTCTCTGGGCACGACAAGCTTCCAGCATAATCTTCCTGTCATTTTGATGGGCTGGTAACTATTATATACTGTGGATGTGGCACCAAAATCCCAGCTGGGTCCGCTTGTGGACATTGTAACTCTAAAGTCAAGTTTCGACATTCTTACGTATACTTTATGACCATGTGCCATTGTGACTGTGACGTTCTGAAAGTCGTTATCATGACTGCATACCATATATATATATATATATATATATATACACACACACACACACATAGATCTCAGCAATTCCCGTCCCGTGCTCGCCCTAATGCACTAATTGCTGCATGAGATGGATGGCAGAGCGCGCTGTCTCTGCGCATTAGTGGCTGCGGCACTCGGAGCTGTCACTCTGTGGTTTGCAGTAATTGCTGATCTCTGGGGACGAGTCCTGAGATCTGCCGGTCACACACATCCATCCCCCGCTGTGAAGGTCGGGCAGAGGGGACAGTAGGTGCTGCGGAGTGACAGAAAGATGGAGCCCAGCCAGGAGACAGACGACGCAACATCACCGTGACCGGGCAGTGACAGGAAAGGCACCTTCCTGCGACCTTAACATGGTCACATCAACAGACATGGCGTATATTTACTAAGGTCGCATTTTATTTCCTGTCAGTTGTGCAAATCCGAGATTTAATAAAGTCAGAACCAACTGAAAACCCGACTTTAGACTACAACAGCCCGTCTGTACTTTTCCAGTGACACCTACTGTATACAATTCTCTCATTTACTAACAGTCTTCTACAAATAGTAGCGGGATCAGAGCCAGGTGTGTGTAACGTGTAACACACGTGCAATTAGCTGAGAGATAATTATGCTGCCGATAAAAGTACAGATGATGGACGATACAGCATTGTTTGCAATTGGGCAATTATCTGTAAATTGCACCTGTATATGCTTCGCACTGCGCCAAAGTCTAATAACGATGCCGCTCGCTGCCCTTACCTTCACACTGAGTGATTTACAGGCAGCATTTGGGGAGTGGCAGCAAAACTGCATCCAGGTCAGAGCTGTTTGGGGTGTGTCGCGGAGTGCACGCCTTCTGCGTCTCTGCTCAGACTGCCATGCTGCGCAGCCGGTGATTTACCTGAGCGGATTCTGGAAGGATCTGCGCTGGGAATGTGGCGCAGTTGCTGTGCCTCTGCCATTGCTTTGCTGGGGTCTCTACTTGTCGGGGCTGATGGGTTTTTTCGCACAATTTCACACATTCTCAGCGCACACAATCGCAGCTGCTGGCGCCATAGCGTCCGTCAATGTATCATGCCAGATAGTTATAATACAGTAATGGCTCCGCGTGACAGGATTTTATGTTTTAATCATTTTCACAATGAAATCAGGAACACGTGAGGATCTGCGCACATCTCTGATATACAGGGATCCGAACATGTGGTCACTGCGCTGCAGGAATTATGGGCGTCATTCAGAGATGGGCGCAGTGCAGCTACTGCGTCGCTGGATTCCTCATCTCCCAGGCTGTGTCTCAGGGGGCACCGTATGCAACGACGCAGACGTCTAACAAACCGAGAAGCACACAAACCAGAATATGAGGAACCACCGCGGCTTCTGGCACGTGGACTGTTTTGTCCAATAGACAATCAGCAGGGAGGTGGTAGTCAATGTTTGGGTGACTTTTATGTCTATTTGTAGTTGATTTTGAATGGAACTGACAAAAAACTGACTGACTTTAGACCGCCAACATCAACATCGGGTCAAGAAAAACTTTTTTTCCCGGTAAATCTGGAATTTTGGCCCTGAATCACCCTGTCACTCTGCACTACACCTGTCGTGTGATGGAGCAGAGCGCACAGTGATGAGTGTGTTCTACACTATATAGTGTGGCAGCATAGAGCAGACCTGGACAATCTATGGGCACTCCAGGTACAGCAGAACTACAAGTCCCAGCATCCACTGACAGCTGTTATGCTAGGCTTGATGGGACAGCTGGAGCACATCATGATATGTCACACAAGTCGTTCATCTCAGCTTGTGGTGTCTTCCAGGCCTGCACTAACAGGACCAGCTGGCAGGCTTCGTGTTGTGACTCTGTTTCCAGCAAAGTAGAGGGAACAGAACTGTGGGTGCAGACATGGAAATAATCATTTGCTTAATGATGGTAGAACTGGCTGAGACAGATTCCCATCAGCTCTCTGTAAATAGCTTTAATTTATAATTACAGACTCATTTGTGTAACACCTGGGTATTGGCTCATCCCACGTGGTGTTAGAGTGTCTGCCAGCCAAGCTGGAATGCCACATATAGCACATGTTCTCTAGTAACCATACTTCCCTTGTATCATCACCTCCTGCTAATAAGTGTACAGAGCTCTATATTCTACAAGCTCTCCCTGCATCTTCCACCAGCCTCACCTTCTTCACCGGTCTTCCACCACTAGTCTTCTTCTCTTCTCTGTCTGTCTTCCACCAGCCTCACCACCTTCACCTGACTTCGCCACTAGTCTTCTACTCTTCTGTCTGTCTTCCACCAGCCTCACCTTCTTCCCCTGACTTCCACCACTAGTCTTCTTCTCTTCTCTGTCTGTATTCCATCACAAGTCTCAACTTCTTCACCTGACTTCCACCACTAGTCTTCTACTCTTCTCTGTCTGTCTTCCACCAATCTTACCTTCTTCACCTGACTTCGCCACTAGTCTTCTTCTCTTCTCTGTCTGTATTCCATCACAAGTCTCAACTTCTTCACATGACTTCCACCACTAGTCTTCTACTCTTCTCTATCTTCCATCAAAAGTCTCAACTTCTTCACCTGACTTCGGCCACTAGTCTTCTACTCTTGTTTGTCTTCCACCACCAGTGTCAGCTTCATCACCTGACTTCCTCCACAAGTCTTCTTCTCTTCTTTGCTTTCCCATCACAGTCTCAACTTCTTCATCTGACTTCCGCCACTACTCTTCTCTGTCTGTCTTCCACCACCAGTCTGCTTTTTTAGCCTGACTTCCGCCACTAGTCGTCTTCTCTTCTCTGTCTGTCTTCCGCTACCAGTTTTGCTTTTTTCGCCTGACTGCTGGCACTAGTCTTCTCTGTTTGTCTTTCACCACCAATCTCAACTTCTTCACCTGATTTCAGCCACTAATCTCGGCTTCTTCAGACTAACTTCTGCCACTATGCTTCTCTGTCTTCCTAAACCAGTCTCAGCTGCTTTGCCTGACTTCTGCCACTAGTCATCTTTTTACTGTCTTCCATCACCAGTCTCATCTCCTTCACCTGACTTCAACCACTAGTCTTCTTTTTTTCTCTGTCTTCCATCACCAGTTTCAACTTCTTTACCTACAGTAACTTCTGCCACTAGTCTTTTTCTCTTCACTGTTTTCCACGACCAGTCTCAACTTCTTCACCTGACTTTTACCACTAGTCAATTTCTCTTCTCTCAAATGGATATCACCGAACTGTCCACAGGCGCAAATCAAACTTAGGTAACACCCTCCTTAGTAGGAGATAGACATCCTTCTGTTATCTTCTGAAATACTCCGGTTTCTCCGGTATGTACATGAAAGGAAAACAGAGGAAAAAACAGTAGTGTAATACTATTAATGATGTGATGGTTGGAAATACTATGAGTGGGATCCGTACCGTAAGGAATTGTCTACTAGATTGGTAGACAATTTGAGCATAGATGGGAGAAGGTCACGCCTTATTGGAAAATCTCTCCGTCATCTGATCTCCTTTCAATTCGGACCTCTCGTATTCCAAGTAGCATGAAAAAGTGGAATAAACTGATATGGTGTAATACCGTTTTATTCACATGTAACAGACAATATGGGAAATACACTGGACTTTCACCATAGAGGAATGTCCACCTTTAACAAGTAGACAAACAAGGCATGATGGTAAAACAAAACCAGGTGTCCCCAGTGCCCTGGATATCCTTCCTCAGGTTTGTTCAAGTGTGTCCCATCAATCGTAAAATCGGCCAGCGCGTTTCGATACCTCCCTGTATCTTTGTCAAGGCACAATGACTCACTCTACAGGAATGTGTATTTCTACCCCTTTGGTGACATCATGAATGAATTAAAAAATTCCTAATTCCAGACATAGACTTCTATGTCTGTTATATGTGAATAACGTGATTTATGGTAAGAACTTACCGTTGTTAAATCTTCCTGCGCGGTACACTGGGCTCCACAAGGAATAACATCGGGGTGTAGAGTAGGATCTTGATCCGAGGCACCAACAGGCTCAAAGCTTTACACTGTTCCCAAGATGCACAGCGTCGCCTCCTCTATAACCCCACCTCCATGCCAGTGAGCTCAGTTTAGTTAACCAGCCCAATGCAGTAGCATGTACCAGAGACAACAACCGCTCATAGCCAATTACACCACACACTCACCGCAGGAGAGGGTGTCAGCGGCTATGCCAATACCAACTCAAAAAAGCTAAGTGCGTCAGGGTGGGTGCCTTGTGGAGCCCAGTGTACTTTGCAGAAAGAGATTTAACAATGGTAAGTTCTTACCATAAATCTTATTTTCTGCTGCGGGGTACACTGGGCTCCACAAGGAATAACATCGGGGATGTCCTAAAGCAGTTCTTTATGGGAGGGGATGCACTGTAGCGGGCACAAGAACCCGGCGTCCAAAGGAAGCATCCCGGGAATCAGCAGTATCAAAAGCATAGAACCTAATAAACGTGTTCCTCGAGGACCATGTAGCCACCTTGCACAATTGTTCAAGGGTCGCACCGGGGTGGGCCGCCCAAGAAGGTCCAACCGACTGAGTAGAATGGGCTTTGATGGTAGTAGGAACCAGACGACCAGCCTGTACATAAGCATGTGCAATCACCATTCTAATCCATCTGGCCAATGTCTGCTTAGAAGCAGACCAGCCACGTTTGTGAAAACCAAACAACACAAAAAGAGTATCGGATTTCCTAACGGAGGAAGTCCTCTTCACATAGATATGGAGAGCCTGTACCACATCCAAAGACCGCTCTTTGGAAGACACCTCAGGAGAATTAAAGGCTGGAACCACAATCTCCTGGTTAAGGTGGAAAAAAGACACCACCTTGGGTAAATAACCTGGGCGTGTCCGAAGAACCGCCCGGTCACGGTGAAAAATCAAATAGGGGGACTTATAGGATAAGGCACCCAAGTCCGAGACCCTTCTAGCTGAAGCAATAGCCAGAAAAAACAACACCTTAAGGGAAAGCCACTTAAGGTCAGCAGAGGTAAGAGGCTCAAACGGAGACTCTTGTAAAGCCTCCAAAACCACTGACAGATCCCAAGGGGCCACAGGTGGCACATAAGGAGGCTGAATCCTCAGCACACCCTGAGTGAATGTATGGACATCAGGTAGGATAGCGATCTTTCTCTGAAACCAAACCGACAAGGCCGAGATGTGAACCTTGAGGGAGGCCAGACGCAGGCCTAAATCAAGGCCTTGTTGTAGAAAGGCCAATAGTTTGGCCGTACTAAACTTGAAAATGTCATGATTGTGAGACGCACACTAAGTAAAGTAAGCATAGTTTGAACGACCGCCTGAAAAAAACCCTTGGCCCTCAGGACGGAAGCTTCAAGAGCCATGCCGTCAAAGCCAGACAGGCCAAATCCTGGTAAACACAAGGGCCCTGAACGAGGAGGTCTGGTCATTGTGGAAGTAGAAGGGAACAATCCAACGAGAGGCCCTGTAGATCGGAGAACCAGTGCCGCCTGGGCCACGCTGGAGCGACTAGAAGAAGGTTCCCACCTTCTTGTTTGAACGTCCGTATTACTCTCGGCAGGAGGGACACCGGAGGGAACACATACAGCAGCCGAAAGTTCCACGGGATTGATAGAGCATCCACGAACACTGCTTGAGGATCCCTTGTCCGTGCTCTGAAGACCGGAACCTTGTGATTGTGATTGTGTCGAGACGCCATCAGGTCCACATCTGGGAGACCCCACTTGTCCACGAGAAGTTGAAAAACACCTCCGGATGTAGGCTCCTGACGACTGATATAGTCCGCCTCCCAGTTCAGAACGCCCAGAATGAACACTGCTGATATGGCCGGCAGATGGCGTTCTGCCCAATGAAGCATCCTTGATACTTCCCTCATTGCCATGCGGCTTCGAGTGCCGCCCTGATAATTGATGTACGCCACCGTGGTGGCGTTGTCCAATTGTACTTGAACAGGTCTGCTCTGTATCAGATGCTGGGCCATTTTCAACGCATTGAACACTGCCCGCAGTTCCAGAATTTTTATCGGGAGTAGAGACTCCTCCTCGGCCCACAGACCCTGGAGAGAGTGTTGTTCCAACACTGCGCCCCAACCTCTCAGACTGGCATCCGTTGTCAGCAGGACCCAGTTGGATATCCAGAAGGGACGGCCCCTGCTCAATCGTTGGTCCTGAAGCCACCAACTCAGGGACAGACGGACCTCCGGATATAGGGAGATCATGTGAGATGTGATCCGGTGAGGCAGGCCGTCCCACTTGGACAGAATCAACGTCTGCAGAGGGCGAGAATGGAATTGAGCGTACTCCACCATGTCGAAAGCCGACACCATGAGACCTAGCACTTGCATCGCCGAATGGATCGACACTTGTCAAACCAAAAGGTAATGCCCGAAATTGGTAATGAAGGTTGCCCACTGCAAACCGCAGGTACTGCTGATGAGATACCGCAATAGGAATATGTAGGTAGGCATCCTGTATGTCCAGGGAGACCATATAATCCCCAGACTCCATGGCCAGAACAATAGAGCGCAGCGTTTCCATACGGAACTTGGAAATTCACACATGCTTGTTCAAGGACTTCAGATTGAGAATGGGCCGCGAGGACCCGTTTGGTTTCGGGACTAGAAACAGCGGTGAATAGAACCCCTTGCCCCTCTGAGTCAGAGGCACCTGTAGCACCACTCCTGTGGACAGGAGGGAATGTACCAACGAGTGCAACGTGTTTGCTTTTGCCGGATCCAGAGGCACATCTGTTAGGCAAAATCGATGAGGGGGGCGATTCTTGAAGGGAATGGCGTAACCGCGAGCAACGACTTCCCTCACCCAGGTATCCGAAGTGGTCTTCAACCATTCCTGGGTAAAACCTAGAACTCGGCCCCCCACCCTGGGATCCCCCAGAGGGAGGCCCACCCCGTCATGCGGTCGGCTTATCAGTTTTTGAAGCTGGCTGACGGGCGGCCCAAGCACGCTTCGGTCTGGGCTTGGCAGGCCTGGAAGTACGGGCTTGCTTTGGGTATGCCTGACCTTTTGCTTAACCTGGAGTACGAAAGGGCCGAGGGAAAGTACTTTTAGCCTTCTGTGCGGAAGGAGCCGAACTAGGTAGGCAAGCTGTTTTAGCAGTAGCCAGATCAGCCACAATCTTATTGAGGTCTTCTCCAAAGAGAATGTCTCCCTTGAAAGGAAGTACCTCCAGGGTTTTTCTGGAATCCAAATCCACCGACCAGGATCTCAACCAAAGGATATGTCTGGCCAAAACGGACGCAGTAGCAGCCCCGGCCGCGAGCATCCCGGCATCGGAGGCCGCCTCCTTAAGGTACAGAGAAGCCGTGGCAATATATGAGAGACATTTTCGAGCATGCTCAGATGCATCAGAAGGCAGTTCCGCCTCGAGTTCCTGAGCCCACGCCTCAACAGCTTCAGCAGTCCAAGTCGCTGCAATAGTTGGCCTTTGTACAGCCCCAGAAAGGGTATAAATCGCTTTTAAACAGCCATCCACTCGACGATCCGTCGGTTCCTTCAGAGAGGTGACGGTAGTTACTGGCAGGGCAGAGGAAACAACCATACGCGCCACATGAGAATCTACA
This sequence comes from Pseudophryne corroboree, assembly GCF_028390025.1. Classification (NCBI taxonomy): domain Eukaryota; kingdom Metazoa; phylum Chordata; class Amphibia; order Anura; family Myobatrachidae; genus Pseudophryne; species Pseudophryne corroboree. Next base: position 3,938,382 of record NC_086447.1, on the reverse strand, counting down.
GGCGGAGGGGTTTCCCAATTTTTACACAGAGAGAGGATAGCGAGCCAACAGTCTCTTATTCGGTGTAAACTTTGTCCCCGGATTTTCCCAGGATTCCTGACGTATGTCAATCAGGTGTTTAGAGTAGGGTATAACCTCCTTAACCACCTTCTTACGCTTAAACCTATCAGGTTTCTTGGAGACAGTCTCAGGCTCAGAATCATCAGCCACCTGAAGAAAGAGCCGTATCGACTCAATCAAATCCGAGACATCCACAGACGATTTCCCCTCCCCATCTGAAACATCAGCAACAGTGTCCGAGGGGTTAGTATAAGCACCATCCTCCTCAGAGGACGCGTCAGTGAAGGCTGCGGATCGGGAGTAGGTAATGGCCCTTTTAGAAGACGACTTAGTCTTATGCGGACGAGAGTGACCCTTAGAATTGGACATGGATCGGTTCAAATGCTGTAACTGAGTGGAAAGCTGATCCGCCCATGGCGGGTTCACAGCGGGGACCATAATCTGTGGTAGCGGCACAGGTGGTCCCACAGGGGGCGTCAATTTAGTTACAAGCGTGTTTAACAATGTGGAAAATGTAGCCCAAGGTGGTTCTTGTGATGCCCCGAGTGCTACCGACCCACTGGGGGGGGCAAGGAAGCCCCTGAACCTGAACTCTCAGCTGCTAAATTATCCTCCATTCCGTCAGTGGCCTCACTACCACGCAGTGTGGGAGAGGCCCCAACGTCGTTGCCACGTGTAGCAGACATAACAATGTGCACAGTAATGGGCAACCCGGTACAAAACATTTTTATTTTTTTTATTTTTTTGGTAGCAGCACTATACCTAGTAAGAACTCTCAGAGAAACAGCCTAGGATGGCACAGACCGAGGGTTCGATAGGAATAGAACATACTGTATGGTGACTATAACTCACAAGTAAAAAATACCCCAGTAGTATATCTTGTGAAACAATCCTATATTATCATCAGAGAAAACCTGAAACACTTGGCCCCCACAGGTATAGTAATATAGGAATAGCACGCTGAGTGAAATACCCTGCAATAAGGCAGCCACGCAGCAGATACATGCACACACACACACACACACACACACGTATATAGTCACAAGCGTACCATGCAGACATGATGCATCATAAACTGCACTGGACTGGCAATACAAAGTAATACTCAGTATGTCTGTATGTGATAATAAATATAACAAAAACAGTAAGCACTGGATGTATATCACAGGGTGTCTGTACCACACAACCCTGACAGTATGCACTGTTTCTTACCTAACACAGTCCCAGTGACAGGTAGAATACTCAAGTGTCCTGTAGGAAGCACAGCACTGGCAGTCAGGCGGTTCCACAGAGGAGGATTTGCCCCAGCAATCCCAGGAACAGCAAGGCTCTATCTGTAATGGCTGCTGACCGGGAATGAGGGAGAAGGAGGCAGCTCCAGGGTGGGAACATTGCAGAAATGGCGCCCTGGGGCTGGGGGGAGGGGCCACAGGTCCGGCCTGCTCCCCCTGCTGGCATTGCCACTGGGCGTGCGGGCAGTAAAGAAAATGGGGGGGGGGGGGGGGGGGAATGGTACAACGTCCCCCCTGACCTGTGCCCATAAAGTATATCCCTGGTGGCTAGTGGAACATCAGCCCAGTAATCCGTGTCCACGCCAGCGGCTGCACAGGGTCACGGTGCAAAGTGCGGCACAGAAGCCCCTTACCTCCCCCTTGTCAGCGACCCCGCAATCCGGGAGATGGCGGCGTGTGTGTGACTCACGGGAAGAGAGAGGAAGAAGCCGGCGCCTCCGCTGTAGTGACCCGGCAACCAGGGCGCGGTAGTATACAGCGATGCTGGGGTGATGGGAGCTGCAGCAGAGACGTCTATCAGACACAGCCTGCTGCAGCCCTTGTAAAATCCTCTTCTTTTCTTTAAAGTTAAAGCTAAGAATGAGCTGCCTGAAGCAGCCCTCCTGTTAAGTGACTACAAACTACAAACTGAGCTCACTGGCATGGAGGCGGGGTTATAGAAGAGGCAGCGCTGTGCATCTTGGGAACAGTCAAATCTTTGAGCCTGTTGGTCCCTCGGATCAAGATCCTACTCTACACCCCGATGTTATTCCTTGTGGAGCCCAGTGTACCCTGCAGCAGAAAAAACAGTATTACACCATATCAGTTTATTCCACTTTTTCATGCTACTTGGAATATGAGTGGTCCGAATTGAAAGGAGATCAGATGACGGAGAGATTTTCCAATGAGGCGTGACCTTCTCCCATCCATGCTCAAATTGTCTACCAATCTAGTAGACAATTCCTTACGGTACGGATCCCACTCATAGTATTTCCAAACATCACATCATTAATAGTATTACACTACTGTTTTTCCCTCTGTTTTCCTTTCACGTACATACCGGAGAAACCGGAGTATTTCAGTAGATAACAGAAGGATGTCTATCTCCTACTAAGGAGGGTGTTACCTAAGGTTGATTTGCGCCTGTGGGCAGTTCGGTGATATCCATTTGAGATTTGTCTGTTTTGGTGTGTGGTGACACACTATCTTTCACTGTACTGATTTTTCCAGCTTAATTTTCCACTTTCTCTTCTCTGTCTGTCTTACATCACCGGTCACAACATCTTCACCGCCACCAGTCTCGGCTTCTTTGCCTGGCTTCCCCACAAACCTTCTTCTCTTCTCTGTCTGTCTTCCACCACCAATCTGGGCTTCTTCACCTGATTTCCACCATTAGCCTTCTTTTCTTCTCCTCTGTCTTTAACCATGTCTCGTCTTCCTTACATGACTTCTGCGACTAGTCTTCTTCTCTTCTGTTTTCCACCATGTCTCGTCTTCTTTGCCTGACTTCCACCACAAGCCTTCTTCTCTGTCTTCCACGACCAGTCTTGGATTCTTCACCTGACTTCCACCATTAGCCTTCTTTTCTTCTCCCCTCTGTCTTTCACCATGTCTCGTCTTCCTTACATGACTTCCACGACTAGTCTTCTTCTCTTCTATCTTCCACCACCAGTCTCGTCTTTTTCGCCTGACTTCCACTGGTCTTCTTCTCTTCTGTCTTCCACCACCAGTCTCGTCTTTTTTCGCCTGACTTCCACTAGTTTTCTTCTCTTCTGTCTTCCATCACCAGTCCGTCTTCTTCATCCTGACTTCCGCCACTAGTCTTCTCTGTTTGGCTTCTAACACCTGCCTCATCTTCTTCATGTAACTTTTGGCACCACTCTGCTTGTGTTCTCTGTGTTTCACTACCAATCTTGTCTCCTCTGACTGTCTTTCACAGACCTTTTACGCAGGGGTGTGGTACAAAATATCAACATTCAGAAAGTCAACATGGATGTTATGTTGACATGTGACAAGTTGTAATGATCATATGTGCATGTTGACAGTCAGAATGTCAACATAGGTTTAGGGCGAAAGCTTCAATTCTGTAAAAATGCTAACATTGACATGTACTGTCGACACAGACTGTCGACATTCATGTCAACATAATCAAAATTGTGAATGTCAACATTTTTACTGTCAATATTCAAAACATGTAAGCATTCTGAATGTTGACATAATGACTACATCACTTCCAAGGTCCTTGAGTCCAAAAAAGAAATGAGACCCCTTAAATCAAAGAGGGGAATCTAATCATTCATGAGAGCTGCTTGACCGATATGACCAGGAAATCACCTATAAAAATGATCCAGATGTTAATGTAACAGCCCTAATCTTATCATATACAAGCATTACCTCACGTTGCAAACCTTATCCTACAAATATAAAGCTTAATCCCAATCTATGATCTGCCCATAAATCTACATGATACTCTCAGGCTATCCTGTGGTCTAACAGTCCCATATCCAGTCTCCGCAGTCTGGGTTACCAGAGTCAGACTATCCTATGATCTAACAGCCCTATCCTGTATCCACAGTCTGTACATGTTACCATAGTCAGGCTATCCTATGCTCTTACAACCGTATCCAGTCTCCACGGTCTGTAAGTGTTTCCAGAGTCAGGCTATCCTATAGTCTAACTGTTGTATCCATTCTTCACGGTCTGTACATGTTACCATAGTCAGGCTATCCTATGGTCTAACTGCTGTATTCAGTCTCCACGGTCTGTAAGTGTTACCAGAGTCAGGCTATCCTATGATCTAACAGCCATATCCAGTCTCTGCAGTCTGTGTTACCAGAGTCAGACTATTTTATAGTCTAACAGCCGTAACAAGTCTCTACAGTCTGTGTTACCAGAGTCAGGCTATCACATAGTCTAACAGCCCTATCCAGTCTCCACAGTGTGTACGTGTTACCAGAGTAAGGCTATCCTATGATCTAACAGTCGTATCCAGTCTCCGCAGTCTGTGTTACCAGAGTCAGGCAATCCTATGATCTAACAGTCGTATCCAGTCTCCGCAGTTTTTGTTACCAGAGTCAGGCAATCCTATGATCTAACAGTCGTATCCAGTCTCCGCAGTTTTTGTTACCAGAGTCAGGTGATCCTATGATCTAACAGCCATATCCAGTCTCCGCAGTCTGTGTTACCAGAGTCAGACTATCCTATAGTCCAGAGATTTTCAACATTTTACAACTCGCGGCACACTGAACAAGATATAAATATTGCCAAGGCACGCTCAGATATAATGGTGATGCATGGTGCAGTTGCGTGTCCTAGGACCTCAGTAGCGGCAAAACACTGACTGCTATAGTCTAACAGCTGTAACCAGTCTCTACAGTCTGTGTTACCAGAGTCAGGCTATCACATGGTCTAACAGCCCTATCCAGTCTCCACAGTCTGTGTTACCAGAGTCAGGCTATTCTATGGTCTAAAAGCCGTAACCAGTCTCTACAGTCTGTAGGTGTTACCAGAGTCAGGCTATCGCATGGTCTAACAGATGTATCCAGTTTCTACAGTCTGTTACTAGAGTCAGGCTATCACATGGTCTAACAGTCGTATCCAGTCTCCGCAGTCTGTGTTACTAGAGTCAGGCCATTCTATGGTCCAAAAGCCGTATCCAGGCTCTACAGTCTGTAGGTGTTACCAGAGTCAGGCTATCGCATGGTCTAACAGATGTATCCAGTTTCTACAGTCTGTTACTAGAGTCAGGCTATCACATGGTCTAACAGTCGTATCCAGTCTCCGCAGTCTGTGTGTTATGATACCAGTACGTCTGACCAGAGGTGATCTTATGACGGAGGTCAGAAAACTGGAATGGAATGCTGGTTACGGGAGCAGGAAAGCCTAGTAACCCCTGGCGCCCTAACTCCGTTGTCTCGCCCGTGTTATCAGAAATCCCCTGCGAGACTATGGTTGCTTGAGCCCATGGCAGCCGCGTTTGAAGGGCGGATTATGTCTGCCCAACTCCGATGCCCCCTCAGGTCTTAATGGGAGACAAAGGGAAATCCGAGACAGGGTGATAACAAGGGGCCCTCTGACTAAGCAACCAGGCCAGGGGCTACAAGCTAACTAACTTAAACCAGAAGTATGTGCGGACAAACCGCCAGGGAAAAGGACAACCAAAAATCCACGAATCCGTTACTCCTATCCAGCACCGCTGGATACCAGAGTGGATTTGTGGGAGCGGAATCCTCCGCAAAAGCTCCGAAACACAATATAACCAAATAATAAATAGTAAGCGGTCAAGCCGCAACACACGGCTACGCCGCGACTCACGAACACCACAGGATGTTAAAGGTGCTCGGTCAGGACTCCAGGAAAAGATGACAACTTCCGAGTATTGGACCACTGAGGACAGGAACGACCGGATAGACAGGACTGGAAAACTCTCTGCAACAGACACAGCAAACAGGAAGCTATTACCGGCGTCTGTGAGAAGTCCAGAGAGTGCTTTTAACTGGGAGCTCTCCAATCAGGAGCCAGACAGGGTAATTAACAATCATGCCGTGCAGCTGCATGCTGCACGGCCAGGATACCAATGAGGTGATTAATCTAGACCCAGCAACGGGGAACGCGGTCCGACAGTGGCGTCCCCGTTGCTAGGGTCTGAGCGGCTCCGTGCGCCCGGCGTCTAGCGTTGCTAGGGAGCCGGCGGCTGTCCGCATGCGGCGTCCCTAGTTGCTAGGCGCCGGGCCGCACTGACGGGCGGACCCTCGGCGCCTAACAGTACTCCCCCTTGAGGAGGGGTCAAGGAACCCCTAAGGCCAGGTTTCTGAGGAAATTCTCGAAAAAATGCCTTTTTGAGCCTCGGGGCATGGAGATCCTCATCCAGGACCCAAGACCTTTCTTCTGGACCATAACCTCTCCAATGTACCAAAAAATAAAGCCGACCCCGGGACAACTTGGAATCGAGAACCTTCTCCACCAAGAACTCCTGCTGACCCTGTACATCTATTGGTGATTTCCCCTGAGAGATCTTCCGAGGAAATCTACTGGAAGAAACGTATGGTTTCAACAGGGAGCAATGGAAAGTATTTCCGATCCGGAGAGTTCTTGGTAAACGTAACCGGAAAGCAACTGGATTGATTTTTTTAATAATATGAAATGGTCCAATAAATTTAGGGCCCAATCTGGCTGAGGTTTGTCGAAGTCTAATGTTGCGAGTCGACAACCACACCCTATCTCCAACTTTAAAAGTGCACGGCCGCCGGAGCCTGTCAGAAAATTTTTTCTCCCGAAATGCCGCTTTTCTGAGAGCAAGGTGCACTTTTCTCCAAATGAGTCTGAGATGAGCGGTCAAGGTCAGTGAGGAGACAGAGGAATGTTGAAAAAAGGAATTAGCTCTGGGGTGAAAACCAAAAACTGTAAAAAATGGAGACACATTGGTGGAGGAATGACAGGCATTGTTGTAAGCAAACTCCGCCAACGGAAGAAACTCGGACCAGTCATTTTGGAGTTTGGCCGAGTACAAACGCAAATATTGTTTTAATGATTGATTAACTCGCTCAGTCTGCCCGTTGGATTGGGGATGGTAGCCAGACGTTAAAGACAATTTCATCTTTAAAGAGGCACAAAAAGACTTCCAAAATTGTGCAATGAATTGTGGACCCCGATCAGAAACAATATCAGTGGGTAACCCATGGAGTCTGAAAACATGGCGGAGGAACAAAACTGCCAATCCCTGGGCAGATGGCAATCGGGGAAGAGCAATGAAATGGGCCATCTTGCTAAAACGGTCAACTACCACCCATATGACTCGGCATCCGGCTGACAGAGGGAGGTCCACCACAAAATCCATGGAAATATGAGACCATGGCCTGAGAGGAACATTCAAGGGCATAAGTTGACCGATAGGCAAGGAACGGGGAACTTTATGCTGTGCACAGACCTGACACGAAAAAACAAACTCCTTAATGTCTTTGGAAAGACCAGGCCACCATACTGAGCGGGAGACTAATTCCAAAGTCTTAGCGATCCCCGGATGCCCGGCAACTTTGCTATCATGAAACTCCGTCAAAACAGTTGCTCTCAAAAACTCAGGGACATAAAGACGACCAGCAGGAGTATTTCCAGGAGCTTGATGTTGAAGCTGCTTTAACTGGGTAAATAAATCTTGTGTGAGGCCTGCCCGAATGACTGAAGACGGAAGTATGGGAGTAACAGGACTGTTATCATGAACTGGAAGAAAACTGCGTGACAGGGCATCCGCCTTGGCATTCTTGGAACCTGGCCTGAAGGTGATAATAAACTTGAAACGAGTAAAAAATAAAGCCCAACGAGCTTGCCGGGCATTCAGCCGTTTAGCTGATTCAATGTACTGAAGATTTTTGTGATCAGTAAAAACTGAAATGGTATGTGTTGCTCCCTCAAGCCAATGCCTCCACTCCTCGAAAGCCCATTTAATAGCCAGTAATTCCCGGTTACCAACATCGTAGTTGGATTCAGCAGATGAGAATTTCCTGGACATAAAGGCACAAGGATGTAATTCTAGAGAATCCGGATCCTTCTGAGATAGGATAGCCCCTACTCCAACCTCCGAGGCATCAACCTCAACAATGAAAGGCAATTCTGGGTTGGGATGTCTGAGGACCGGGGCTGAGACAAAGGCTTGTTTCAAGGCCTGAAAAGATAACTCAGCTTCACGTGACCAGTTGGTTGGATCCGCTCCCTTCTTAGTTAGTGCCACAATGGGAGCAACTAGGTCGGAGAAAGAGTGAATAAATCTTCTATAATAATTCGCAAACCCTAAAAAGCGCTGAATTGCTTTTAAGTTGGTGGGTTGCGCCCAACTAAGGATGGCTTGGAGCTTCTTCGGTTCCATACAGAATCCCCGAGGGGAAATAATGTACCCTAAAAAGGATACCTCCGTGACATGAAATTCACACTTCTCCAGCTTGGCATATAGGTGATTTTCACGTAATTTTTTTAGAACCTGACGCACCTGGGTAACGTGTTGTTCAATAGAGTCAGAATATATCAAGATATCGTCTAAATAGACTACTACGAATCTTCCAAGAAAATCACGGAGCACATCGTTAATGAGATCCTGGAAAACTGCCGGAGCGTTAGACAGGCCGAATGGCATAACCAGATACTCATAGTGACCCGACTGAGTACTGAATGCCGTTTTCCACTCATCCCCTGACTTGATTCGGATGAGGTTATATGCTCCTCTCAGGTCAATCTTAGAAAAAATCACAGCCGAACGTAGCTGATCAAAGAGGACAGAAATCAGCGGCAAAGGGTATGTATTTTTTACTGAGATTTTATTCAAGGCTCTAAAGTCAATGCAAGGTCTGAGTGATCCATCCTTCTTCTCCACAAAGAAGAAGCCTGCACTTAAAGGGGATTTAGACGGCCTGATAAATCCTTTCCCTAGGCTTTCTTTAACATATTCATTCATGGCCACAGTTTCTGGTCCGGACAATGCATATAACCTTCCCTTAGGCAAAGTGGCACCAGGAATTAGCTCAATAGCACAATCATAAGGCCGATGGGGAGGCAGAATGTCCGCATTGCCCTTGGAAAATACATCAACAAAATCCTGGTATTCCACAGGAATGGGTGCGGGAATGACAGCAGCTATTCTGATGGGAAGCGTAATACATTCCTTATTACAGATGGTACCCCACTGTGAGATCTCCCCCGACTGCCAATCAATGATGGGATTATGAAAGGCCAGCCAAGGGTGACCCAGAACCACTGGAACTGCTGGGCAATGGGTAAGGAAAAATTCAATTTTTTCGGAATGAAGAGCTCCTACCGAAAATAGTACAGGAGGTGTACAGAGAGAAATAACCCCATTGGACAAGGGACTCCCATCTAAACCATGCATGGTGATACACCTACCCAAGGCTAACTGAGGAATACCTAAGGCCTTGGCCCACGTTAAGTCCATAAAGTTCCCTGCAGCTCCACTGTCAACAAAAGCCGACACCGAGGAACAGAGGCTGCCAAAGGAAACTTTAGCTGGGACTAACAGTGAATTATTTGAGGAGATAAGCTGCAGACCAAAGTGAACCCCCTCACAATTCACTTGGTCGAGGCGTTTCCCGACTTGTTCGGACAATTACGGGCAAAATGTCCCTTACTCCCACAGTACAAACAAAGACCAGAATTTTGCCTTCTGGTTCTTTCTTCAGGAGACAGCTTGGAGAGACCTATCTGCATGGGCTCCTCTATGTCCACAGGAATGGAAAAAACACCAGGAGTAGACCCGACAGATGCTCCTTTTTCAGCCCTCCGCTCTCTGAGACGACGATCAATCTTAATAGAAAGCTCCATGAGTTTATCAAGAGTCTCAGGAGCGGGATACTGAAGGAGACTGTCTTTTATAGACTCAGATAAGCCGAGGCGAAACTGACTGCGCAGGGCTGGGTCATTCCATCCACAGTCGTTCGACCAACGGCGAAACTCCGTACAATAAATCTCTGCGGGATTCTTACCCTGTCTGAGAGCACGCAAATGACTCTCGGTGGATGCCTCTCTATCAGGGTCATCATACAATAGCCCTAAAGACCCCAGAAAGGCGTCTACAGACAACAATGCCGGATCGTCAGTTCTTAAACCAAAAGCCCAGGTCTGGGGATCCCCCTGAAGTAAAGAAATAATAATTCCGACCCGCTGAGATTCCGTACCTGAGGAGACTGGTCTTAAACGAAAATAAAGTTTACAAGACTCTTTAAAATTAAAAAACTGCTTTCTATCCCCAGAAAAACGGTCAGGCAAATGCATTTTTGGTTCAGGAACGACCCTCGGGGAAGTCCGTAACAGATCTTCCTGTGACCTCACCCGAAGGGATAGATCCTGAACCATCTGAGTAAGTTCTTGAATCTGACTAACTAGAAGCTGGCCAGGATTTGGCCCTACACCAGTGGGATTCATGAGGCCGACAAATCTTCCAAACTGAAATAAGGGAAAAAATCAAACCCTGTTTAATTTTAAATTTTAGTTGGGCCGGTAATAATGTTATGATACCAGTACGTCTGACCAGAGGTGATCTTATGACGGAGGTCAGAGTACTGGAATGGAATGCTGGTTACGGGAGCAGGAAAGCCTAGTAACCCCTGGCGCCCTAACTCCGTTGTCTCGCCCGTGTTATCAGAAATCCCCTGCGAGACTATGGTTGCTTGAGCCCATGGCAGCCGCGTTTGAAGGGCGGATTATGTCTGCCCAACTCCGATGCCCCCTCAGGTCTTAATGGGAGACAAAGGGAAATCCGAGACAGGGTGATAACAAGGGGCCCTCTGACTAAGCAACCAGGCCAGGGGCTACAAGCTAACTAACTTAAACCAGAAGTATGTGCGGACAAACCGCCAGGGAAAAGGACAACCAAAAATCCACGAATCCGTTACTCCTATCCAGCACCGCTGGATACCAGAGTGGATTTGTGGGAGCGGAATCCTCTGCAAGAGCTCCGAAACACAATATAACCAAATAATAAATAGTAAGCGGTCAAGCCGCAACACACGGCTACGCCGCGACTCACGAACACCACAGGATGTTAAAGGTGCTCGGTCAGGACTCCAGGAAAAGATGACAACTTCCGAGTATTGGACCACTGAGGACAGGAACGACCGGATAGACAGGACTGGAAAACTCTCTGCAACAGACACAGCAAACAGGAAGCTATTACCGGCGTCTGTGATAAGTCCAGAGAGTGCTTTTAACTGGGAGCTCTCCAATCAGGAGCCAGACAGGGTAATTAACAATCATGCCGTGCAGCTGCATGCTGCACGGCCAGGATACCAATGAGGTGATTAATCTAGACCCAGCAACGGGGAACGCGGTCCGACAGTGGCGTCCCCGTTGCTAGGGTCTGAGCGGCTCCGTGCGCCCGGCGTCTAGCGTTGCTAGGGAGCCGGCGGCTGTCCGCATGCGGCGTCCCTAGTTGCTAGGCGCCGGGCCGCACTGACGGGCGGACCCTCGGCGCCTAACACTGTGTTACTAGAGTCAAGCTATTCTATGGTCTAACAGCCATATCCAGTCTCCGCAGTCTGTGTTACTAGAGTCAGGCTATTTTATGGTCTAATAGCCATATCCTGTCTCCACAGTCTATAAGTGTTACCAGAGACAAGCTATCCCATGGTCTAACAGAGCAGTATCCAGTCTCCACAGTCTGTAAGTGTTGCCAGTCTTAATGTAATAGTTAGATATTGCTGTCCAGTATATCTATCTGGAACAAGTGTCACACACTGTACTCTGAGGTACAGAAGTAGGAGGCTCACATAATGAAGCATCATGGGCCATAGCAATGTTCTAATGCACCCAACTGTAGGGCATAGAGAAGTCAGGAATTATTGCACAGATTTGGGGCAGAGGAACCCAGACGATGTGCAGAAAAAACTCAATCAAAATAGGGACAAAGAAGCTCAGGATAAAGAGAACCCTGAAGACCGAGATACGGTGTGGGGACATACCTTAATCAGTATTTGTCTGGAAAAGAAATATGGCTGCAGATAAAGCTGCAGAGAGGAGCATAATATGGTATCTTGTCTAGTGACCACCAGTTATGAAGAATTACTCAGAGGTCTGCAGAAGACCAAAATATTATCGTTCCACAGAGGATTGTGATGCTTTCCAAGTGCCACCCAGATAGCTTCTTTGTGGACATAATTAAGGCACTGGAACATGACAGTCTGGATCCCTGCAACTTGCAAGAGCCTTGCTCCTGAATGCCCCATGGTTGATGGCCTTCATAACATCACCATAACAAATTGGTGTACAGTTCCAGAAGCATCCACAGAACAGCTCAGCACAGACTGAAGAGGAGCTGGGGCAGCATCTGCCGGTGTCTCTGATGCAGCATCCATGTTGTATTCTGTGCAGCACTTCTTGGTGTGGCTATTCTGCTGCTGTCCGGACATTTAAGGGAAGATAAACCTCTCAATACACGTGGGGTAGTGTTCATGCAGATTTAGGAGTGATGCTAAGTAGAGGTTCAGAGTGGGTATGTAACAGCGAGACACTGAGCCATTAGCACAGACAGAGCTAGACGCGGCTTACACCATGAAGAACCAGAAGTCCAACTCAGAGTTCTTCTACTTATTACTAAATTCTGGCCTAAAAACTTGATCCTGGGGATCATAAGGTACCTGGTTTTGCCTTAAAACAAATTAGTGCATTAAATCTAGCATCTAAGTCGCTGAAACTTTGCCCCTGACCACTGTTATATTTGGACCCTAATCTTCTCTGAGGAACAAGAACAGCTAGAGGCCGCTAGGAAAAAGTCAGTGGACCAAATAATGATTTGAGATGTTGTGGTCCTCTGATGGTGACTACCATGTCTCGTTTTCTGGAGACAGAATCACCAACCCCAACAGAAAGACACCCAATACCTAAAGCCAAAATAACATGAGTTTAATTGTCAGGAGCCAGGGGGAGGAGTGAGAACAGAACAGACATCTCTAACAAATAATCACACAAATGAATAAAATTAACGTCTACAGTCCCTTCTTAAGAGAAATACATCCATTTGACCACTTTTTAAATTTGCTCACACTATTCCTATTATCACTCATACAGTAAATCGGCCTATTTCATAGTAATCATATAGGGGACTTAGGCTTTGGGAAAATAAGAATTTACTTACCGATAATTCTATTTCTCGGAGTCCGTAGTGGATGCTGGGGTTCCTGAAAGGACCATGGGGAATAGCGGCTCCGCAGGAGACAGGGCACAAAAAGTAAAGCTTTAGGATCAGGTGGTGTGCACTGGCTCCTCCCCCTATGACCCTCCTCCAAGCCTCAGTTAGGATACTGTGCCCGGACGAGCGTACACAATAAGGAAGGATTTATGAATCCCGGGTAAGACTCATACCAGCCACACCAATCACACTGTACAACCTGTGATCTGAACCCAGTTAACAGTATTATAACAGCGGAGCCTCTGAAAAGATGGCTCACAACAAATAATAACCCGATTTTTGTAACTATGTACAAGTAATGCAGATAATCCGCACTTGGGATGGGCGCCCAGCATCCACTACGGACTCCGAGAAATAGAATTATCGGTAAGTAAATTCTTATTTTCTCTATCGTCCTAGTGGATGCTGGGGTTCCTGAAAGGACCATGGGGATTATACCAAAGCTCCCAAACGGGCGGGAGAGTGCGGATGACTCTGCAGCACCGAATGAGAGAACTCCAGGTCCTCCTTAGCCAGGGTATCAAATTTGTAGGATTTTACAAACGTGTTTGCCCCTGACTAAATAGCCGCTCGGCAAAGTTGTAAAGCCGAGACCCCTCGGGCAGCCGCCCAAGATGAGCCCACCTTCCTTGTGGAATGGGCATTTACATATTTTGGCTGTGGCAGGCCTGCCACAGAATGTGCAAGCTGAATTGTATTACACATCCAACTAGCAAAAGTCTGCTTAAAAGCAAGAGCACCCAGTTTGTTGGGTGCATACAGGATAACAGCAAGTCAGTTTTCCTGACTCCAGCCGTCCTGGAACCTATATTTTCAGGGCCCTGACCACATCTAGCAACTTGGAGTCCTCCAAGTCCCTAGTAGGCGCAAGACACCACAATAAGCTGGTTCAGGTGAAACACTGACACCACCTTAGGGAGAGAACTGGGGACGAGTCCGCAGCTCTGCCCTGTCCGAATGGACAAACAGATATGGGCTCTTTTGAGAAAAAAACCACCAATTTGACACTCGCCTGGTCCAGGCCAGGTCCAAGAGCATGTTCACTTTTCATGTGAGATGCTTCAAATCCACAGATTTGACTGGTTTTAACCCAATGTGTTTTGAGGAATCCCAGAACTACGTTGAGATCCCACAGTGCCACTGGAGGCACAAAAGGGGGTTGTATATGCAATACTCCCTTGACAAACTTCTGGACTTCAGGAACTGAAGCCAATTCTTTCTGGAAGAAAAATCGACAGGGCCGAAATTTGAACCTTAATGGACCCCAATTTGAGGCCCATAGACACTCCTGTTTGCAGGAAATGCAGGAATCGACCGAGTTGAAATTTCTTCGTGGGGCCTTCCTGGCCTCACACCACGCAACATATTTTCGCCACATGTGGTGATAATGTTGTGCGGTCACCTCCTTTCTGGCTTTGACCAGGGTAGGAATGACCTCTTCCTGAATGCCTTTTCCCTTAGGATCCGGCGTTCCACCGCCATGCCGTCAAACGCAGCTGCGGTAAGTCTTGGAACAGACATGGTACTTGCTGAAACAAGTCCCTTCTTAGCGGCAGAGGCCATAAGTCCTCTGTGAGCATCTCTTGAAGTTCCGGGTACCAAGTCCTTCTTGGCCAATCCGGAGCCATGAGTATAGTTCTTACTCCTCTACGTCTTATAATTCTCAGTACCTTAGGTATGAAAAGCAGAGGATGGAACACATACACCGACTGGTACACCCACGGTGTTACCAGAACGTCCACAGCTATTGCCTGAGGGTCTCTTAACCTGGCGTAATACCTGTCCCGTTTTTTGTTCAGACGGGACGCCATCATGTCCACCTTTGGTAATTCCCAACGGTTTACAATCATGTGGAAAACTTCCCCATGAAGTTCCCACTCTGCCGGGTGGAGGTCGTGCCTACTGAGGAAGTCTGCTTCCCAGTTTCCATTCCCGGAATGAAACACTGCTGACAGTGCTATCACATGATTTTCCGCCCAGCGAAAAGTCCTTGCAGTTTTTGCCACTGCCCTCCTGCTTCTTGTGCCGCCCTGTCTATTTACGTGGGCGACTGCCGTGATGTTTTATCCCACTGGATCAATACCGGCTGACCTTGAAGCAGAGGTCTTGCTAAGCTTAGAGCATTATAAATTTACCCTTAGCTATATTTATGTGGAGAAAAGTCTCCAGACTTGATCACACTCCCTGGAAATTTTTTCCTTGTGTGACTGCTCCCCAGCCTCTCGGGCTGGCCTCCGTGGTCACCAACATCCAAAACTGAATGCCGAATCTGCGGCCCTCTAGAAGATGAGCACTCTGTAACCACCACAGGAGAGACACCCTTGTCCTTGGATATAGGGTTATCCGCTGATGCATCTGAAGATGCGATCCGGACCATTTGTCCAGCAGATCCCACTGAAAAGTTCTTGCATGAAATCTGCCGACTGGAATTGCTTCGAAGGAAGTCACCATTTTTTTACCATGGCCCTTGTGCAATGATGCACTGATTTTAGGAGGTTCCTGACTAGCTCGGATAACTCCCTGGCTTTCTCTTCCGGGAGAAACACCTTTTTCTGGACTGTGTCCAGAATCATCCCTAAGCACAGGAGACTTGTTGTCGGGATCAGCTGCGATTTTGGAATATTTAGAATCCACCCCTGCTGTTGTAACAGTATCCGAGATAGTGCTACTCCGACCTCCAACTGTTCCCTGGACTTTGCCCTTATCAGGAGATCGTCCAAGTAAGGGATAATTAAGACGCCTTTTCTTCGAAGAAGAACCATCATTTCGGCCATTACCTTGGTAAAGACCCGGGGTGCCGTGGACAATCCAAACGGCAGCGTCTGAAACTGATAGTGACAGTTCTGTACCACGAACCTGAGGTACCCTTAGTGATAAGGGCAAATTTGGGACATGGAGGTAAGCATCCCTGATGTCCCGGGACACCATATAGTCCCCTTCTTCCCGGTTCGTTATCACTGCTCTGAGTGACTCCATCTTGATTTGAACCTTTGTAAGTGTTCAAATTTTTTTAGATTTAGAATAGGTCTCACCTAGCCTTCTGGCTTCAGTACCACAATATAGTGTGGAATAATACCCCTTTTCTTGTTGTAGGAGGGGTAATTTAATTATCACCTGCTGGGAATACAGCTCGTGAATTGTTTCCCATACTGCCTCCTTGTCGGAGGGAGACCTTGGTAAAGCAGACTTCAGGAGCCTGCGCAGGGGAAACGTCTCGACATTCCAATCTGTACCCCTGGGATACTACTTGTAGGATCCAGGGGTCCTGTACGGTCTCAGCGTCATGCTGAGAGCTTGTCAGAAGCGGTGGAACGCTTCTGTTCCTGGGAATGGGCTGCCTGCTGCAGTCTTCTTCCCTTTCCTCTATCCCTGGGCAGATATGACTCTTATAGGGACGAAAGGACTGAGGCTGAAAAGACGGTGTCTTTTTCTGCAGAGATGTGACTTAGGGTAAAAACGGTGGATTTTCCAGCAGTTGCCGTGGCCACCAGGTCCGATGGACCGACCCCAAATAACTCCTCTTCCTTTATACGGCAATACACCTTTGTGCCGTTTGGAATCTGCATCACCTGACCACTGTCGTGTCCATAAACATCTTCTGGCAGATATGGACATCGCACTTACTCTTGATGCCAGAGTGCAAATATCCCTCTGTGCATCTCGCATATATAGAAATGCATCCTTTAAATGCTCTATAGTCAATAAAATACTGTCCCTGTCAAGGGTATCAATATTTTTAGTCAGGGAATCCGACCAAGCCACCCCAGCTCTGCACATCCAGGCTGAGGCGATCGCTGGTCGCAGTATAACACCAGTATGTGTGTATATACTTTTTATGATATTTTTCCAGCCTCCTGTCAGCTGGCTCCTTGAGGACGGCCCTATCTATAGACGGTACCGCCACTTGTTCTGATAAGCGTGTGAGCGCCTTATCCACCCTAAGGGGTGTTTCCCAACGCGCCCTAACTTCTGGCGGGAAAGGGTATACCGCCCATATTTTCTATCGGGGGGAACCCACGCATCATCACACACTTCATTTAATTTATCTGATTCAGGAAAAACTACGGTAGTTTTTTCACATCCCACATAATACCCTCTTTTGTGGTACTTGTAGTATCAGAAATATGTAACACCTCCTTCATTGCCCTTAACGTGTGGCCCTAATAAGGAATACGTTTGTTTATTCACCGTCGACACTGGATTCAGTGTCCCTGTCTGTGTCTGTGTCGACCGACTAAAGTAAACGGGCGTTTTAAAACCCCTGACGGTGTTTTTGAGACGTCTGGACCGGTACTAATTGTTTGTCGGCCGTCTCATGTCGTCAACCGACCTTGGCGCGTGTTGACATTATCACGTAATTCCCTAAATAAGCCATCCATTCCGGTGTCGACTCCCTAGAGAGTGACATCACCATTACAGGCAATTGCTCCGCCTCCTCACCAACATCGTCCTCATACATGTCGACACACACGTACCGACACACAGCACACACACAGGGAATGCTCTGATAGAGGACAGAACCTACTAGCCCT
Organism: Pseudophryne corroboree; assembly: GCF_028390025.1. NCBI lineage: Eukaryota > Metazoa > Chordata > Amphibia > Anura > Myobatrachidae > Pseudophryne > Pseudophryne corroboree. The sequence goes on along the minus strand of NC_086447.1, from coordinate 3,920,836 downwards.
TTGGAGAGACAGAGGGAGAGTTTGCCAGCACACACCAAAAACGCTATAATTATATAGGGACAACCTTATATAAGTGTTTTCCCTTATAGCATCTTTTTTATATATTTCTAACGCCAAATTAGTGCCCCCCCTCTCTGTTTTAACCCTGTTTCTGTAGTGCAGTGCAGGGGAGAGCCTGGGAGCCTTCCCTCCAGCCTTTCTGTGAGGGAAAATGGCGCTGTGTGCTGAGGAGATAGGCCCCGCCCCTTTTTCGGCGGCCTCGTCTCCCGCTCTTAACGGATTCTGGCAGGGGTTAAATATCTCCATATAGCCCCCGGAGGCTATATGTGAGGTATTTTTAGCCAAAATAAGAATTTACTTACCGATAATTCTATTTCTCGTAGTCCGTAGTGGATGCTGGGGACTCCGTCAGGACCATGGGGAATAGCGGGCTCCGCAGGAGACAGGGCACATCTAAAAAGCTTTTTAGGTCACATGGTGTGTACTGGCTCCTCCCCCTATGACCCTCCTCCAAGCCTCAGTTAGGTACTGTGCCCGGACGAGCGTACACAATAAGGAAGGATCTTGAATCCCGGGTAAGACTCATACCAGCCACACCAATCACACCGTACAACTTGTGATCTGAACCCAGTTAACAGTATGATAACAAAACGAAGTAGCCTCCGAAAAGATGGCTCACAACAATAGTAATAACCCGATTTTTGTAACAATAACTATGTACAAGCATTGCAGACAATCCGCACTTGGGATGGGCGCCCAGCATCCACTACGGACTACGAGAAATAGAATTATCGGTAAGTAAATTCTTATTTTCTCTAACGTCCTAGTGGATGCTGGGGACTCCGTCAGGACCATGGGGATTATACCAAAGCTCCCAAACGGGTGGGAGAGTGCGGATGACTCTGCAGCACCGAATGAGAGAACTCCAGGTCCTCCTTAGCCAGAGTATCAAAATTTGTAAAATTTTACAAACGTGTTCTCCCCTGACCACGTAGCTGCTCGGCAAAGTTGTAATGCCGAGACTCCTCGGGCAGCCGCCCAGGATGAGCCCACCTTCCTTGTGGAATGGGCATCCACATATTTCGTCTGTGGCAGGCCTGCCACAGAATGTGCAAGCTGAATTGTACTACAAATCCAGCGTGCAATAGACTGCTTAGAAGCATGAGCACCCAGCTTGTTGGGTGTATACAGTATAAACAGCAAGTCAGACTTTCTGACTCCAGCCGTCCTAACTATATATATATATATATATATTTTTAGGGCCCTGACCACGTCTAGTAACTTGGAGTCCTCCAAGTCCCTAGTAGCCGCAGGCACCACAAGAGGTTGTTTCAGGTGAAAACGCTGACACCCCTTTATGAAGAAACTGGAGACGAGTCCCAGTTCTGTCCTGTTCAAATGGAAAATTTTAATATGGGCTTTTGTAAGACAAAGCCGCCCATTCTGACAATCGCCTGGCCGAGGCCAGGGCTAACAACATGGTCACTTCCCATGTGAGATATTTGTCAACAGCATGGTCACTTTCCATGTGAGATATTTCAAATCCACAGATTTGAGCGGTTCAAACCAATATGATTTTAAGAAATCCCAACACTATGTTGAGATCTCACGGTGCCCCTAGGGGCACAAAAAAAACTGTATATGCAATACATCCTTTACAATCTGGACTTCAGGAACTGAAGTCAATTCTTTCTGGAAGAAAATCTACAGGGCCGAAATTTAAATGTTAATGAACCCCAATTTGAGGTCCAAAACACTCCTGTTTTCAGGAAGTGTAGAAATCGACCTAGTTGAATTTCCGTCGTGGAGCCTTCCTGGCCTCACCCACGCAACATATTTTCACCACATGTGGTGATGACGTTGTGCGGTCACCTCCTTCCTGGCTTTGACCAGGGTAGGTATGACCTCTTATGGAATGCCTTTTCCCCTCAGGATCCGGCATTCAACCGCCATGCCGTCAAACGCAGCCGCGGTAAGTCTTGGAATAGACATGGTACTTGCTGAATCAAGTCCCTTCTTAGCTCCCCAGGCCCTTAGTCCTCTGTGAGCATTTCTTGAAGTTCCGGGTACCAAGTCCCTCTTGGCCAATCCGGAGCCACTAGTATAGTTCATACTCCTCTATGTCTTATAATTCTCAATACCCTGGTTATGAGAAACAGAGGAGGGAACACATACACAGACTGGTACACCCACGGTGTTACCAGAACATCCGCAGCTATCGCCTGAAGGTCTCATGACCTGGCGGAATACCTGTCCCGTTTTTTGTTCGGGCGGGACGCCATCATGTCCACCTTTGGTCTTTGCCAACGGTCCACAATCATGTTGAAAAACTTCCCTATGAAGTTTCCACTCTCCCGGGTGGAGGTCATGCCTGCAGAGGAAGTCTGCTTCCCAGTCGTCCACTCCCGGAAAGAACACTGCTGACAGTGCTTATCACATGATTTTCCGCCTAGCGAAAAATCCTTGCAGTTTTCACTGCCCTCCTGCTTCTTGTGCCGCCCTTCTGTTTACGTGGGCGACTGCCGTGATGTTATCCCACTGGATCAATACCGGCTGACCTTGAAGCAGAGGTCTAGCTAAGTTTAGAGCATTATAAATTTGCTCTAAGCTTATTTATGCGGAGAGAATTCTCCAGACTTAATCACACTTCCCTGGAAATTTTTTCCTTGTGTGACTGTTCCCCAGCCTCTCAGGCTGGCCTCCGTGGTCACCGGCATCCAATCCTGAATGCCGAATCTGCGGCCCTCTAGAAGATGAGCACTCTGTAATCACCACAGGAGAGACACCCTTTTCCTTGGATATAGGGTTATCCGCTGATGCATCTGAGGATGCGATCCGGACCATTTGTCCAGCAGATCCCACTGAAGAGTTCTTGCGGAAAATCTGCCGAATGGAATTGCTTCGTAATAAGCCACCATTTTTACCAGGACTCTTGTGCAATGATGCACTGACACTTTTCCTGGTTTTAGGAGGATCCCGATTAGCTCGGATAACTCCCTGGTTTTCTCCACTGGGAGAAACACGTTTTTCTGGACTGTGTCCAGAATCTTCCCTAGGAACAGTAGACGTGTCGTCGGAAAAAGCTGCGATTTTGGAATATTTAGAATCCACTCGTGCTGTCGTAGAACTACTTAAGATAGTGCTACTCCGACCTCCAACTGTTCTCTGGACCTTGCCCTTATCAGGAAAGCGTCCATGTTTCTTTTAAGAAAAATCCTCATTCCGGCCATTACCTTGGTAAAGACCCGGGGCGCCGTGGACAATCCAAACGGCAGCGTCTGAACTGATAGTGACAGTTCTGTACCAGGAACCTGAAGTACCCTTGGTGAGAAGGGCAAATTTGGACCTGTAGGTAAACGTCCCTGATATCCAGTGACATCATATCGTCCCCTTCTTCCTGGTTCGCTATCACTGCTCCGAGTGACTCCATCTTGATTTGAACGCTTGTATGTAAGTGTTCAAATATTTCAGATCTCACCGAGCCGGTTGGCTTCAGTACCACAATATAGTGTGGAATACTACCCCCTTCCTTGTTGTAAGAAGGGTACTTTGATTATCACCTGCTGGGAATACAGCCTGTGAATTGTGTGAGGGGGAGACGTCTCGAATTTCCAATGTACACCTGGGATATTACATGTAGGATCCCGGAGTTCCCTTGCGAGTGTTGCGGAAACTCTTGAGATGACCCCCTACCGCACCTGAGTCCGCTTGTACGGCCCCAGCGTTATGCTGCGGACTTGGCAGAAGCCGTGAGGAGCTTCTGCTCCTGGGAATGAGCTGCTTGCTGCAGTCTTCTTCCCTTTCCTCTCCCCCTGGGCAGATATGACTGGCCTTCGCCCGCCTGCCCGTATGGGGACGAAAGGACTGAGACTGAAAAGACTGTGTCCTTTTCTGCCAATATGTGACTCGGGGTAACAAAAGGTGGATTTTTCAGCTGTTGCCATGGCCACCAGGTCCAATGGACCGCCCCTTTATACGGCAATACTTCCATATGCCGTCTGGAATCTGCCTCACCTGACCACTGTCGTGTCTTCGTCTGGCAGATATGTACATCACATTTACTCTTGATGCCAGAATGCAAATATGCCTCTGCGCATCACACATATAGAAATGCATCCTTAAAATGCTCTATAGACAATAAAATCCTGTCCCTGTCAAGGGTATCAAAATTTTCAGTCAGGAAATCCGACCAAGCCCCCTCAGCGCTGCACATCCAGGCTGAGGCGATTGCTGGTCGTAGTATAACACCAGTATGTGTGTATATACTGTTATGATATTTTCCAGCTTCCTATCAGCTGGCTCCTTGAGGGCGGCCGTATCTGGAAACGGTAACGCCATGTTTTTTATAAGCGTGTGAGCGCCTTGTCCACCCTAAGGTGTGTTTTCCAACTCGCCCTTACTACTGGCGGGAAAAAGGGTATACCGCCCATAACTTTCTGTCGGAGGAACCCCACGTATCATCACACACTTCATTTAATTTATCTGATTTAGGCAAAACTACAAGTAGTTTTTTCCCACCCTACAAAATACCCTTATTTGTGGTACTTGTGGTATCAGAAATACGTAACACCTCCTTCATTGCCCTTAACATGTAACTTGTGGCCCTAAAGGAAAAATACGTTTGTTTCTTCACCGTCGACACTGGGGTCAGTGTCCGTGTCAGTGTCTGTCGACCGACTGATGTAAATGGGCGTTTTTACAAGCCCCTGACGGTGTCTGAGACGCCTGGACCGATACTAATTTGTCCGCCGGCTGTCTCATGTCGTCAACCGGCTTGCAGCGTGTTGACATTATCACGTAATTCCATAAGTAAGCCATCCATTCTGGTGTCGACTCCCTAGAGAGTGACATCACCATTACAGGCAATTTTCTCCGTCTCCTCACCAACATTTTCCTCATACATGTCGACACACACGTACCGACCTACAGCACACACATACAGGGAATGCTCTGATAGAGGACAGGACCCACTAGCCCTTTAGGGAGACAGAGGGAGAGTTTGCCAGCACACACCAAAAGCGCCATAATGTATATAACAACCCTAGAAGGTGTTGTTTCTATATATGGGCTCTTAATATATAATTATATCGCCAATTTATGCCCCCCTTCTCTTTAACCCTGTTTCTGTAGTGCAGGGGAGAGTGGGAGCCTTCCTCACCAGCGGAGCTGGTCAGGAAAATGGCGCTGAGTGCAGAGGAGAATAAGCTCCGCCCCTTTCACGGCGGGCTTTTCTCCCGGTTATTAGGAAAACTGGCCTGGGTTAAATACATACATATAGCCTTAATGGCTATATGTGATGTATTTATTTGCCTCTAAGGTACTCTATATTGCTGCCCAGGGCGCCCCCAGCAGCGCCCTGCACCCTCCGTGACCGAGATCCGTGAGCCGTGTAGCAACAATGGCGCACAGCTGCAGTGCTGTGCGCTACCTCTATGAAGACTGAAGTCTTCTGCCGCCTGTTTCCGGACCTCCGTTCTGCCGTTCTTCAGCGTCTGTAAGGGGGATCGGCGGCGCGGCTCCGGGACGAACCCCAGGCTGACCTGTGTTCCGACTCCCTCTGGAGCTCAGTGTCCAGTAGCCTAAGACTTCAATCCTCCTGCAGGCAGGTGAGTTGCAAGTCTCTCCCCTAAGTCCCTCGTTGCAGTGCTCCTGTCGCCAGCAGGAGACACTGATTAGAAACCTAAAAAAAAACTTTTCTAACTAGCTCTTTAAGAGAGCCACCTAGATTGCACCCTCTCGGACGGGCACAAAAACCTAACTGAGGCTTGGAGGAGGGTCATAGGGGGAGGAGCCAGTACACACCATGTGACCTAAAAAGCTTTTTAGATGTGCCCTGTCTCCTGCGGAGCCCGCTATTCCCCATGGTCCTGACGGAGTCCCCAGCATCCACTAGGACGTTAGAGAAAAATAGGTTTTCATTGCCTCCCAGGGCGCCCCCCTTCCAGCGCCCTGCACCCTCAGTGACTGCCGTGTGAAGTGTGCTGAGAGGAAATGGCGCACAGCTGCAGTGCTGTGCGCTACCTTAAGAAGACTGAGGAGTCTTCATGCCGCCGATTCTGGACCTTCTTCTTGTTTCAGCATCTGCAAGGGGGCCGGCGGCGAGGCTCCGGTGACCATCCAGGCTGTACCTGTGATCGTCCCTCTGGAGCTAATGTCCAGTAGCCAAAGAAGCCAATCCATCCTGCACGCAGGTGAGTTCACTTCTTCTCCCCTAAGTCCCTCGTTGCAGTGATCCTGTTGCCAGCAGGACTCACTGTAAAATAAAAAACCTAAGCTAAACTTTTCTAAGCAGCTCTTTAGGAGAGCCACCTAGATTGCACCCTTCTCGGCAGGGCACAAAAATCTAACTGAGGCTTGGAGGAGGGTCATAGGGGGAGGAGCCAGTGCACACCACCTGATCCTAAAGCTTTACTTTTTGTGCCCTGTCTCCTGCGGAGCCGCTATTCCCCATGGTCCTTTCAGGAACCCCAGCATCCACTAGGACGATAGAGAAATGAGGTTAGTGTTAGGCAGTAAGGAGAGGGTTAAGGTTGGGCTGTGGAAGGGGAGGTTAGTTTTAGGCATTAGGGGGGTGATTAGGCTACAGGAGTGGGGGTTAGGCGCTAGAGGGAGCATTAGGCTATGGGAGAGGCGGTTAGGGTTAGGCACCAGGGGGAGGGTTAAACTATGGAAAAAGAGACTAGGGTTAGGCGCTAGCGAGAGGATTTTGGGTTAGGCTGTTTGAGGCTAGACTAGGGTTAGGCACTAGGTTAGGGTTAGGATTTGGGGGAAGTTAGTGTTAGGCACTAAGGAAAGGTTGGGAGGGTAGGTAAGGCACTAGGCGGAAGGTTGGGATTAGGCTAAGGGTAGGGAGTTTAGTCAGTAGTGGGGGGGGGGGTTACTCTCTAGAAGGGAAGGTTAGGGTTAGGCACTAGTGGGAAGGCTAAGCTATGGGAGGGAGGTTACAGTTAGACACTAGGGGAGGATTAGGCTACAGGAGGGGAGGTTAGGCACTAGTGGGAGGGCTAAGCTATGGGAGGGAGGTTAGAGTTAGACACTAGGGGAGGATTAGGCTACAGGAGGGGAGGTTAGGCGCTACTGGGAGGGCTAAGCTATGGGAGGGAGGTTACAGTTAGACACTAGGGGAGAATTAGGCTACAGGAGGGGAGGTTAGGCGCTAGTGGGAGGGCTAAGCTATGGGAGGGAGGTTACAGTTAGACACTAGGGGAGGATTAGGCTACAGGAGGGGAGGTTAGGCACTAGTGGGAGGGCTAAGCTACGGGAGGGAGGTAAGAGTTAGACACTAGGGGAGGATTAGGCTACAGGAGGGGAGGTTAGGCGCTACTGGGAGGGCTAAGCTATGGGAGGGAGGTAAGAGTTAGACACTAGGGGAGGATTAGGCTACAGGAGGGGAGGTTAGGTACTAGTGTGAGGGCTAAGCTATGGGAGGGAGGTTACAGTTAGACACTAGGGGAGAATTAGGCTACAGGAGGGGAGGTTAGGCGCTACTGGGAGGGCTAAGCTATGGGAGGGAGGTTACAGGTAGACACTAGGGGAGGATTAGGCTACAGGAGGGGAGGTTAGGCACTACTGGGAGGGCTAAGCTATGGGAGGGAGGTTACAGTTAGACACTAGGGGAGAATTAGGCTACAGGAGGGGAGGTTAGGCACTAGTGGGAGGGCTAAGCTATGGGAGGGAGGTTCGAGTTAGACACTAGGGGAGAATTAGGCTACAGAAGGGGAGGTTAGGCACTAGTGGGAGGGCTAAGCTATGGGAGGGAGGTTACAGTTAGACACTAGGGGAGAATTAGGCTACAGGAGGGGAGGTTAGGCACTAGTGGGAGGGCTAAGCTATGGGAGGGAGGTTAGAGTTAAACACTAGGGGAGAATTAGGCTACAGAAGGGGAGGTTAGGCACTAGTGGGAGGGCTAAGCTATGGGAGGGAGGTTACAGTTAGACACTAGGGGAGAATTAGGCTACAGGAGGGGAGGTTAGGCACTAGTGGGAGGGCTAAGCTATGGGAGGGAGGTTACAGTTAGACACTAGGGGAGAATTAGGCTACAGAAGGGGAGGTTAGGCACTAGTGGGAGGGCTAAGCTATGGGAGGGAGGTTACAGTTAGACACTAGGGGAGAATTAGGCTACAGGAGGGGAGGTTAGGCACTAGTGGGAGGGCTAAGCTATGGGAGGGAGGTTAGAGTTAGACACTAGGGGAGAATTAGGCTACAGGAGGGGAGGTTAGGCACTAGTGGGAGGGCTAAGCTATGGGAGGGAGGTTACAGTTAGACACTAGGGGAGAATTAGGCTACAGGAGGGGAGGTTAGGCACTAGTGGGAGGGCTAAGCTATGGGAGGGAGGTTACAGTTAGACACTAGGGGAGAATTAGGCTACAGGAGGGGAGGTTAGGCACTAGTGGGAGGGCTAAGCTATGGGAGGGAGGTTAGAGTTAGACACTAGGGGAGGATTAGGCTACAGGAGGGGAGGTTAGGCACTAGTGGGAGGGCTAAGCTATGGGAGGGAGGTTAGAGTTAGACACTAGGGGAGAATTAGGCTACAGGAGGGGAGGTTAGGCACTAGTGGGAGGGCTAAGCTATGGGAGGGAGGTTAGAGTTGGACACTAGGGGAGGATTAGGCTACAGGAGGGGAGGTTAGGCACTAGTGGGAGGGCTAAGCTATGGGAGGGGGGTTACAGTTAGACACTAGGGGAGAATTAGGCTACAGGAGGGGAGGTTAGGCACTAGTGGGAGGGCTAAGCTATGGGAGGGAGGTTACAGTTAGACACTAGGGGAGAATTAGGCTACAGGAGGGGAGGTTAGGCACTAGTGGGAGGGCTAAGCTATGGGAGGGAGGTTACAGTTAGACACTAGGGGAGGATTAGGCTACAGGAGGGGAGGTTAGGCACTAGTGGGAGGGCTAAGCTATGGGAGGGAGGTTACAGTTAGACACTAGGGGAGAATTAGGCTACAGGAGGGGAGGTTAGGCACTAGTGGGAGGGCTAAGCTATGGGAGGGAGGTTACAGTTAGACACTAGGGGAGGATTAGGCTACAGGAGGGGGGTTAAGCACTAGTGGGAGGGCTAAGCTATGGGAGGGAGGTTACAGTTAGACACTAGGGGAGAATTAGGCTACAGGAGGGGAGGTTAGGCACTAGTGGGAGGGCTAAGCTATGGGAGGGAGGTTAGAGTTAGACACTAGGGGAGAATTAGGCTACAGGAGGGGAGGTTAGGCACTAGTGGGAGGGCTAAGCTATGGGAGGGAGGTTAGAGTTGGACACTAGGGGAGGATTAGGCTACAGGAGGGGAGGTTAGGCACTAGTGGGAGGGCTAAGCTATGGGAGGGGGGTTACAGTTAGACACTAGGGGAGAATTAGGCTACAGGAGGGGAGGTTAGGCACTAGTGGGAGGGCTAAGCTATGGGAGGGAGGTTACAGTTAGACACTAGGGGAGAATTAGGCTACAGGAGGGGAGGTTAGGCACTAGTGGGAGGGCTAAGCTATGGGAGGGAGGTTACAGTTAGACACTAGGGGAGGATTAGGCTACAGGAGGGGAGGTTAGGCACTAGTGGGAGGGCTAAGCTATGGGAGGGAGGTTACAGTTAGACACTAGGGGAGAATTAGGCTACAGGAGGGGAGGTTAGGCACTAGTGGGAGGGCTAAGCTATGGGAGGGAGGTTACAGTTAGACACTAGGGGAGGATTAGGCTACAGGAGGGGGGTTAAGCACTAGTGGGAGGGCTAAGCTATGGGAGGGAGGTTAGAGTTAGACACTAGGGGAGAATTAGGCTACAGGAGGGGAGGTTGGGCACTAGTGGGAGGGCTAAGCTATGGGAGGGAGGTTAGAGTTAGACACTAGGGGAGGATTAGGCTACAGGAGGGGAGGTTAGGCGCTAGTGGGAGGGCTAAGCTATGGGAGGGAGGTTAGAGTTAGACACTAGGGAAGGATTAGGCTACAGGAGGGGAGGTTAGGCGCTAGTGGGAGGGCTAAGCTATGGGAGGGAGGTTACAGTTAGACACTAGGGGAGGATTAGGCTACAGGAGGGGAGGTTAGGCACTAGTGGGAGGGCTAAGCTATGGGAGGGAGGTTACAGTTAGACACTAGGGGAGGATTCGGCTACAGGAGGGGAGGTTAGGCACTAGTGGGAGGGCTAAGCTATAGGAGGGAGGTTACAGTTAGACACTAGGGGAGAATTAGGCTACAGGAGGGGAGGTTAGGCACTAGTGGGAGGGCTAAGCTATGGGAGGGAGGTTACAGTTAGACACTAGGGGAGGATTAGGCTACAGGAGGGGAGGTTAGGCGCTAGTGGGAGGGCTAAGCTATGGGAGGGAGGTTACAGTTAGACACTAGGGGAGGATTAGGCTACAGGAGGGGAGGTTAGGCACTAGTGTGAGGGCTAAGCTATGGGAGGGAGGTTACAGTTAGACACTAGGGGAGAATTAGGCTACAGGAGGGGAGGTTAGGCACTAGTGGGAGGGCTAAGCTATGGGAGGGAGGTTAGAGTTAGACACTAGGGGAGGATTAGGCTACAGGAGGGGAGGTTAGGCACTAGTGGGAGGGCTAAGCTATGGGAGGGAAGTTACAGTTAGACACTAGGGGAGGATTAGGCTACAGGTGGGGAGGTTAGGCACTAGTGGGAGGGCTAAGCTATGGGAGGGAGGTAAGAGTTAGACACTAGGGGAGGATTAGGCTACAGGAGGGGAGGTTAGGCACTAGTGTGAGGGCTAAGCTATGGGAGGGAGGTTACAGTTAGACACTAGGGGAAGATTAGGCTACAGGAGGGGAGGTTAGGCACTAGTGTGAGGGCTAAGCTATGGGAGGGAGGTTACAGTTAGACACTAGGGGAGAATTAGGCTACAGGAGGGGAGGTTAGGCACTAGTGGGAGGGCTAAGCTATGGGAGGGAGGTTAGAGTTAGACACTAGGGGAGGATTAGGCTACAGGAGGGGAGGTTAGGCACTAGTGGGAGGGCTAAGCTATGGGAGGGAGGTTACAGTTAGACACTAGGGGAGGATTAGGCTACAGGTGGGGAGGTTAGGCACTAGTGGGAGGGCTAAGCTATGGGAGGGAGGTAAGAGTTAGACACTAGGGGAGGATTAGGCTACAGGAGGGGAGGTTAGGTACTAGTGTGAGGGCTAAGCTATGGGAGGGAGGTTACAGTTAGACACTAGGGGAGAATTAGGCTACAGGAGGGGAGGTTAGGCACTAGTGGGAGGGCTAAGCTATGGGAGGGAGGTTACAGTTAGACACTAGGGGAGGATTAGGCTACAGGAGGGGAGGTTAGGCACTAGTGTGAGGGCTAAGCTACGGGAGGGAGGTTACAGTTAAGTACGTCTGTGGCCATAGGTCTTACACTGACAGAGTGTTATCCCACCCCCTGGTCATCACTGTTTCTCTGTACGATTATATACAGGTTGAATATTCCATATCCAAATATTCTGAAATACAGACTTTTTTGAGTGAGAGTGAAACAGTGAAACCTTTGTTTTTTGATGGCTCAATGTACACAAAGTTATTAAAAATAATAAGATTTTACTTACCGATAAATCTATTTCTCGTAGTCCGTAGTGGATGCTGGGGACTCCGTCAGGACCATGGGGATTAGCGGCTCCGCAGGAGACAGGGCACAAAAATAAAGCTTTAGGATCAGGTGGTGTGCACTGGCTCCTCCCCCTATGACCCTCCTCCAAGCCTCACTTAGGATACTGTGCCCGGACGAGCGTACACAATAAGGAAGGATTTTGAATCCCGGGTAAGACTCATACCAGCCACACCAATCACACCGTACAACTTGTGATCTGAACCCAGTTAACAGTATGACAACGTAGGAGCCTCTGAACAGACGGCTCACAACAAGAACAACCCGATTTTTTTGTAACAATAACTATGTACAAGTATTGCAGACAATCCGCACTTGGGATGGGCGCCCAGCATCCACTACGGACTACGAGAAATAGATTTATCGGTAAGTAAAATCTTATTTTCTCTAACGTCCTAGTGGATGCTGGGGACTCCGTCAGGACCATGGGGATTATACCAAAGCTCCCAAACGGGCGGGAGAGTGCGGATGACTCTGCAGCACCGAATGAGAGAACTCCAGGTCCTCTTTAGCCAGGGTATCAAATTTGTAGAATTTTACAAACGTGTTCTCCCCCGACCACGTAGCTGCTCGGCAGAGTTGTAATGCCGAGACCCCTCGGGCAGCCGCCCAGGATGAGCCCACCTTCCTTGTGGAATGGGCCTTGACAGATTTAGGCTGTGGCAGGCCTGCCACAGAATGTGCAAGTTGAATTGTGCTACAAATCCAACGAGCAATCGTCTGCTTAGAAGCAGGAGCACCCAGCTTGTTGGGTGCATACAGTATAAACAGCGAGTTAGATTTTCTGACTCCAGCCGTCCTTGAAATATATATTTTCAATGCCCTGACAACGTCCAGCAACTTGGAATCCTCCAAATCGCTAGTAGCCGCAGGCACCACAATAGGCTGGTTCAGGTGAAACGCTGACACCACCTTAGGCAGAAAATGAGGACGCGTCCGCAGTTCTGCCCTGTCCGAATGGAAAATCAGATATGGGCTTTTATACGATAAAGCCGCCAATTCTGACACTCTCCTGGCTGAAGCCAGGGCCAGTAGCATGGTTACTTTCCATGTAAGATATTTCAAATCCGCCGATTTGAGTGGCTCAAACCAATGGGATTTGAGAAAATCCAAAACTACATTAAGGTCCCACGGAGCCACTGGGGGCACAACCGGGGGCTGTATATGTAGTACTCCTTTTACAAAAGTCTGGACTTCAGGAACTGAAGCCAATTCTTTCTGGAAGAAAATCGACAGGGCCGAAATTTGAACCTTAATGGACCCCAACTTGAGGCCCATAGACAATCCTGTTTGCAGGAAATGTAGGAATCGACCCAATTGAAATTCCTCCTTGGGGGCCTTCCTGGCCTCACACCACGCAACATATTTTCTCCAAATGCGGTGATAATGTTGTGCAGTCACCTCCTTCCTGGCTTTAACCAGTGTAGGAATGACCTCTTCTGGAATGCCTTTTTCCCTTAGAATTCGGCGTTCAACCGCCACGCCGTCAAACGCAGCCGCGGTAAGTCTTGGAATAGACACGGTCCCTGCTGAATCAGGTCCCGTCTTAGAGGTAGAGGCCGCGGATTTTCCGTGAGCATCTCCTGAAGTTCCGGGTACCAAGTTCTTCTTGGCCAATCCGGAGCCACGAGTATCGTTCTTACTCCCCTTTGCCGTATAATTCTCAGTACTTTGGGTATGAGAGGCAGAGGAGGAAACACATACACTGACTGGAACACCCACGGTGTTACCAGAGCGTCCACAGCTATTGCCTGAGGGTCTCTTGACCTGGCGCAATACCTGTCCAGTTTTTTGTTGAGGCGAGACGCCATCATATCCACCTTTGGTTTTTCCCAACGGTTCACAATCATGTGGAAGACTTCTGGATGAAGTCCCCACTCTCCCGGGTGTAGATCGTGTCTGCTGAGGAAGTCTGCTTCCCAGTTGTCCACTCCCGGAATGAACACTGCTGACAGTGCTATCACATGATCTTCCGCCCAGCGAAGAATCCTTGCAGCTTCTGCCATTGCTCTCCTGCTTCTTGTGCCGCCCTGTCTGTTTACGTGGGCGACTGCCGTGATGTTGTCCGACTGGATCAACACCGGCTGACCCTGAAGCAGGGGTTTTGCCAGGCTTAGAGCATTGTAAATCGCTCTTAGCTCCAGTATATTTATGTGAAGAGACATCTCCAGGCTTGACCATACTCCCTGGAAGTTTCTTCCCTGTGTGACCGCTCCCCAGCCTCTCAGACTGGCATCCGTGGTCACCAGGACCCAGTCCTGTATTCCGAATCTGCGGCCTTCTAACAGATGAGCACTCTGCAACCACCACAGAAGAGACACCCTTGTCCGTGGCGATAAGGTTATCCGCTGATGCATCTGCAGATGCGATCCGGACCATTTGTCCAGCAGATCCCACTGAAAAGTTCGTGCGTGGAATCTGCCGAATGGAATTGCTTCGTAAGAAGCCACCATCTTTCCCAGGACTCTTGTGCATTGATGCACAGACACTTTTCCTGGTTTTAGGAGGTTCCTGACAAGTTCGGATAACTCCTTGGCTTTCTCCTCCGGAAGAAACACCTTTTTCTGAACCGTGTCCAGAATCATTCCCAGGAACAGCAGACGTGTTGTCGGGGTCAACTGAGATTTTGGAAAATTCAGAATCCACCCGTGTTGTTGCAGCACTACTTGGGTTAGTGCTACTCCGTCCTCCAGCTGTTCTCTGGACCTTGCCCTTATCAGGAGATCGTCCAAGTAAGGGATAATTAATACGCCTCTTCTTCGCAGAAGAATCATCATTTCGGCCATTACCTTGGTAAAGACCCGAGGTGCCGTGGACAATCCAAACGGCAGCGTCTGAAACTGATAATGACAGTTTTGCACCACGAACCTGAGGTACCCTTGATGTGAAGGGCAAATTGGGACATGCAGGTAAGCATCTTTTATGTCCAGGGACACCATAAAGTCCCCTTCTTCCAGATTCGCTATCACTGCTCTGAGTGATTCCATCTTGAACTTGAATTTTTGTATGTACAGGTTCAAAGATTTCAGATTTAGAATAGGTCTTACCGAGCCGTCCGGCTTCGGTACCACAAATAGCGTGGAGTAATACCCCTTTCCCTGTTGTAGGAGGGGTACCTTGACTATCACCTGCTGAGAAAACAGCTTGTGAATGGCTTCCAATACCGTCGCCCTGTCTGAGGGAGACGTTGGCAAAGCAGACTTTAGGAACCGGCGAGGGGGAGACTTCTCGAATTCCAACCTGTAACCCTGAGATACTACCTGCAGGATCCAGGGGTCCACCTGTGAGCAAGCCCACTGCGTGCTGAAATTCTTGAGTCGACCCCCCACCGTTCCTGAGTCCGCTTGTAAAGCCCCAGCGTCATGCTGAGGGCTTTGCAGAACCCGCGGAGGGCTTCTGTTCCTGGGAAGGAGCTGCTTGCTGCCCTCTCTTACCCTTTCCTCTGCCTCGGGGCAGATATGACTGTCCTTTTGCCCGCTTGTTCTTATAGGACCGAAAGGACTGCGGCTGAAAAGACGGTGTCTTTTTCTGTTGGGAGGGGGTCTGAGGTAAAAAGGTGGATTTCCCGGCAGTTGCCGTGGCCACCAAATCCGATAGACCGACGCCAAATAATTCCTCCCCTTTATACGGCAATACTTCCATATGCCGTTTGGAATCCGCATCACCTGACCACTGTCGTGTCCATAAACTTCTTCTGGCAGATATGGACATCGCACTTACTCTCGATGCCAGAGTGCAAATATCCCTCTGAGCATCTCGCATATAAAGAAAAGCATCCTTTAATTGCTCTAAAGTCTGTAAAATACTGTCCCTATCCAGGGTATCAATATTTTCAGTCAGGGAATCCGACCAAGCCACCCCAGCTCTGCACATCCAGGCTGAGGCGATGGCTGGTCGGAGTATAACACCAGTATGTGTGTATATACTTTTTAGGGTAGTTTCCAGCCTCCTATCAGCTGGATCCTTGAGGGCGGCCGTATCAGGAGACGGTAACGCCACTTGTTTTGATAAGCGTGTGAGCGCCTTATCCACCTTAGGGGGAGTTTCCCAGCGCGCCCTAACCTCTGGCGGGAAAGGGTATAATGCCAATAACTTTTTTGAAATTAGCACTTTTCTATCTGGGTTAACCCACGCTTCATCACATACATCATTCAATTCCTCTGATTCAGGAAAAACTACAGGTAGTTTTTTCACCCCCCACATAATACCCCTTTTTGTGGTACTTGTAGTATCAGAGATATGCAAAGCCTCCTTCATTGCCGTGATCATATAACGTGTGGCCCTACTGGAAAATACGTTTGTTTCTTCACCGTCGACACTAGATTCAGTGTCCGTGTCTGGGTCTGTGTCGACCGACTGAGGTAAAGGGCGTTTTACAGCCCCTGACGGTGTCTGAGACGCCTGGGCAGGTACTAACTGGTTTGCCGGCCGTCTCATGTCGTCAACTGATTTTTGTAATGTGCTGACATTATCACGTAATTCCATAAACAAAGCCATCCATTCCGGTGTCGACTCCCTGGGGGGTGACATCACCATTACCGGCAATTGCTCTGCCTCCACACCAACATCGTCCTCATACATGTCGTCACACACGTACCGACACACAGCAGACACACAGGGAATGCTCTATTGAAGACAGGACCCCACTAGCCCTTTGGGGAGACAGAGGGAGAGTTTGCCAGCACACACCCAAGCGCTATAATATATATGGGAACAACCCTATATAAGTGTTGTATCCTTATAGCAGCTTAAATATAGTAATATCGCCAAAAAAAGTGCCCCCCCCCTCTCTGTTTTACCCTGTTTCTGTAGTGCAGTGCAGGGGAGAGTCCTGGGAGCCTTCCTCACAGCGGAGCTGAGCAGGAAAATGGCGCTGTGTGCTGAGGAGAATAAGCCCCGCCCCCTATTTCGGCGGGCTCTTCTCCGGAGTTTGTGAGATCTGGCAGGGGTTAGATACATCCATATAGCCTCAAGGGCTATATGTGATGTATTTTTAGCCGTAAAAAGGTATTATACATTGCTGCCCAGGGCGCCCCCCCAGCGCCCTGCACCCTCCGTGACCGCTGTGTGAAGTGTGCTGACAACAATGGCGCACAGCTGCAGTGCTGTGCGCTACCTCAGGAAGACTGAAAAGTCTTCTGCCGCCTGCTTCTGGACCTCTTCCATCTTCGGCATCTGCAAGGGGGGGCGGCGGCGCGGCTCCGGGACCGGACTCCATGGCTGGGCCTGTGTTCGATCCCTCTGGAGCTAATGGTGTCCAGTAGCCTAAGAAGCCAATCCATCCTGCACGCAGGTGAGTTGACTTCTCTCCCCTAAGTCCCTCGATGCAGTGAGCCTGTTGCCAGCAGGACTCACTGAAAATAAAAAACCTAAAACTTTTTCTAAGCAGCTCTTTAGGAGAGCCACCTAGATTGCACCCTGCTCGGACGGGCACAAAAACCTAACTGAGGCTTGGAGGAGGGTCATAGGGGGAGGAGCCAGTGCACACCACCTAGTCCTAAAGCTTTATTTTTGTGCCCTGTCTCCTGCGGAGCCGCTAATCCCCATGGTCCTGACGGAGTCCCCAGCATCCACTAGGACGTTAGAGAAATTGTATTAAATGCCCTTCAGGCTGTGTGTATAAGGTGTATATGAAACATAAATGAATTGTGTGAATGTAGACACACTTTGTTTAATGCACAAAGGGGGTCATTCAGAGTTGTTAGCTCATTGCCGATTTTTCGCTAGGCTGCGATTCGTTGCAAATTGCGCAAGGCACGCAGGGCGCATGCGCTTAGTTATTTAACACAAAACTTAGCAGTTTTGCTGTGGCTTCTACGGCGATTTTCAGTCGCACTGCTGTTTGTTAAATGATTGACAGGAAAGGGGCGTTTCTGGGCGGCAACTCAGCGTTTTCCCGGCGTTTGCAAAAAAACGCAGGCTTGTCAGGGAAAAATGCGGGAGTGGCTGGAGAAACGGGGGAGTGGCTGGCCGAACGCAGGGCATGTTTGTGACGTCAAACCAGGAACTAAACGGACTGAGCTGATCGCAATCTGTGAGTAGGTCTGGAGCTACTCAGAAACTGCTAAGAATTATTTAGTAGCAATTCTGCTAATCTTTCGTTCGCTATTCTGCTAAGCTAAGATACACTCCCAGAGGGCTGCGGCCTAGCGTGTGCAATGCTGCTAAAAGCAGCTAGCGAGCGAACAACTCGGAATGAGGGCCAAAGTTATAAAAAATATTGGCTAAAATGAACTTCAGGCTGTGTGTATAAAGTGTATATGAAACAAATGCATTCTGTGCTTAGACTTGGGTCCCATCACCATGATATCTCATTATAGTATGCAATTATTCCAAAATACGGAAAAATCCCATATCCAAAATACCTCTGGTCCCAAGCATTTTGGATAAGGGATACTCAACCTGTACACCCTCACTCTTATGACTTCTCTCTATAATAATACCAGTAACACATATAAAGTGCTGGAGTGCTCAGCGATATGAATCTGGCAGACCCCTAATAATGAGCCTGTGCACCGTGCGCTGTCAAAAGCTACCGAGCAATGGGCCCCATTCAGCATGGATCGCTAAATCGTGTATCGGGCGATTATCTGCAGACTGTGCATGCGCTGCGAACGCATTGCGCATGTGAGATCAAAATGCGATTACAGCTTCTGTGAAATGCGAACACAATTTGATTGACAGGAAGTGACTGTTCGTGGGTGTTAACATGGCATTTGTGGGGAGCAGTAGGAAAAACGCAGGCGGGTCATGACTGTTTTCTAGGCGTGTATCAGACATCAGTAACCCTGGGTCAACTGCAATTGTCGATGGTATTCGGTTTCTGCGACTGCATCGCAATACTGTAGATGCATATGCAGAGTTGCGATCGCATCGCTGGGCATCTTTTACCATTCAGGGCAGTTATGAGACGATTGCAATTTCTGTCTCAATAGCCTTCCAAGCTGAATAAGGCCCAATGGACGGAGACCACGTAATTCTCTCTTCCTCCAGGCGTGGAAAGCGGCTTCATTGTGTGTCAGTGGTGACCGAGAGCAAACCGGAAAACAAATACAACTCTGGCTCGTCCATAGGGGCCTCTATTTGGGCAGCTAATAACCTGGCATCGTCACTGGCAGCACGTCAGCCGCTGCGCTGGAGGATTTGGCATCTACATGCGCTACCTTTCCCCGAAGCCTCCTGTTCGTGTGATGACTGGATGCAATTATGTGAAGAGTAGTGTAGGGAAGAGAACATTTCTCCCACGAGGAAGACAAGAAAGGGCTTGGTTCCAGGAACGTTCACACACACACCAGCCGAGAAACACGGCATTATACGCCAGACCTAGCTGGAATAGCGAGCGTGAGAAACACGGCCTTATACGCCAGACCTGTCCGGAATAGCGATTGTGAGAAACACGGCCTTATACGCCAGACCTGGCCGGAATAGCGAGCGTGAGAAATACGGCATTATACGCCAGACCTGGCCGGAATAGCGAGCGCGAGAAACACGGCCTTATATGCCAGACCTGGCCGGAATAGCGAGCGCCAGAAACACGGCCTTATACGGCAGACCTGGCCGGAATAGCGAGCGCGAGAAACACGGCCTTATACGCCAGACCTGGCCGGAATAGCGAGCGTGAGAAACACGGCCTTATACGCCAGACCTGGCTGGAATAGCGAGCGCGCAATCTGACCAGTCATTATGAAGGGGTGCGGGGAAGGAGAAGATCTACAGGTGGCCGCTGTCCTCATCTCTTCTGGTTATCACACATTGGGCCTGACTCAGAGCAACTGCTGCTGCGCCATTCATCTGCGGCTTCATGTAAATGCCGCTCCTTCCCTGGCGTACATCCGTGCGTCCACCATCCCTATGGCCAGTGCCGTGTCTCCACCCAGGAACGCCCACTGATAACTGTGACTCTGCAGGGACACACTCAGGACATGCATCCACCAGCGGCAGTGCGACACCTCTGCGTCAGGCCCCGGGAAAGAGAGCCGCTTACACAGAGAAGGCGCTGACCACTTTGGTGGCTGCGTCTGTATCACTGTTACTTATAGGCAGCGCCATTTTATCCCATCGCCTTCAGAGAAGCGGAATAACGTAAGCAGCGCGGGAAATGCCAGGGAGCGTGCTGCGTCTTGTACCACATTAATCAGGAAGATCTTTCATGGCTCCAGGCCACAGCTCCGAATCTGCCTGGCACGCTAATATCACGGCCCGACACAGATGCAAGCTCAAAACAGGATCAAACACAAGCGGCCAACAGCGCAGTAATACAGTGTGTGACACACAATCACACGGAAAGTAAAATGTCTTCATAGCAAATTATTTATTTATAAACAGGGTTTTTTTTTTTCTAAGATTTTATGTGAAGCCAGTATAGAGGAGAACGGAGTTTCAGCTGAGCCATCGTGAGCAGATGAGCGCACCTCCGCCAGCAAATGGAAGAGCGCATCTCCACCAGCAAGTGGACGAGCGCACCTCCGCCAGCAAAAGGACGAGCGCACCTCCGCCAGCAAATGGAAGAGCGCACCTCCGCCAGCAAGTGGACGAGCGCACCTCCGCCAGCTAATGGAAGAACGCACCTCCGCCAGCAAGAGGACGAGCGCACCTCCCCCAGCAAATGGACGAGCGCACCTCCCCTAGCAAATGGACAAGCGCACCTCCCCCAGCAAATGGAAGAGCGCACCTCCCCCAGCAAATGGACGAGCGCACCTCCCCCAGCAAATGGACGAGCGCACCTCCCCCAGCAAATGGACGAGCGCACCTCCGCCAGCAAATGGACGAGCGCACCTCCGCCAGCAAATGGACGAGCGCACCTCCGCCAGCAAATGGACGAGCGCACCTCCGCCAGCAAATGGACGAGCGCACCTCCGCCAGCTAGTGGACGAGCTGCACCTCCGCCAGCTAGTGGACGAGATGCACCTCCGCCAGGTAATGGACGAGCTGCACCTCCGCCAGCTAATGGACGAGCGCACCTCCGCCAGCTAATGGACGAGCGCACCTCTGTCATCCGGGTGGGAGATGTGGAGCATAAATTGGGGTTATTCGCTGGTGATTTGCCGGCTATCGTCTCCCATCCCGTCACCTCCCTCCCACGCTTAATGCTGGAATTCAGGAAAGTTGGGAAACTGTCCAATAAACTTCTCAAAAAAAATCTAGCACCCTTAATATTTCTTCCTCCTCGTCCAGTGTTACTGGTCTCCAACATGGCCTCCGCGTCTCCCGGCACCCTACTCACATATCTTGGGACTAAGCTTACTAGACATTCATCACGACTGTTCCCCCGCTTATCTCATCTATACGCAGTGGTTACAGCCATTGCTATTGGAAACAGCTCTCCCAGTTGGTCAGAATCAATGTGGTCATAATGAACTCGCTTCCCAACCTTCTCCTCTTGATAGGACAGGTTGTCTGGTCATGCAGGAGACCTAGAATTAGGCCTGTTATATTATAAAGACCTATTTGGTTGGGAGGTCGTCAACTTCCACACGTCAAAACGTATTCTCATGCGTTTCTTAACAGGATCCCTGATTGGACGAGGAATAGAGACAAAGCGGTGGGGTGAGCTGGAGGGCTTTTACATCAACAACACCCCAAAATAGTTCCTTGCCTACACACTCGTCCTAAGGTCTCACCCACTCTCTCCACCTGGAAAGATCTACGCGGCTCCCAGCTCGCCCCCAGGCCTGACTCCCTCTTACATCACAGATGGGTTTCTACAGGTCGTTTTAGGGGTGTATTGCATGCATACTGATGCCGGCAGGGGGGGGGGGGGGGGGGGGGGGGGGCGCAAAAGAGGCCCCTTGAGAGCTCACTGCACTCGCACACAATGCGGGCTCGGTGGTGACTACCACTCTATGGGTGTCGCGTGGACACCCACGAGTGGTAATAGTCCCTGTTGGTCGGAATGCCAACCTTTGGGATTGTGAGCGGGTGGGATATAGGGGGAGGTCATGTGACCGGCGGTCACATAACTATATACCCTTTTTAGAGTCAGGGGAGCAGATATAACATGTGCAGTGAAGGTGGGCAGATGTAACGTGCAATGCAGGGGGGGGCAGATGTAACATGTGCAGTGCAGATGGGGCAGATATAACATGTGCAGTGAAAGTGGGGCAGATGTAACGTGCAATGCAGGGGGGGCAGATGTAACATGTGCAGTGCAGATGGGGCAGATATAACATGTGCAGTGCAGGTGGGGCAGATGTACCATGTACACTGCAGGTGGGGCAGATGTAACGTGCACTGCAGGGAGGGGGGCAGCAGATGTAACATGTGCAGAGAGAGTTAGATTTGGGTGTGGTGTGTGCAATCTAAATTGCAGTGTAAGAATAAAGCAGCCAGTATTTACCCTGCACAGAAACAATATAACCCACCCAAATCTAACTCTCTGACATGTTACATCTGCCCCACCTGCACTGCACGTTATATCTGCCCCACCTGCACTGCACGTTACATCTGCCCCACCTGCACTGCACATGGTTTTGCCCACTAGCTCACACATTTGCTGCTTGCGATCAGATATCTGGTGGGATTGCCCCGTCTATAACTTATAGACAGACAATTGTTAAATACAGCGGTACCCACAAACCCACCTACCTTCCCCCATACCGGTGGAGAAGTATAGAGAATCAGCGATCCACCACATAAGCAATGCAGCCGCTCGGTTATTCCTATAGCGTGGAAATCCCCCCCGGACCCCCCACACGTAAGGGCAGGTTTATGGCTATGCAGGATACAGGATTATTCTCTGGTTTCCCCAATGCATGGTTCCCTTGGTTAGGATATAAATCACCCGATGCTTCCAAGACTTATACGTCTGCAACTCCATCCAATGCGTAATATCAGCTTTTTACAGGGATCCGGTCAGAATGCAGACACTATTCAGAACGCTGACACCGGCATCCCAAATAGGGTCACCACCCCAGCGCTGGAATCCCGACAGCCGGGATCCCGAACGACCACCCACCGGGTGCACGCCCTGCCACAGTTTTGCTATTAAGGCATGCTAAAACTGAGCAGGGCATGCTGGGATGTGTAGTTCCACAACAGCTGTTGGGCCACAGGTTGCTGACCCATGTTTTACTGGTTCTCTCAGAATTCTGTTACAGCTCATCTGGCAATTGCTTAAACTTCTCATAGGTTTTGCTGCACTGTTTATTGTAAGTTGTGCTCTGGAGGGAACGGTCTCTCACGGCTGTATGTGATAATCTTTTGCTTATTGCCTCTTTAATAAAAACAGATTATACAAAAATAAGAGATAAATCCGTGGTCAACTGGAGTAAACCTGGACTGTGACCACCAGTCATCATTGCTAGGCTACGGGCCAGGATTCCAGACACGGACAACACGCCACGTTCTTCAGGATGGCTGCTGCTGGCCGCCAGGTTCCTCATACACATTATACCAAATCTCGTTGGCGGAGGGAGGATCTATATCCTTCATTCCACATGGGGCAATTCTATAACACTTGTGGTAAGGTTAAGGCAGGATTCAGTCCAGGAGAGAAGGATCTTCACAGCAGATCCCAGAATCAGGCTTGGTTGGCCTTCCAGGAGAGATAAGAGTTCCAGATAATGGCGACACACTGCACCACGGCCAGCCTGCCCGCAAGAGACAAACGCACATTAATCACCAAGAAAATCTACAGCAGATCCGGGAAACCTTCACTATCCAGCTGCCAGTAACCTCATACCCAGAACATAAGAAGGGGTCTCTTCTCCATCCAGTATATAAGAACATCATGTCACTGCCCCTGTCACATCACCCATCTCCTGATATACTCTGTGCTGCTGGGGGATCCTGCTCCTCCCACTATATAACTCAGTCGTCTGTGGCTTCCTGCTGCCTCCATTCCCCTCCTCACATCATGTCACTGCCCCTGTCACATGCAGCCCTGTCTTCACTGACACATCACTCATCTCCTGATATACTCTGTGCTGCTGGAGACCCTGCTCCTCCCACTATATAACTCTCAGTCTGTGGCTTCCTGCTGCCTCCATTCCCCTCCTCACATCATGTCACTGCCCCTGTCACATGCAGCCCTGTCCTCACTGACACATCACTTATCTCCTGATATACTCTGTGCTGCTGGGGACCCTGCTCCTCCCACTATATAACTCTCAGTCTGTGGCTTCCTGCTGCCTCCATTCCCCTCCTCACATCATGTCACTGCCCCTGTCACATGCAGCCCTGTCCTCACTGACACATCACTCATCTCCTGATATACTCTGTGCTGCTGGGGATCCTGCTCCTCCCACTATATAACTCTCAGCCTGTGGCTTCCTGCTGCCTCCATTCCCCTCCTCACATCATGTCACTGCCCCTGTCACATGCAGCCCTGTCTTCACTGACACATCACTCATCTCTTGATATACTCTGTGCTGCTGGGGACCCTGCTCCTCCCACTATATAACTCTCAGTCTGTGGCTTCCTGCTGCCTCCATTCCCCTCCTCACATCATGTCACTGCCCCTGTCACATGCAGCCCTGTCCTCACTGACACATTACTCATCTCCTGATATACTCTGTGCTGCTGGGGACCCTGCTCCTCCCACTATATAACTCTCAGTCTGTGGCTTCCTGCTGCCTCCATTCCCCTCCTCACATCATGTCACTGCCCCTGTCACATGCAGCCCTGTCCTCACTGACACATCACTCATCTCCTGATATACTCTGTGCTGCTGGGGATCCTGCTCCTCCCACTATATAACTCTCAGCCTGTGGCTTCCTGCTGCCTCCATTCCCCTCCTCACATCATGTCACTGCCCCTGTCACATGCAGCCCTGTCCTCACTGACACATCACTCATCTCCTGATATACTCTGTGCTGCTGGGGATCCTGCTCCTCCCACTATATAACTCTCAGTCTGTGGCTTCCTGCTGCCTCCATTCCCCTCCTCACATCATGTCACTGCCCCTGTCACATGCAGCCCTGTCCTCACTGACACATCACTCATCTCTTGATATACTCTGTGCTGCTGGGGACCCTGCTCCTCCCACTATATAACTCTCAGTCTGTGGCTTCCTGCTGCCTCCATTCCCCTCCTCACATCATGTCACTGCCCCTGTCACATGCAGCCCTGTCCTCACTGACACATTACTCATCTCCTGATATACTCTGTGCTGCTGGGGAACACTGCTCCGCCCAATATATAACTCTCAGTCTGCGGCTTCCTGCTGCCTCCATTCCCCTCCTCACATCATGTCACTGCCCCTGTCACATGCAGCCCTGTCCTCACTGACACATCACTCATCTCCTGATATACTCTGTGCTGCTGGGGACCCTGCTCCTCCCACTATATAACTCTCAGTCTGTGGCTTCCTGCTGCCTCCATTCTCCTCCTCACATCATGTCACTGCCCCTGTCACATGCAGCCCTGTCCTCACTGACACGTCACTCATCTCCTGATATACTCTGTGCTGCTGGGGACCCTGCTCCTCCAACTATATAACTCTCAGTCTGTGGCTTCCTGCTGCCTGCATTCTCCTCCTCACATCATGTCACTGCCCCTGTCACATGCAGCCCTGTCCTCACTGACACATCAGTCATCTCCTGATATACTCTGTGCTGCTGGGGACCCTGCTCCTCCCACTATATAACTCTCAGTCTGTGACTTCCTGCTGCCTCCATTCCCCTCCTCACATCAGGTCACTGCCCCTGTCACATGCAGCCCTGTCCTCACTGACACATCCCTCATCTCCTGATATACTCTGTGCTGCTGGGGACCCTGCTCCTCCCACTATATAACTCTCAGTCTGTGACTTCCTGCTGCCTCCATTCTCCTCCTCACATCATGTCACTGCCCCTGTCACATGCACCCTGTCCTCACTGACACATCACTCATCTCCTGATATACTCTGTGCTGCTGGGGACCCTGCTCCTCCCACTATATAACTCTCAGTCTGTGGCTTCCTGCTGCCTCCATTCCTCTCCTCACATTATGTCACTGCCCCTGTCACATGCAGCCCTGTCCTCACTGACACATCACTCATCTCCTGATATACTCTGTGCTGCTGGGGACCCTGCTCCTCCCACTATATAACTCTCAGTCTGTGGCTTCCTGCTGCCTCCATTCCCCTCCTCACATCATGTCACTGCCCCTGTCACATGCAGCCCTGTCCTCACGGACACATCACTCATCTCCTGATATACTCTGTGCTGCTGGGGATCCTGCTCCTCCCACTATATAACTCTCAGTCTGTGGCTTCCTGCTGCCTCCATTTCCCTCCTCACATCATGTCACTGCCCCTGTCACATGCAGCCCTGTACTCACTGACACATCACTCATCTCCTGATATACTCTGTGCTGCTGGGTCACCCTGCTCCTCTCACTATAGAACTCACAGTCTGTGGCTTCATGCTGCCTCCATTCCCCTCCTCACATCATGTCACATGCAGCCCTGTCCTCACTGACACATCACCCATCTCCTGATATACTCTGTGCTGCTGGGGACACTGCTCCTCCCACTATATAACTCTCAGTCTGTGACTTCCTGCTGCCTCCATTCCCCTCCTCATCATGTCACTGCCCCTGTCACAAGCAGCCCTGTCCTCACGGACACATCATTTATCTCCTGATATACTCTGTGCTGCTGGGGACCCTGCTCCTCCCACTATATAACTCTCAGTCTGTGGCTTCCTGCTGCCTCCATTCCCCTCCTCACATCATGTCACTGCCCCTGTCACATGCAGCCCTGTCCTCACTAACATCACTCATCTCCTGATATACTCTGTGCTGCTGTGTGGAATGGATGGACTGATAATGTGATGAATAAGAGGCAGCAGGTAGTGATGCCTCTCCTGTATTTGGCCTCAGGGCTCGGAGCAGTGACCGCACATACCTGTGATATAAAGGGATGAAGTAAAAGTTCGCCATCTGCACTGCCGGCCAAATCTGTAAGAAGCAAAAACAACAAAATAATGAAAAAAATAACGAGGGGGACATAGGGGCGTACAGGTGAGAGACAGGAGAAGGATACAGGAGGCACAGGGGTGTACAGGCCAGAGACAGGAGAAGGATACAGGAGGCACAGGGGTGTACAGGTGAGAGACAGGAGAAGGATACAGGAGGCACAGGGGCGTACAGGCCAGAGACAGGAGAAGGATACAGGAGGCACAGGGGTGTACAGGTGAGAGACAGGAGAAGGATACAGGAGGCACAGGGGCGTACAGGCCAGAGACAGGAGAAGGATACAGGAGGCACAGGGGTGTACAGGTGAGAGACAGGAGAAGGATACAGGAGGCACAGGGGTGCACAGGTGAGAGACAGGAGAAGGATACAGGAGGCACAGGGGTGTACAGGTGAGAGACAGGAGAAGGATACAGGAGGCACAGGGGCGTACAGGCCAGAGACAGGAGAAGGATACAGGAGGCACAGGGGCGTACAGGCCAGAGACAGGAGAAGGATACAGGAGGCACAGGGGTGTACAGGTGAGAGACAGGAGAAGGATACGGGAGGCACAGGGGTGTACAGGTGAGAGACAGGAGAAGGATACAGGAGGCACAGGGGTGCACAGGTGAGAGACAGGAGAAGGATACAGGAGGCACAGGGGTGTACAGGTGAGAGACAGGAGAAGGATACAGGAGGCACAGGGGTGTACAGGTGAGAGACAGGAGAAGGATACAGGAGGCACAGGGGCGTACAGGCCAGAGACAGGAGAAGGATACAGGAGGCACAGGGGTGTACAGGTGAGAGACAGGATAAGGATACAGGAGGCACAGGGGCGTACAGGCCAGAGACAGGAGAAGGATACAGGAGGCACAGGGGCGTACAGGCCAGAGACAGGAGAAGGATACAGGAGGCACAGGGGTGTACAGGTGAGAGACAGGAGAAGGATACAGGAGGCACAGGGGCGTACAGGCCAGAGACAGGAGAAGGATACAGGAGGCACAGGGGCGTACAGGCCAGAGACAGGAGAAGGATACAGGAGGCACAGGGGCGTACAGGCCAGAGACAGGAGAAGGATACAGGAGGCACAGGGGTGTACAGGTGAGAGACAGGAGAAGGATACAGGAGGCACAGGGGTGTACAGGTGAGAGACAGGAGAAGGATACAGGAGGCACAGGGGCGTACAGGCCAGAGACAGGAGAAGGATACAGGAGGCACAGGGGCGTACAGGCCAGAGACAGGAGAAGGATACAGGAGGCACAGGGGTGTACAGGTGAGAGACAGGAGAAGGATACAGGAGGCACAGGGGCGTACAGGTGAGAGACAGGAGAAGGATACAGGAGGCACAGGGGTGTACAGGTGAGAGACAGGAGAAGGATACAGGAGGCACAGGGGCGTACAGGTGAGAGACAGGAGAAGGATACAGGAGGCACAGGGGCGTACAGGCCAGAGACAGGAGAAGGATACAGGAGGCACAGGGGCGTACAGGCCAGAGACAGGAGAAGGATACAGGAGGCACAGGGGCGTACAGGCCAGAGAAAGGAGAAGGATACAGGAGGCACAGGGGTGTACAGGTGAGAGACAGGAGAAGGATACAGGAGGCACAGGGGTGTACAGGCCAGAGACAGGAGAAGGATACGGGAGGCACAGGGGCGTACAGGCCAGAGACAGGAGAAGGATACGGGAGGCACAGGGGCGTACAGGCCAGAGACAGGAGAAGGATACAGGAGGCACAGGGGTGTACAGGTGAGAGACAGGTGAAGGATACGGGAGGCACAGGGGTGTACAGGCCAGAGACAGGAGAAGGATACAGGAGGCACAGGGGCGTACAGGCCAGAGACAGGAGAAGGATACAGGAGGCACAGGGGCGTACAGGCCAGAGACAGGAGAAGGATACAGGAGGCACAGGGGTGTACAGGTGAGAGACAGGTGAAGGATACGGGAGGCACAGGGGTGTACAGGCCAGAGACAGGAGAAGGATACGGGAGGCACAGGGGCGTACAGGCCAGAGACAGGAGAAGGATACAGGAGGCACAGGGGCGTACAGGCCAGAGACAGGAGAAGGATACAGGAGGCACAGGGGTGTACAGGTGAGAGACAGGAGAAGGATACAGGAGGCACAGGGGTGTACAGGCCAGAGACAGGAGAAGGATACGGGAGGCACAGGGGTGTACAGGCCAGAGACAGGAGAAGGATACAGGAGGCACAGGGGTGTACAGGTGAGAGACAGGAGAAGGATACAGGAGGCACAGGGGTGTACAGGCCAGAGACAGGAGAAGGATACAGGAGGCACAGGGGTGTACAGGCCAGAGACAGGAGAAGGATACAGGAGGCACAGGGGCGTACAGGTGAGAGACAGGAGAAGGATACAGGAGGCACAGGGGTGTACAGGTGAGAGACAGGAGAAGGATACGGGAGGCACAGGGGCGTACAGGTGAGAGACAGGAGAAGGATACAGGAGGCACAGGGGTGTACAGGTGAGGGACATGAGAAGGATACAGGAGGCACAGGGGTGTACAGGTGAGAGACAGGAGAAGGATACAGGAGGCACAGGGGTGTACAGGTGAGAGACAGGAGAAGGATACGGGAGGCACAGGGGCGTACAGGTGAGAGACAGGAGAAGGATACAGGAGGCACAGGGGTGTACAGGTGAGAGACAGGAGAAGGATACAGGAGGCACAGGGGTGTACAGGTGAGAGACAGGAGAAGGATACGGGAGGCACAGGGGCGTACAGGTGAGAGACAGGAGAAGGATACAGGAGGCACAGGGGTGTACAGGTGAGAGACAGGAGAAGGATACGGGAGGCACAGGGGCGTACAGGTGAGAGACAGGAGGCACAGGGGTGTACAGGCCAGAGACAGGAGAAGGATACAGGAGGCACAGGGGTGTACAGGTAAGAGACAGGAGGCACAGGGGCGTACAGGTGAGAGACAGGAGAAGGATACGGGAGGCACAGGGGTGTACAGGCCAGAGACAGGAGAAGGATACAGGAGGCACAGGGGCGTAAAGGTGAGAGACAGGAGAAGGATACAGGAGGCATAGGGGTGTACAGGTGAGAGACAGGAGAAGGATACGGGAGGCACAGGGGCGTACAGGTGAGAGACAGCAGAAGGATACAGGAGGCACAGGGGTGTACAGGTGAGGGACATGAGAAGGATACAGGAGGCACAGGGGTGTACAGGTGAGAGACAGGAGAAGGATACAGGAGGCACAGGGGTGTACAGGTGAGAGACAGGAGAAGGATACGGGAGGCACAGGGGCGTACAGGTGAGAGACAGGAGAAGGATACGGGAGGCACAGGGGTGTACAGGTGAGAGACAGGAGAAGGATACAGGAGGCACAGGGGTGTACAGGTGAGAGACAGGAGAAGGATACAGGAGGCACAGGGGTGTACAGGTGAGAGACAGGAGAAGGATACGGGAGGCACAGGGGCGTACAGGTGAGAGACAGGAGAAGGATACAGGAGGCACAGGGGTGTACAGGTGAGAGACAGGAGAAGGATACGGGAGGCACAGGGGCGTACAGGTGAGAGACAGGAGGCACAGGGGTGTACAGGCCAGAGACAGGAGAAGGATACAGGAGGCACAGGGGTGTACAGGTAAGAGACAGGAGGCACAGGGGCGTACAGGTGAGAGACAGGAGAAGGATACGGGAGGCACAGGGGTGTACAGGCCAGAGACAGGAGAAGGATACAGGAGGCACAGGGGCGTAAAGGTGAGAGACAGGAGAAGGATACAGGAGGCACAGGGGTGTACAGGTGAGAGACAGGAGAAGGATACGGGAGGCACAGGGGTGTACAGGTGAGAGACAGGAGAAGGATACAGGAGGCACAGGGGTGTACAGGTGAGAGACAGGAGAAGGATACGGGAGGCACAGGGGTGTACAGGCCAGAGACAGGAGAAGGATACAGGAGGCACAGGGGCGTAAAGGTGAGAGACAGGAGAAGGATACAGGAGGCACAGGGGTGTACAGGTGAGAGACAGGAGAAGGATACGGGAGGCACAGGGGTGTACAGGTGAGAGACAGGAGAAGGATACAGGAGGCACAGGGGTGTACAGGTGAGAGACAGGAGAAGGATATGGGAGGCACAGGGGCGTACAGGTGAGAGACAGGAGAAGGATACAGGAGGCACAGGGGTGTACAGGTGAGAGACAGGAGAAGGATACAGGAGGCACAGGGGTGTACAGGTGAGAGACAGGAGAAGGATACAGGAGGCACAGGGGCGTACAGGTGAGAGACAGGAGAAGGATACGGGAGGCACAGGGGCGTACAGGTGAGAGACAGGAGAAGGATACAGGAGGCACAGGGGTGTACAGGTGAGAGACAGGAGAGGGATACAGGAGGCACAGGGGTGTACAGGTGAGAGGCAGGAGAAGGATACAGGAGGCACAGGGGTGTACAGGTGAGAGACAGGAGAAGGATACAGGAGGCACAGGGGCGTACAGGTGAGAGACAGGAGAAGGATACAGGAGGCACAGGGGTGTACAGGTGAGAGACAGGAGAAGGATACGGGAGGCACAGGGGCGTACAGGTGAGAGACAGGAGAAGGATACAGGAGGCACAGGGGTGTACAGGTGAGAGACAGGAGAAGGATACAGGAGGCACAGGGGTGTACAGGTGAGAGACAGGAGAAGGATACGGGAGGCACAGGGGTGTACAGGTGAGAGACAGGAGAATGATACGGGAGGCACAGGGGTGTACAGGTGAGAGACAGGAGAAGGATACAGGAGGCACAGGGGCGTACAGGTGAGAGACAGGAGAAGGATACAGGAGGCACAGGGGTGTACAGGTGAGAGACAGGAGAAGGATACAGGAGGCACAGGGGTGTACAGGCCAGAGACAGGAGAAGGATACAGGAGGCACAGGGGCGTACAGGCCAGAGACAGGAGAAGGATACAGGAGGCACAGGGGTGTACAGGTGAGAGACAGGAGAAGGATACAGGAGGCACAGGGGTGTACAGGCCAGAGACAGGAGAAGGATACAGGAGGCACAGGGGTGTACAGGTGAGAGACAGGAGAAGGATACAGGAGGCACAGGGGTGTACAGGTGAGAGACAGGAGAAGGATACAGGAGGCACAGGGGTGTACAGGCCAGAGACAGGAGAAGGATACGGGAGGCACAGGGGTGTACAGGTGAGAGACAGGAGAAGGATACGGGAGGCACAGGGGTGTACAGGTGAGAGACAGGAGAAGGATACGGGAGGCACAGGGGTGTACAGGCCAGAGACAGGAGAAGGATACAGGAGGCACAGGGGTGTACAGGTGAGAGACAGGAGAAGGATACGGGAGGCACAGGGGTGTACAGGCCAGAGACAGGAGAAGGATACAGGAGGCACAGGGGCGTACAGGTGAGAGACAGGAGAAGGATACGGGAGGCACAGGGGTGTACAGGTGAGAGACAGGAGAAGGATACTGGAGGCACAGGGGCGTACGGGTGAGAGACAGGAGAAGGATACGGGAGGCACAGGGGTGTACAGGTGAGAGACAGGAGAAGGATACAGGAGGCACAGGGGTGTACAGGTGAGAGACAGGAGAAGGATACAGGAGGCACAGGGGTGTACAGGCCAGAGACAGGAGAAGGATACAGGAGGCACAGGGGTGTACAGGTGAGAGACAGGAGAAGGATACAGGAGGCACAGGGGTGTACAGGCCAGAGACAGGAGAAGGATACAGGAGGCACAGGGGCGTACAGGCCAGAGACAGGAGAAGGATACGGGAGGCACAGGGGTGCACAGGTGAGAGACAGGAGAAGGATACAGGAGGCACAGGGGCGTACAAGTGAGAGACAGGAGAAGGATACAGGAGGCACAGGGGTGTACAGGCCAGAGACAGGAGAAGGATACGGGAGGCACAGGGGTGTACAGGCCAGAGACAGGAGAAGGATACGGGAGGCACAGGGGCGTACAGGTGAGAGACCGGAGAAGGATACAGGAGGCACAGGGGTGTACAGGTGAGAGACAGGAGAAGGATACAGGAGGCACAGGGGTGTACAGGTGAGAGACAGGAGAAGGATACAGGAGGCACAGGGGTGTACAGGTGAGAGACAGGAGAAGGATACAGGAGGCACAGGGGCGTACAAGTGAGAGACAGGAGAAGGATACAGGAGGCACAGGGGTGTACAGGCCAGAGACAGGAGAAGGATACAGGAGGCACAGGGGTGTACAGGCCAGAGACAGGAGAAGGATACGGGAGGCACAGGGGCGTACAGGTGAGAGACCGGAGAAGGATACAGGAGGCACAGGGGCGTACAGGCCAGAGACATGAGAAGGATACAGGAGGCACAGGGGTGTACAGGTGAGAGGCAGGAGAAGGATACAGGAGGCACAGGGGTGTACAGGTGAGAGACAGGAGAAGGATACGGGAGGCACAGGGGCGTACAGGTGAGAGACAGGAGAAGGATACAGGAGGCACAGGGGTGTACAGGTGAGAGACAGGAGAAGGATACGGGAGGCACAGGGGCGTACAGGTGAGAGACAGGAGGCACAGGGGTGTACAGGCCAGAGACAGGAGAAGGATACGGGAGGCACAGGGGTGTACAGGTGAGAGACAGGAGAAGGATACAGGAGGCACAGGGGTGTACAGGCCAGAGACAGGAGAAGGATACAGGAGGCACAGGGGTGTACAGGTGAGAGACAGGAGAAGGATACAGGAGGCACAGGGGTGTACAGGCCAGAGACAGGAGAAGGATACAGGAGGCACAGGGGTGTACAGGCCAGAGACAGGAGAAGGATACAGGAGGCACAGGGGTGTACAGGCCAGAGACAGGAGAAGGATACGGGAGGCACAGGGGTGTACAGGCCAGAGACAGGAGAAGGATACGGGAGGCACAGGGGTGTACAGGCAAGAGACAGGAGAAGGATACAGGAGGCACAGGGGTGCACAGGTGAGAGACAGGAGAAGGATACAGGAGGCACAGGGGTGTACAGGCCAGAGACAGGAGAAGGATACAGGAGGCACAGGGGTGTACAGGTGAGAGACAGGAGAAGGATACAGGAGGCACAGGGGTGTACAGGTGAGAGACAGGAGAAGGATACGGGAGGCACAGGGGCGTACAGGTGAGAGACAGGAGAAGGATACAGGAGGCACAGGGGTGTACAGGCCAGAGACAGGAGAAAGATACGGGAGGCACAGGGGTGTACAGGTGACAGACAGGAGAAGGATACAGGAGGCACAGGGGTGTACAGGTGAGAGACAGGAGAAGGATACGGGAGGCACAGGGGCGTACAGGTGAGAGACAGGAGGCACAGGGGTGTACAGGCCAGAGACAGGAGAAGGATACGGGAGGCACAGGGGCGTACAGGTGAGAGACAGGAGAAGGATACGGGAGGCACAGGGGCGTACAGGTGAGAGACAGGAGAAGGATACAGGAGGCACAGGGGTGTACAGGTGAGAGACAGGAGAAGGATACAGGAGGCACAGGGGTGTACAGGTGAGAGACAGGAGAAGGATACGGGAGGCACAGGGGCGTACAGGTGAGAGACAGGAGAAGGATACAGGAGGCACAGGGGTGTACAGGTGAGAGACAGGAGAGGGATACAGGAGGCACAGGGGTGTACAGGTGAGAGGCAGGAGAAGGATACAGGAGGCACAGGGGTGTACAGGCCAGAGACAGGAGAAGGATACGGGAGGCACAGGGGTGTACAGGTGAGAGACAGGAGAAGGATACGGGAGGCACAGGGGCGTACAGGTGAGAGACAGGAGAAGGATACAGGAGGCACAGGGGTGTACAGGTGAGAGACAGGAGAAGGATACAGGAGGCACAGGGGTGTACAGGTGAGAGACAGGAGAAGGATACAGGAGGCACAGGTGTGTACAGGTGAGAGACAGGAGAGGGATACAGGAGGCACAGGTGTGTACAGGTGAGAGACAGGAGAGGGATACAGGAGGCACAGGGGTGTACAGGTGAGAGGCAGGAGAAGGATACGGGAGGCACAGGGGCGTACAGGTGAGAGACAGGAGAAGGATACAGGAGGCACAGGTGTGTACAGGTGAGAGACAGGAGAAGGATACAGGAGGCACAGGGGTGTACAGGTGAGAGACAGGAGAAGGATACAGGAAGCACAGGGGTGCACAGGTGAGAGACAGGAGAAGGATACAGGAGGAAATACAAAAGGGATTTTTCCCACGCACTCTGCTGACTGTTAGTAAGAAGAACTATATACTATGTAATTACATAGTATATAGTTCTTCTTACTAACAGTCAGCAGAGTGCGTGGGAAAAATCCCTTTTGTATTTCTTGTCTAGAGTAACCCCCTCCCGCAGCACCTGGGGATTGTTACCAGCTTGATTAGAGCAGTTTTCCACTATTTATTGAAGGATACAGGAGGCACAGGGGTGTACAGGTGAGAGACAGGAGAAGGATACAGGAGGCACAGGGGTGTACAGGCCAGAGACAGGAGAAGGATACAGGAGGCACAGGGGTGCACAGGTGAGAGACAGGAGAAGGATACAGGAGGCACAGGGGTGTACAGGCCAGAGACAGGAGAAGGATACAGGAGGCACAGGGGTGTACAGGTGAGAGACAGGAGAAGGATACAGGAGGCACAGGGGTGTACAGGCCAGAGACAGGAGAAGGATACAGGAGGCACAGGGGTGTACAGGTGAGAGACAGGAGAAGGATACAGGAGGCACAGGGGTGTACAGGCCAGAGACAGGAGAAGGATACAGGAGGCACAGGGGTGTACAGGTGAGAGACAGGAGAAGGATACAGGAGGCACAGGGGTGTACAGGCCAGAGACAGGAGAAGGATACAGGAGGCACAGGGGCGTACAGGCCAGAGACAGGAGAAGGATACGGGAGGCACAGGGGTGCACAGGTGAGAGACAGGAGAAGGATACAGGAGGCACAGGGGCGTACAAGTGAGAGACAGGAGAAGGATACAGGAGGCACAGGGGTGTACAGGCCAGAGACAGGAGAAGGATACGGGAGGCACAGGGGTGTACAGGCCAGAGACAGGAGAAGGATACGGGAGGCACAGGGGCGTACAGGTGAGAGACCGGAGAAGGATACAGGAGGCACAGGGGTGTACAGGTGAGAGACAGGAGAAGGATACAGGAGGCACAGGGGTGTACAGGTGAGAGACAGGAGAAGGATACAGGAGGCACAGGGGTGTACAGGTGAGAGACAGGAGAAGGATACAGGAGGCACAGGGGCGTACAAGTGAGAGACAGGAGAAGGATACAGGAGGCACAGGGGTGTACAGGCCAGAGACAGGAGAAGGATACAGGAGGCACAGGGGTGTACAGGCCAGAGACAGGAGAAGGATACGGGAGGCACAGGGGCGTACAGGTGAGAGACCGGAGAAGGATACAGGAGGCACAGGGGCGTACAGGCCAGAGACATGAGAAGGATACAGGAGGCACAGGGGTGTACAGGTGAGAGGCAGGAGAAGGATACAGGAGGCACAGGGGTGTACAGGTGAGAGACAGGAGAAGGATACAGGAGGCACAGGGGTGTACAGGCCAGAGACAGGAGAAGGATACAGGAGGCACAGGGGTGTACAGGTGAGAGACAGGAGAAGGAGACAGGAGAAGGATACAGGAGGCACAGGGGCGTACAGGTGAGAGACAGGAGAAGGATACAGGAGGCACAGGGGTGTACAGGCCAGAGACAGGAGAAGGATACAGGAGGCACAGGGTTGTACAGGCCAGAGACAGGAGAAGGATACAGGAGGCACAGGGGCGTACAGGTGAGTGACAGGAGAAGGATACAGGAGGCACAGGGGTGTACAGGCCAGAGACAGGAGAAGGATACAGGAGGCACAGGGGCGTACAGGCCAGAGACAGGAGAAGAATACAGGAGGCACAGGGGCGTACAGGTGAGAGACAGGAGAAGGATACAGGAGGCACAGGGGTGTACAGGTGAGAGACAGGAGAAGGATACAGGAGGTACAGGGGCGTACAGGCCAGAGACAGGAGAAGAATACAGGAGGCACAGGGGCGTACAGGTGAGAGACAGGAGAAGGATACAGGAGGCACAGGGGTGTACAGGTGAGAGACAGGAGAAGGATACAGGAGGTACAGGGGCGTACAGGCCAGAGACAGGAGAAGAATACGGGAGGCACAGGGGTGTACAGGTGAGAGACAGGAGAAGGATACAGGAGGCACAGGGGTGTACAGGCCAGAGACAGGAGAAGGATACAGGAGGCACAGGGGTGTACAGGTGAGAGACAGGAGAAGGATACAGGAGGCACAGGGGTGTACAGGTGAGAGACAGGAGAAGAATACGGGAGGCACAGGGGTGTACAGGTGAGAGACAGGAGAAGGATACAGGAGGCACAGGGGTGTACAGGTGAGAGACAGGAGAAGGATACGGGAGGCACAGGGGTGTACAGGCCAGAGACAGGAGAAGGATACGGGAGGCACAGGGGTGTACAGGTGAGAGACAGGAGAAGGATACAGGAGGCACAGGGGTGTACAGGCCAAAGACAGGAGAAGGATACAGGAGGCACAGGGGTGTACAGGTGAGAGACAGGAGAAGGATACAGGAGGCACAGGGGTGTACAGGCCAGAGACAGGAGAAGGATACAGGAGGCACAGGGGTGTACAGGTGAGACACAGGAGAAGGATACAGGAGGCACAGGGGTGTACAGGTGAGAGACAGGAGAAGAATACGGGAGGCACAGGGGTGCACAGGTGAGAGACAGGAGAAGGATACAGGAGGCACAGGGGTGTACAGGTGAGAGACAGGAGAAGGATACAGGAGGCACAGGGGTGTACAGGTGAGAGACAGGAGAAGGATACGGGAGGCACAGGGGTGTACAGGTGAGAGACAGGAGAAGGATACAGGAGGCACAGGGGTGTACAGGTGAGAGACAGGAGAAGGATACAGGAGGCACAGGGGTGTACAGGTGAGAGACAGGAGAAGAATACGGGAGGCACAGGGGTGCACAGGTGAGAGACAGGAGAAGGATACAGGAGGCACAGGGGTGTACAGGTGAGAGACAGGAGAAGGATACAGGAGGCACAGGGGTGTACAGGCCAGAGACAGGAGAAGAATACAGGAGGCACAGGGGTGTAGTGAGGCACTGGTGTTATATACTTACGTAGTAATTAGCGATTAGAGCGTCTGTGTAATCCTGCAATGAGAAGGTGGACAGAGGACATGATAAGCCGCACGTACAGGACACAGAAATGGGCAGCAATGTAATGTACAGTGCATCCCGAAAGTATTCACAGCGCTTCACTTTTTCCACATTTTGTTATGTTACAGCCTTATTCCAAAATGGAATCAATTCATTTTTTCCCTCAAAATTCTACACACAATTCCCCATAATGACAACGTGAAAAGTTTTTTTTTTTTAGATTTTTGCAAATTTATTAGAAATAAAAAACTAAGAGATCACATGTACATAAGTATTCATAGCCTTTGCCATGAAGCTCAGGTGCATCCTGTTTCCACTGATAATCCTTGAGATATTCCTACAGCTTAATTGGAGTCCACCTGTGGTAAATGCAGTTGATAGGACATGATTTGGAAAGGCGCACACCTGTCTATATAAGGTCCCACACTTGACAGTACATGTCTGAGCACAAACCAAGCATGAAGTCAAAGGAATTGTCTGTAGACCTCCGAGACAGGATTGTCTCGAGGCACAAATCTGGGTAAGGGTACAGAAAAATATCTGCTGCTCTGAAGGTCCCAATGAGCACAGTGGCCTCCATCATCCGTAAATGGGAGAAGTTCAGAACCACCAGGACTCTTCCTAGAGCTGGCCGGCCGTCTAAACTGAGCGATCGGGGGAGAAGGGCCCTAGTCAGGGAGGTGACCAAGAACCCAATGGTCACTCTGTCAGAGCTACAGCATTCCTCTGTGGAGAGAGGAGAACCTTCCAGAAGGACAACCATCTCTGCAGCAATCCACCAATCAGGCCTGTATGGTAGAGTGGCCACATGGAAGCCACTCCTTAGTAAAAAGCACAGGGCAGCCCACCTGGCGTTTGCCAAAATGCACCTGAAGGACTCTCAGATCATGAGAAACAAGATTCTCTGGTCTGATGAGACAAAGATTGAACTCTTTGGTGTGAATGCCAGGCATCATGTTTGGAGGAAACTAGGCACCGCTCACCACCAGGCCAAATACCATCCCTACAGTGAAGCATGGTGGTGGCAGCATCATACTGTGGGGATGTTTTTCAGCGGCAGGAACTGGGAGACTAGTCAGGATAGAGGGACAGATGAATGCAGCAATGTACAGAGACATCATGGATGAAAACCTGCTCCAGAGCGCTCTTGACCTCAGACTGGGGCGACGGTATATCTTTCAGCAGGACAACGACCCTAAGCACACAGCCAAGATATCAAAGGAGTGGCTTCAGGACAACTCTGTGAATGTCCTTGAGTGGCCCAGCCAGAGCCCAGACTTGAATCCGATTGAACATCTCTGGGGAGATGTGAAAATGGCTGTGCACCGACGCTTCCCATCCAACCTGATGGAGCTTGAGAGGTGCTGCAAAGAGAAATGGGCGAAACTGCCCAAAGATAGGTGTGCCAAGCTTGTGGCATCAAATTCAAAAAGACTTGAGGCTGTAATTGCTGCCAAAGGGGCATCAACAATGTATTGAGCAAAGGCTGTGAATACTTATGTACATGTGATTTCTTAGTTTTTGATTTTTTTATAAATTTGCAAAAATCTCAAAAACACTTTGTCACATTGTCATTATGGGGATTTTTTTGTAGAATTTTGAGGGGAGAAATGAATGTATTACAGTTTGGAATAAGGCCGTAACATAACAAAATGTGAAAAAAGTGAAGCGCTGTGAATACTTTCCGGATGAACTCTAAACGCCCGAGATTCTGGGATGCACAGAGTCGCCGACACCAGATGGGTCAGTACAACTGGCTACTCCAGCAGACATATTTGGTGTATTTAACCACTGAGCTGCGACCTGTGACCTCACAGCAATGAGAAGCAGCTGAGAGAAGCGGACCACAGGCGCCTGACCTAATGTTATACGCCAGCGCCCAGAGCACCGCTCCCCACAATGTAACCTCTCGCCTATCCCGCAATCTACGCCCGAAATGTCCCTGTTACTGATCACTGCGTCATCCATCTGCCAAATTGCTCCTACAGTATACATGTGCAGACTGTAAGCTCTCAGGGCCGGGACTCTCACTGACGTACGTTTGCCCCCCCTATGTGTACCATTGTGTAGACGAGGGTTATAGGGCTGCGATCAGCATCTGCGCTCGTGTGGCGTTCTTTGTATTGCAGTGTTATTTCTCCTGTCCGGGGAGGGGACGGTGGTGGGGTCAGTGACGGGGGGCCTGTATTACTCTGGGGAGGGGACAGTGGTGTGGTGAGCGACGGGGGTCTGTATTACTGTCCGGGGAGGGGTCGGTGGTGGGGTGAGTGACGGAGGCCCTGTATTGCTGTACGGGGAGGGGACGGTGGTGGGGTCAGTGACGGGGGGCCTGTATTACTGTCCGGGGAGGGGTCAGTGGTGGGGTGAGTGACGGGGGGCCTGTATTACT
The DNA here is from genome assembly GCF_028390025.1 of Pseudophryne corroboree. NCBI lineage: Eukaryota > Metazoa > Chordata > Amphibia > Anura > Myobatrachidae > Pseudophryne > Pseudophryne corroboree. The sequence continues at coordinate 3,880,922 of NC_086447.1, read as the reverse complement.
TCGGTGAGGGGACGGTGGTGGGGTGAGTGACGGGGGGCCTGTATTACTTCGGGGAGGGGCCGGTGGTGGGGTAAGTGACGGGGGGCCTGTATTACTTCGGGGAGAGGCCGGTGGTGGGGTGAGTGACGGGGGGCCTGTATTACTTCGGGGAGGGGCCGGTGGTGGGGTGAGTGACGGGGGGCCTGTATTACTTCGGGAAGGGAACGGTGGTGGGGTGAGTGACGGGGGGCCTGTATTACTTCGGGGAGGGGCCGGTGGTGGGGTGAGTGACGGGGGCCTGTACACACGGCTCTGTATGAGGAGCACCGGATCAGCGTGTATTTATAGCAGACAGTAATAACCTGCGCCCGGCGTCTGATGAGCGGCTCCCGGTGTTTGCACAGGTAATGGCTTCTGCTGACCCCGATCCCCTCTCATCAGCTGCTTCTCTCCACACAGATTACACAGAGACCCCACCTCACGCCTGGGAGGAGAGGGGGGGTCAGACTGTAACCCCTTCTCTGCTGTGTATTACATGATGTCACACCTGTCCTATCCCCTCCACACACACACACGTGACGTCCCCTGTCCCGTCCCCCCCCCACACCGTGTGACGTCCCGTCCTCCCCCCAAATACACCGTGTGACGTCCCCCCTCCCCCAATACACTGTGTGACGTCCCACGTCCTCCCCCCCATACACCGTGTGACGTCCCCCCCTCCCCCCAAATACACCGTGTGACGTCCCCCCTCCCCCCAAATACACCGTGTGACGTCCCCCCCCTCCCCCCAAATACACCGTGTGACGTCCCCCCCCTCCCCCAATACACCGTGTGACGTCCCCCCTCCCCCAAATACACCGTGTGACGTCCCCCCCTCCCCCAATACACCGTGTGACGTCCCATCTCCTCCCCCCATACACCGTGTGACGTCCCATCTCCTCCCCCCATACACCGTGTGACATCCCCCCTCCCCCAATACACCGTGTGACGTCCCCTGTCCTCCCCCCCATACACCGTGTGACGTCCCCTGTCCCTCCCCCCATACACCGTGTGACGTCCCCTGTCCCCCCCCATACACCGTGTGACGTCCCCTGTCACCTGCCCCCATACACCGTGTGACGTCCCGTCACCTGCCCCCATACAATGTGTGACGTCCCCTGTCCTCCCCCCCATACACCGTGTGACGTCCCCTGTCCCTCCCCCCATACACCGTGTGACGTCCCCTGTCCCCCCCCCATACACCGTGTGACGTCCCCTGTCACCTGCCCCCATACACCGTGTGACGTCCCGTCACCTGCCCCCATACAATGTGTGACGTCCCCTGTCCTCCCTCTCCATACACCGTGTGACGTCCCCTGCCCCCCCCAATACACAGCGAGACGTCCCCTGTCCCCCGCCCCCATACACAGCGAGACGTCCCCTGTCCCCCGCCCCCATACACAGCGAGACGTCCCCTGTCCCCCGCCCCCATACACAGCGAGACGTCCCCTGTCCCCCGCCCCCATACACAGTGTGATGTCCCCACCCTCTATACACCGTGTGATGTGCCTTGCACCCCCCCCTCCCTTTACACTGTATATGGCCCCTACCTCACCAGGACCTCACCATGTGCCCCCCTGTATACTATGATATAATAGGGGGTGAGCACAGCCGGGTCACATTATTTACTATCAGTCACACCTCACCCGCTTCATCTTGGCCCAGATTTCCTCCTTAGAGAGACCGTTCAGTGTCCCCACAATGATCAGGAAGCACCCGAGGAAGCAGGGGGCGAATACACCCTAAAACACATAAGGTGCATTATTCACCCGATCCCTACAGTACACTACCGATCCTCTGATCCCTACTGCAGCCCTATACAGTACACTACTGATCATCCGATCCCTACTGCAGCCCTATACAGTACACTACTGATCATCCGATCCCTACTGCAGCCCTATACAGTACACTACTGATCATCTGATCCCTACTGCAGCCCTATACAGTACACTACTGATCATCCGATCCCTACTGCAGCCCTATACAGTACACTACTGATCATCCGATCCCTACTGCAGCCCTATACAGTACACTACTGATCATCCGATCCCTACTGCAGCCCTATACAGTACACTACTGATCATCTGATCCCTACTGCAGCCCTATACAGTACACTACTGATCATACGATCCCTACTGCAGCCCTATACAGTACACTACTGATCATCTGATCCCTACTGCAGCCCTATACAGTACACTACTGATCATCTGATCCCTACTGCAGCCCTGTACAGTACACTACTGATCATCTGATCCCTACTGCAGCCCTATACAGTACACTACTGATCATCTGATCCCTACTGCAGCCCTGTACAGTACACTACTGATCATCTGATCCCTACTGCAGCCCTATACAGTACACTACTGATCATCTGATCCCTACTGCAGCCTTATACAGTACACTACTGATCATCCGATCCCTACTGCAGCCCTATACAGTACACTACTGATCATCCGATCCCTACTGCAGCCCTATACAGTACACTACTGATCATCCGATCCCTACTGCAGCCCTATACAGTACACTACTGAACATCTGATCCCTACTACAGCCCTATACAGTACACTACTGATCATCTGATCCCTACTGCAGCCCTATACAGTACAATACTGATCATCTGATCCCTACTGCAGCCCTATACAGTACACTACTGATCATCTGATCCCTACTGCAGCCTTATACAGTACACTACTGATCATCTGATCCCTACTGCAGCCCTATACAGTACACTACTGATCATCCGATCCCTACTGCAGCCCTATACAGTACACTACTGATCATCCGATCCCTACTGCAGCCCTGTACAGTACACTACTGATCATCTGATCCCTACTGCAGCCCTATACAGTACACTACTGATCATCTGATCCCTACTGCAGCCCTATACAGTACACTACTGATCATCTGATCCCTACTGCAGCCCTATACAGTACACTACTGATCATCTGATCCCTACTGCAGCCCTATACAGTACACTACTGATCATCTGATCCCTACTGCAGCCCTATACAGTACACTACTGGTCATCCGATCCCTACTGCAGCCCTATACAGTACACTACTGATTATCCGATCCCTACTGCAGCCCTATACAGTACACTACTGATTATCCGATCCCTACTGCAGCCCTATACAGTACACTACTGATCATCTGATCCCTACTGCAGCCTTATACAGTACACTACTGATCATCTGATCCCTACTGCAGCCCTATACAGTACACTACTGATCATCTGATCCCTACTGCAGCCCTATACAGTACACTACTGATCATCTGATCCCTACTGCAGCCTTATACAGTACACTACTGATCATCTGATCCCTACTGCAGCCCTGTACAGTACACTACTGATCATCTGATCCCTACTGCAGCCTTATACAGTACACTACCGATCATCTGATCCCTACTGCAGCCCTGTACAGTACACTACTGATCATCTGATCCCTACTGCAGCCTTATACAGTACACTACTGATCATCTGATCCCTACTGCAGCACTATACAGTACACTACTGATCATCTGATCCCTACTGCAGCACTATACAGTACACTACTGATCATCTGATCCCTACTGCAGCCCTATACAGTACACTACTGATCATCCGATCCCTACTGCAGCCCTGTACAGTACACTACTGATCATCTGATCCCTACTGCAGCCCTATACAGTACACTACTGATCATCTGATCCCTACTGCAGCCCTATACAGTACACTACTGATCATCTGATCCCTACTGCAGCCCTATACAGTACACTACTGATCATCCGATCCCTACTGCAGCCCTATACAGTACACTACTGATCATCCGATCCCTACTGCAGCCCTGTACAGTACACTACTGATCATCCAATCCCTACTGCAGCCCTGTACAGTACACTACTGATCATCTGATCCCTACTGCAGCCCTATACAGTACACTACTGATCATCTGATCCCTACTGCAGCCCTATACAGTACACTACTGGTCATCTGATCCCTACTGCAGCCCTATACAGTACACTACTGATCATCTGATCCCTACTGCAGCACTATACAGTACACTACTGATCATCTGATCCCTACTGCAGCCCTATACAGTACACTACTGGTCATCTGATCCCTACTGCAGCCCTATACAGTACACTACTGGTCATCCGATCCCTACTGCAGCCCTATACAGTACACTACTGATCATCCGATCCCTACTGCAAGCCCTATACAGTACACTACTGATCATCTGATCCCTACTGCAGCCCTATACAGTACACTACTGATCATCTGATCCCTACTGCAGCCCTATACAGTACACTACTGATCATCCGATCCCTACTGCAGCCCTATACAGTACACTACTGGTCATCCGATCCCTACTGCAGCCCTATACAGTACACTACCGATCATCTGATCCCTACTGCAGCCCTATACAGTACACTACCGATCATCTGATCCCTACTGCAGCCCTATACAGTACACTACTGATCATCTGATCCCTACTGCAGCCCTGTACAGTACACTACTGATCATCTGATCCCTACTGCAGCCCTGTACAGTACACTACTGGTCATCCGATCCCTACTGCAGCCCTATACAGTACACTACTGATCATCCGATCCCTACTGCAGCCCTATACAGTACACTACTGATCTGATCCCTACTGCAGCCCTATACAGTACACTACTGATCATCCAATCCCTACTGCAGCCCTATACAGTACACTACTGGTCATCCGATCCCTACTGCAGCCCTATACAGTACACTACTGATCATCCGATCCCTACTGCAGCCCTATACAGTACACTACTGATCATCCGATCCCTACTGCAGCCCTATACAGTACACTACTGATCATCTGATCCCTACTGCAGCCCTGTACAGTACACTACTGATCATCTGATCCCTACTGCAGCCCTGTACAGTACACTACTGGTCATCCGATCCCTACTGCAGCCCTATACAGTACACTACTGATCATCCGATCCCTACTGCAGCCCTATACAGTACACTACTGATCTGATCCCTACTGCAGCCCTATACAGTACACTACTGATCATCCAATCCCTACTGCAGCCCTATACAGTACACTACTGGTCATCCGATCCCTACTGCAGCCCTATACAGTACACTACTGATCATCCGATCCCTACTGCAGCCCTATACAGTACACTACTGATCATCCGATCCCTACTGCAGCCCTATACAGTACACTACTGATCATCCGATCCCTACTGCAGCCCTATACAGTACACTACTGATCATCTGATCCCTACTGCAGCCCTATACAGTACACTACTGATCATCCGATCCCTACTGCAGCCCTATACAGTACACTACTGATCATCCGATCCCTACTGCAGCCCTGTACAGTACACTACTGATCATCTGATCCCTACTGCAGCCCTATACAGTACACTACTGATCATCCGATCCCTACTGCAGCCCTATACAGTACACTACTGATCATCCGATCCCTACTGCAGCCCTATACAGTACACTACTGATCATCCGATCCCTACTGCAGCCCTATACAGTACACTACTGATCATCCGATCCCTACTGCAGCCCTATACAGTACACTACTGATCATCCGATCCCTACTGCAGCCCTATACAGTACACTACTGATCTTCCGATCCCTACTGCAGCCCTATACAGTACACTACTGATCATCCGATCCCTACTGCAGCCCTATACAGTACACTACTGATCATCTGATCCCTACTGCAGCCCTATACAGTACACTACTGATCATCCGATCCCTACTGCAGCCCTATACAGTACACTACTGATCATCCGATCCCTACTGCAGCCCTATACAGTACACTACTGATCATCTGATCCCTACTGCAGCCCTATACAGTACACTACTGATCATCTGATCCCTACTGCAGCCCTGTACAGTACACTACTGATCATCCGATCCCTACTGCAGCCCTATACAGTACACTACTGATCATCTGATCCCTACTGCAGCCCTATACAGTACACTACTGATCATCTGATCCCTACTGCAGCCCTATACAGTACACTACTGATCATCTGATCCCTACTGCAGCCCTATACAGTACACTACCGATCATCCGATCCCTACTGCAGCCCTGTACAGTACACTACTGATCATCCGATCCCTACTGCAGCCCTGTACAGTACACTACTGATCATCCGATCCCTACTGCAGCCCTAGATAGTGCAAGATTATTGGCTGATCCCTATTCCAGTACTACTGATCCTCTGATCCCTACAGTCCAGATTAGACATAGAATAGCAGTAAGATACCTGTGACCTCTCACCCTCTCTTACCTGGTCCAGCAGCATCTTCCTCAGAGCTACAGACTTACTGCTCCCAGGAATCAGACCTTCCAGGACCTTGTACCAGCCTCCGATAACAGGGCCCTGAGGAGGACACACAGCGCCGTCATACTCTGCACCGGTCACCTCTCTACCAGCGTGCCCCAGTCCCACATCCCAGCAACCAGCGTGCCCCAGTCCCGCATCCCAGCAACCAGCGAGCGCCAGTCCCACATCCCAGCAACCAGCGGGCGCCAGTCCCACATCCCAGCAACCAGCGGGCGCCAGTCCCACATCCCAGCAACCAGCGGGCGCCAGTCCCACATCCCAGCAACCAGCGGGCGCCAGTCCTACATCCCAGCAACCAGCGGGCGCCAGTCCTACATCCCAGCAACCAGCGGGCGCCAGTCCTACATCCCAGCAACCAGCGGGCGCCAGTCCTACATCCCAGCAACCAGCGGGCGCCAGTCCTACATCCCAGCAACCAGCGAGCGCCAGTCCTACATCCCAGCAACCAGCGAGCGCCAGTCCTACATCCCAGCAACCAGCGAGCGCCAGTCCTACATCCCAGCAACCAGCGAGCGCCAGTCCTACATCCCAGCAACCAGCGGGCGCCAGTCCTACATCCCAGCAACCAGCGAGCGCCAGTCCTACAACCCAGCAACCAGCAGGCGCCAGTCCTACATCCCAGCGAGCGCCAGTCCTACATCCCAGCAACCAGCGGGCGCCAGTCCCGCATCCAGCACGCGCCAGTCCCGCGTCCCAGCAACCAGCAGGTGCCAGTCCCGCGTCCCAGCAGGCGCCAGTCCCACATCCCAGCAACCAGCGGGCGCCAGTCCCACATCCCAGCGACCAGCGAGCGCCAGTCCTACATCCCAGCGACCAGCGGGCGCCAGTCCTACATCCCAGCAACCAGCGGGCGCCAGTCCTACATCCCAGCAACCAGCGGGCGCCAGTCCTACATCCCAGCAACCAGCGGGCGCCAGTCCTACATCCCAGCAACCAGCGGGCGCCAGTCCTACATCCCAGCAACCAGCGGGCGCCAGTCCTACATCCCAGCAACCAGTGGGCGCCAGTCCTACATCCCAGCAACCAGCGAGCGCCAGTCCTACATCCCAGCAACCAGCGAGCGCCAGTCCTACATCCCAGCAACCAGCGAGCGCCAGTCCTACATCCCAGCAACCAGCGAGCGCCAGTTCTACATCCCAGCAACCAGCGGGCGCCAGTCCTACATCCCAGCAACCAGCGAGCGCCAGTCCTACATCCCAGCAACCAGCAGGCGCCAGTCCTACATCCCAGCGAGCGCCAGTCCTACATCCCAGCAACCAGCAGGCGCCAGTCCCGCATCCAGCACGCGCCAGTCCCGCGTCCCAGCAACCAGCGGGCGCCAGTCCCGCGTCCCAGCAACCAGCGGGCGCCAGTCCCACATCCCAGCAACCAGCGGGCGCCAGTCCCACATCCCAGCAACCAGCGGGCGCCAGTCCCACATCCCAGCAACCAGCGGGCGCCAGTCCCACATCCCAGCAACCAGCGGGCGCCAGTCCCACATCCCAGCAACCAGCGGGCGCCAGTCCCACATCCCAGCAACCAGCGGGCGCCAGTCCCCACAT